>NC_025995.2:62931733-63191355 GCF_000442705.2 Elaeis guineensis | reverse complement strand
TGCAGATGCGACCGACTGATTTTTAATTGGGAGCTACTCGACTCGAATGTGTTCTTGTTGAGTTAATGGCATATCCCTTCCACGGTCTTACTTACCTGGCCATATGTGTCGACCCATTCTGATTTGAGGTGGCTAACAATTCGAGCTAACCCATGCCACTAGGTTAGTCATAATTGTTATGACTATGTCAAGCCAAGTTTAATGAGACCTAAATCAAATCTCCCTAAGAAAATATTAAGTCTAAGGTCTTCCACCATTGTGGATGTGCTGGCCCTTCCCGGGATTGATTGTTCTCGCTGGATATAGTGGCTCAGTTGCACCGGAAAGACCCAACCATGTCCATTAGGCATTGGATGCTATGAATTAGAGGATGGGTTGGGCTCAATATTTCGGATATGGTGAGGGATCCAATCAAAAATCTAGTTCATGCAACTGGTGGGTTTGACTTAACTAAGGATTGGAGCAATATTCCGGGCACGGTGAGCTTCATGAATTAGAGATCAAGTTTTGGGTGCACCATGACTAGAGAATCATTGGACAAGAGTTGTCCACTCATCGGTTGATCCATCACCAATAACTGTTAGGTGAGATGATGAGCCAGTCGGTGAGACCGCACCACCCACTAGAAATCACTAATCACGAAGATTTTCACATCTCTACCTAGGAATATAGGGATCTGAGAAAATAGTGAGAGCTTAATTTGTTTAAAAATGAAACTCCTAAATAAATTGGTTAAGTCTGATTACAAAATCAAACTAGAAATTGTTGACTCTCTACAGAAACATGTCTGCATCCAACCCTCTCACCAAAATACTAGACACCCACAAATTGACTGGACCCAATTTCAAGGACTGTTAAGGAACTACAGAATTATTCTGAATTCTGAAAAATTGACCCATGTCTTGGACCAGGACCCACCTGCCATGCCAGCACGTCCGACTGCTGAACCGAGAGCATCTCTAAAAAAGTGGACGGATGATGATAACAAAGCAAGGTACTACTTGTTGGGTGCAATATCTGATGCTTGCAGCATCAATATGAGAATATTATGATATCCGCAAATGATTGGCTCACCTACAAGAGTTGTTTTGTGAACAAGTCGCGTAGCCAAGTATCAAGTCTGTCAAAGACTTTTTAAAGCTAAAATGCGTGATGGGCAGTCAGTCCAAGATCATTCTTTGACAATGATCAAGGATCTTGAGGAGCTTGAGAAGCTCGATATCATTTTAGACAAGAATTTTTAGATTGATGTGATCCTTCAATCCTTGTCCGATGCATATGGTCAGTTCATCATGAACTTCCATATGCATAAGATGCAGTGTACCTTGATTGAGTTAATGAATATGTTGGTTATGGCTGAGCTTTCTTTGAAGAGTTCAAAAGGCTCAGTCCTTACTGTGGAGTGGACTTCTTCCAAGAGAAAGTCTTTTGGAAAGAAGAAAAAGTCTGCGAAGAAGCAGAAGGTGGATGGGAAGAAGAAAAAGACAGAACTGAAGAAGAAGGCTGCTGAAAAAAGAAAATGTTTCCATTGCAATTCAGTCGGCCGTTGGAAACGAAACTATCCTCAGTACCTGGCCACCCTGAAAACAAGAAGGATGGTCCTTCTGGAGGTATGCTTATTTTAGAATCTAATCTTACGGTTTCTTCTGCATCCAGTTGGGTGCTTGACTCTAGTTCTAGTGCATTTGTGCACTTCTATGCAGGATCTTAAGGAAAGCAGGAGGCTGAGGGATGGGAGATGATCCTACGCATCGGAAACGAAGCAAGAGTTACTATTGTGGCTGTGGGAACCTACCCTCTGCGATTATCGTTAGGATTAGATTTAGTTCTTAGAGATTGTTATTATGTGCCTGTAGCAAGCAGAAATTTGATTTCTGTTTATGTTTAGCATAAGAAGGCTGTGTGATTAGCTTTCATAAGGACCATTGTAACATATTTTATGAAAATAATAAAGTTGCAAATAGTTTTCTTATTAACGATTTCTATCAGCTACATATTGATATATTTATATTTAATATCGAGCAAAATGTGAATGCTATAGGAATTAAAAGGCCTAGAGATAGTCTAAATGATAGGTATCTGTGGCACCTAAGGCTAGATGATATAGCGGAAGACAGGGTTAACAAATTGGAGAAATTTGGGGTGTTGAGTCTGTTGACTTCCGAGTCATATCCAGTTTGTGAATCATGCCTTCAAGGCAAAATGACCAAGCTCTCTTTTGTGGGACATGGGGAAAGGGCCACAGACCTACTTGCCCTAGTACATATGGATGTGTGCGACCTATTTGATGTGCCGGCTAGAGGCAACTATGTCTACTTCATTATCTTTATCGATGATATGTCTAGATATGGGTATGTTTTCTAATGAAACACAAGTCTGAAGCCTTTGAAAAGTTCAAAGAATTCAGGCATGAGGTGGAAAAACAAACAGGAAAGCCCATTAAGGTTCTTTGATCAGATCGAGGAGGTGAATTTTTAGTCGGAGTTCCTAGACTATCTTAAGGACAATGGCATAGTCTCTTAATGGACTCCACCTGAAATACCACAACTCAACGGGGTTTCAGAATGGAGAAATCGGACCCTATTAGATATGGTCCGTTCTATGATGAGCTTCACGGATCTCCCTGAGTTTCTTTGGGGACATTGTCTCATGACAGCAATATATGTATTGAATAGGGTGTTATGATCCAGGTGGTGTGCCCAAGGCCCAGGGGATCAAGGCTAAGGCCAAGGTCCATCATTCATGAGGACTTCATGGAGGCTCTAGGGCTAGTTGGGCCCTAGGTTGAAAGGCTGTGGACCTTTCGGGTTCTTGAGGTCTAGGTTATGTGGGCCTCAAGGGACCAACTCTTTATGGGCCAAGTCTGGGCCCAGGAGAGGTGAGATTAGGTCGAGTCATGGGTGTACATGGGCTTGGGTTAACCTAATCTCCCATAGAGTTGGTCAAGGGAGTTTTGGGTTTGGGTCACTTGACCCGATGTTTATATATACATGTACTGTGTATAGGTTTGATGAAGCCAAGAAAATAGATAACTTTTTCTCCCAAGTCTCTATTCTCTTCTCCCTCTCTCTCCAGCCATCTTCCACACCCCAGGAGCAAGAAACCCTAGGGTTTCTTGCCGCCAGTCCATAAAAGGAAAGAAAGGAAGGGAGGCGCTAGCCCCTTCTCCCTTTTGCAGCCGCCAGCCATTTCTTCTCTCCCCTCTCTTGCAGGCACCCAAACATCAGGTCTAGGACCAGAATCTCTTGAGAAGAGGTTGGTACAAGTCCCTCTCAGATCTGGAGTTGATCTGAGGTCGTTTGAGGCACGGGTGAGATTTCCATCAACAGATCTACAGGAAAGGCTGCAGTAGGACAGATCTGTGAGGTCTGTCTCCATCTATTTTCTTCTCCATCTAGAATTTCTGATTTAAGATCTATAAATTGGAGGACCTCGGTCCAGGTCTGATCTAGTTGGGTACCAGATCTTGGATTTTTTAGAGATAGTTTCAGAGGTGTTCTTCATCTGGAACGAAAGGCTGATGAAGAAGACAGCAACCAGGCTGATCTTGTCAAGGGCCTTGAATCATGTCCAGACGACTCCAGATCTATTCGTTGCTGGTTCTGTTGCACCCAAGGTCCATGGGAGAAGCTGAGATCATGCTCCAATAGTTGGTATCAAGCCACGGTGGTGAGGAAGCGGTTCCAAGTGCGAGAAGTTGAAGATCCCAAGTGCTGAAAATTTTCAGCAAGGTACCATCAAGGTATATTCTACACTTCTTGAATTTATATTGCTTGTTTGGCTTGGATCCAGTCATGGGCAGCAATATGAAGGTTGATTTCGAGAAGTTTGATGGAAAGGAGAATTTTTTCATGTGAAAAATCCGGGTGGAGGATCTTCTGGTGCAAGCAGATCTGGATCAGGCTTTGGATGAGAAGCCTGAGGGAATGATAGATAGACAGTGGGCATCATTAGAGAAGAAAATATGCTCGGTGATCAGAGGATGTTTGGCGGATGCGGCGTTGTATTCGATGCTGGAAGAAAAGACCCCGAAGGGCCTTTGGTCAAAGTTGCACACCATGTATATGGGAAGAATATGTGCAACAAGCTGATGCTGAAGAAGAGGTTGTACAGTCTTCGGATGCAGGAGGGATCTGATGTGATTGGCCACATTCAGAGGTTCGACCAGTTGTGCACGGAGTTGATGAATATCGGGGTGAAGCTGGATGAGGAGGATAAGTCCCTGTTGCTTTTGTGTTCACTACCAGGATCATATGATTCTTTGATGACTACACTGCTCTACGGCAAGGAGACTCTGGAATATGAGGACATGGTCTCGGTGCTGAGGTCAATGAGCAGAGAGAAAAGTTGACCAGAGATCGGGCTCCCCAGGAGGGTTTGGCAGTAGGGGAGAGAACAGGTAGAGGCAGAGGCAGAAGCAAGTCCAGGGGGCGGTCCAAGTCCAGGAAGGGAAAGAAAGAGGTGAAATGATTCAAGTGCAACGAGTTCGGGCACTTCAAGCGAGAATGTCCACTATGGAAGAGCAAGAAGGGAGAAAGAAGTGGCTCAGAATCAGTGAGTGCAGTTGCTGGGCAGCAGGTGGAGGATTATCTACTTGTGGTATAGATGGTCACAGGCATTACACAGAGGAGTGGACACTAGACTCTGCATGCTCACATCACTACACACCACACAGGTCTTGGTTTGCGACATACACCAAGACAGATGAGGGATCAGTGACTCTAGGCGACAATCATCCTTGCAAGGTGGCTGGGATAGGGACAGTCAGGGTGAGGATATTTGATGGATTGTTAGGACATTGACAAATATAAAGCACATCCCGGAGCTGGAAAAGAATCTGGTGTCATTAGGCTATTTGGAGCGCAGTGGATACAGCTTCAGCAGTAGGGCTAGAAGCGGAGTACTAAACATCTCCAATGGAGCTATGGTAGTGATGAGAGGCAGGAGGTTGGACAATAACCTCTATCGCATGGAGGGATCTGTGGTGACCGGAGAGTCTGATGCAGCAGCTGCAGCACAGGACCAGGAGGGGACTTACAGGATGTGGCACTACCGCCTAGGCCACATGGGTGACAGGGGGCTGAGGGAGTTGAGCAGGAGAGGACTCATCTCTGATATGGAGGATGGTGCTACAGGAGAGATCTGTGAGCCTTGCCAGATGGGAAAGTAGAGGAGAGTTCAGTTCAACATCAGTACAGCCCGCAGTGCAGCCCCTCTGGAGTTAGTACACACGGATGTGTGGGGACCAGCCTCAGTTTTAGCTAGGAATGGGGCCAGATACTTCATGACCCTGATTGATGATTTCTCAAGGAAACTCTGGATTTACTTCATGAGAGAGAAGTCAGAGGTCTTCACCAAGTTCAAGATCTGGAGAGCGGAGGTGGAGAAGGAGTAGGGGAGGAGCGTGAAGTGTCTGAGGTCAGACAATGGTGGGGAGTACACCAGCAGAGAGTTTCAGGATTACTGTGAGGAGTGTGGGATCAGGAGACACTTCTCAGTTAAGGGACTCCTCAGCAGAATGGGGTGGCCGAGAGGATGAACAGAATACTTCTGAAAAAGGCACGATGCATGAGGCTGCAGGCAGGGCTTGCAAAGGAGTTCTGGATTGACACAATAGACACAGCGGGTTACTTGGTCAATCGGTCACCTCACACCAGGTTGGATGGCAGGCTCTCAGAGGAGGTATGGTCTGGGAGGACAGTTGGGCTGGGCCATCTACGAATATTTGGGTGCACGACCTATGTGCACATTGGAGCTGGTGAGCGGAGCAAGCTAGATGCCAAATCACGCAAGGTGGTGTTTCTAGGCTATCCGCGAGGAGTCAAGGGATACAGGCTGTGGGATCTCTTGAAAAAGAAGGTCATCATTAGTCGGGATGTGACTTTTGATGAGGAGTCAGTCCTACGGAGGTGAGCAGGCATGGAGGAGCAGCAGGAGCTGGAGGAGGTCCAGCAGGGTGCTGCTGGACAGCTTACCTCTTTTATTTTGCCTCTTGCAGGTACTATGGGAGGATATGACATTCAGGTGGAGCACCTACCTAAGGTGTCTCCATAGGTGGAGAGGATTCGGATGGATGATCGAGGCAAAGAGATCCAGCAGGAGCGAGCTGGACTGAGGACTGATATCGGTGTTGCCCTACACAAGCCCAAGAGGACCATTAGGCAACCGGACCGATATGGCTTCGAGGAGACGCTGTCATATGCCCTGGTGACAGTGAATGGAGACCCATATACGTATCAGGAGGCTATTGAGAGCCAGGACAGAGAGCGGTGGGTCCAGGCAATGTCCGAGGAGATGCAGTCTCTCCACAAGAATCAGACGTGGCGATTGGTGCAGTTACCACAGGGGAAGAGGCCCATTGGCTGCAAATGGGTCTACAGTCGCAAGGACAGAGTGGAGCTGGTTGAGGCCTTGGGACACCAAGATGGAGATTGTTATGATCCAGGTGGTGTGCCCAAGGCCCAGGGGACCAAGGCTAAGGCCAAGGTCCATCATTCATGAGGACTTCATGGAGGCTCTAGGGCTAGTTGGGCCCTAGGTTGAAAGGCTGTGGGCCTTTCGGGTTCTTGAGGTCTAGGTTATGTGGGCCTCAAGGGACCAACTCTTTATGGGCCAGGTCTGGGCCCAGGAGAGGTGAGATTAGGTCGAGTCATGGGTGTACATGGGCTTGGGTTAACCTAATCTCCCATAGAGTTGGTCAAGGGAGTTTTGGGTTTGGGTCACTTGACCCGGTGTTTATATATACATGTACTGTGTATAGGTTTGATGAAGCCAAGAAAATAGACAACTCTTTCTTCCAAGTCTCTCTCTCTCTTCTCCCTCTCTCTCCAGCCATCTTCCATGCCCCAGGAGCAAGAAACCCTAGGGTTTCTTGCCGCCAGTCCATAAAAGGAAAGAAAGGAAGGGAGGCGCTAGCCCCTTCTCCCCTTTGCAGCCGCCAGCCATTTCTTCTCTCCTCTCTCTTGCAGGCACCCAAACACCAGGTCAGGACTGGAATCTCTTGGGAAGAGGTTGGTACAAGTCCCTCTCAGATCTGGAGTTGATCTGAGGTCGTTTGAGGCACGGGTGAGATCTCCATCAACAGATCTACAGGAAAGGCTGCAGCAGGACAGATCTGCGAGGTCTGTCTCCATCTATCTTCTTCCCTATCTAGAATGCTCTGATTTGAGATCTATAAATTGGAGACCTCGATCCAGGTCTGATCTAGTTGGGTACCAGATCTTGAATTTTTTAGAGGTAGTTTCAGAGGCATTCTTCATCTGGAACGAAAGGCTGACGAAGAAGACAGCAAACAGGCTGATCTCGTCAAGGGCCTTGAATCGTGTCCAGACGACTCCAGATCTATTTGTTGCTGGTTCCGCTGCACCCAAGGTCTGTGGGAGGAGCCGAGATTGTGCTCCAACATAGGGTTCCATCTAAAATCATTCCTACCACATCATATGAGATATGGCATGGTAAGAAGCCTAGTCTGAATCATCTCAAAATTTGAGGTTGTCCGCTAATGTCAAGAGACAGCAGGTGGACAAGTTAGAGTTTAGGTCTTTTAGAGCTCGATTCATAGGATATCCTAAAAAGTCATTAGGATACTATTTCTACATTCCGGAAGACCACAATGTGATTGTGAGTCGAAATGCTATTTTTCTTGAAAAATAGTTTATTCAAGATGGTGGCATCGGAAGAAAAATTAAGCTCAAGGAGAATGTCTCCCAAGAGCAACGAGCTAAAGAACCTGAGGAACCCAATCAATTAGAACCAGTCCTAACACAACCTCTTCCACCTCGTAGATCGACTAAGATTTTCATCCTCCTGAAAGGTACTTAGGTACATACAAGAGGATGTAGAGGAAATATTTCTCACGAGAAATGGGGCTCATGGTAATGACCCCAAGACCTATGACGAGGCGATATCAGATATCGACTCCGAGAAATGGTTAGAGGCAATGAGATCAGAAATTGACTAGATACACTCAAACCAAGTCTGGATCTTGGTAGATCCACCTGAAGGTATTGTACCTATTGGGTGTAAATAGATCTTCAAGAGAAAGATAGGTACAGATGGGAATGTAGAGATATTCAAGGCTAGGCTCGTAGCGAAAGGTTATAGTCAGCGCGAAGGCATTGACTATCAGGATACCTTCTCGCCCGTAGCCATGCTAAAATCCATCCACACATTACTTGCTGTTGTAGCCTATTTCGATTATGAAATATGGCAGATGGATGTGAAAATGGCGTTCTTAAATGGATATCTTGAGGAAGATATCTATATGGAACAGCCGCTTGGTTTCACATCCAGTGATGATGATCATAAGGTCTACAAGCTGCAAAGGTCCATTTATGGACTTAAGCAAGCATCTTAGAGCTGGAATACTCGTTTCAATGATGTGATCAAAATATTTGGTTTCATCAAGAACGAGGAGGAACCATATGTGTTCAAAAAGATCAGTGGGAGCGCAATTATCTTCCTCGTATTATACGTAGATGACATCCTCCTAATTGGGAATGACATTTCCATGTTGATCTCAGTCAAAGTATGGTTGTCTAAGTTCTCTATGAAAGATCTAGGAGAGGCATCCTTTATACTGGATATTAAGGTCTATAGAGATAGACCAAATAGGATGCTGGAACTTTCACAGAAGATGTACATAGAGGAGGTGCTACAAGGGTTTAGCATGAAAAACTCCAAAAGAGGTTTAGTACCTTTTAGACATGACATTTATCTCTCCAAGAAGATGTGCCCTAGCACACCTGAGGAGATTGAACGCATGAGCAAAATCTCTTATGCTTCGGCAATAGGGAGCCTCATGTATGCCATGCTATATACACGACCTGATATAGCCCATGCTATGAGTGTCACAAGCAGATATCAATCGAATCCAGGCGAAGAGCACTGGACTTCTGTGAAATGTATCCTTAAGTACTTGAGAAGGACTAAGGATATGTTTCTAGTCTTTGAGAATGGAGAACTCCAAATTCAGGGATATACAGACTCAGACTTTATATCTGATATAGATGATCGAAATTGACATCTGGGAGTCTGTTCATTTGCAATGGTGGTGCAGTTAGCTGGAAGAGTTCCAAGCAGACGGTGATTGCAGATTTCACCATGGAGGCAGAGTATATTGCTACATCGAAAGCTGCGAAGGAGGCATTCTGGTACAAGAAGTTTGCCACGGAGCTTGAAGTGATGTCATCAGATGCCATCCCTCTTTACTGCGATAATAATGGCACCATAGCCCTAGCTAAGGAGCCAAGGTCTCACCAGAAGTCCAAGCATATCGAGCGGCGATTCCATCTGATCCGTGATTACCTCAAAAAAAGTTATATCGAGGTTAAGAGAGTCGACTCCACAGACAATGTGGCAGACCCGCTGACAAAGCCATTAGGCCAGCAAAAGATTGAAGCCCATCTTGAGAAGATGGGACTTAGATATGTAGCCAATTGGCATTAGGTCAAGTGGGAGTTTGTTAGATGTGTGCCCTAGATGCCAGATTGGCTGACACATTCCTGTACAAATCTAAGGACAAATTTATAATTTTGACTATAAATCAATAAAAAGGTTATTCTTCTATCACATTGTATACATTGTGTTTGTGATACATCCTTTGAGTTAGTAGGAATGTCAAATTATTATTTTCAAGAGTTGAAAATTTAAGGCATGAATTTACATAACTAACTCATAAACAGCTCCTGACCATAGGATCATCACGAGGATGGTGATCGATCTGGAAGGTTGGTGTATGATCACTTTCTTAGGATAGATGTGTCTTGAGTCTACGGTGTGGAGACATCAGAGCGAAAGTACAGGTATTCATTGAGAACGAGAGTACTGAGCGTGACCATCTCGAGCAGTCATAAGGAAGTCTACCTTTTCGTCGATGACTAAGCTCGATGCTGTAGTTGTGTGTCTAGTTCTTTGACCTGAGGTGCATCGACAGTTCACCTTGAGTGTGTTATAGTTTGACTATGCCATAACTTGATCTCTTAGCCGTTCGGAACCCTGAGGTGTATGTTGGCTGTAGCACATTCATTGTAGGAACTAGGTCGCACCAAGATGGGATCTATTAATCTCAATAGATTAGAGGAGTAGTCCTATGGTGATCAAAAGATTGAGTCCTTAAGCCCATGGCTATGGCAGAGTAAAATAATGGAAAAGAGTTTTTCATTAGGGTTTCACATCGGATTCGGATCGATCAATTGATTCATATGACTGATGTTGGGTTTGACGAGTTCACCTTAACCCTAATTCAGTCGGGACTCATGATAGAGGAACTCAATCACACAGGTAGCTAGCACTGAGAGGTTCATCTTCAGTTCTAATGGGTTGCCACCATATACTGCTAGGTATCACTAGTGGATTTTGGGAGCAATTAGAATGATCTTGATGATCGATCATTCTAATTGTCTGAATCAGAAGAGTTCTGGTCCATCAAAAGGAGTTTCGATGATGTCAATGATGAGATCACGACATGTCTCATTATCATACAGAATTGAACCTAACTGGGTCACACTAACAAGGGTTAGGATCTGGATGTCATCAATTGGACTAGCCCAATTGATTTGGATTAGATCCAATTAGGTTCAAGGAAATCGTGCTAGCACACGATTGAGCCTAACTTTCTCCTCGTACAATCTTTTCTATCTCCATTGAGCCAAATGTGTTTTGACTTAACCAGAGAACCTTGAGAAGATTTCTCTCAGTCTGACTGGATCCAGTCCAGCTCAGAAAAGGCTTGTCTTAATTCATGAGATGAATTAAAGACAACACCTGCTAATTCTTGACACCTGCCATTTTCATTTTAGGACATCTGTCAAATGTTGACATATGGGTCTTAAACTGAAGGCCACCTGGCAAGAGGTTATTGGAGGTTTTTTGTGGAGTGTCCACCTACCAAAAATAAGCACCAAAGTGGGTGCCACAATTGGACAAGGCTTGCGCCCCAAGTGGATAAAGATCAAGAGAAGTCTTGATAAACATAAACTCTTGGGTGCCATCTCCCTTGTGCTTATCCAATGTTGGTGCCAACATAGGAGAGAGGGTGGGGGTTCTTATCTGATGTGATCAGATGACATCACTCCACCAATCAGAATTTTTTTAGATTAAATAAATTTTTTGATTGGTCGAATGATGTGGCACTGCACAGCGCAGCAGGGTCTATATAAACCTTGTCTGCGCCTAGGGTTTAAGAGATTCTGCTCCCTACCCAGCAAAAGCTAGCCACCCCTTCTCTTCTCCATGTCCTCTCTGGTGCTCCCTCTCCCCTCTTCATGCCCAAAAGGTTGGGCATCCATCTGGTGAAGGATCAAGGCATGGTGATGCATTGAACAAAGGGTTGTAGGAGCTTTTCGACAAGCTGCTGCTCCAACTTCAGGAAGGCTTTTGAAGATCTTTCTAATCAGATTGAGTTCTGATTTTTGGAACAGAGAGTCACGAGGAGAAGATGATCCAAGTTCTACTTGAGTGGATACTGGTAGAGGCTAGACGATTGCATGGCTAAATCAGAATCTCAGGCTTGCTGCGATCATCTACAAGGTAATCAGATTACCCTTGAGATATTTCATGTTTCCTCATGCTTTTAGATTTATTTTAGAATTAATATCAGATAATAAAATTAGATCTAAAAATTTAGATCTGAAATAAATATAGGATAAATTTTATTAAAAATTATTTTGCCCAGATTTGATGAAATCTGAAAGATCCTACAAAGAAAAAGGTGATTTTTTCTTCAACTGGTGGGCCCATAACCCACAGGTCCCAGGATCGCAATCTGGCTCTGATACCAGTTGAAGAAAAATCATCTTTTTCCTTGTAGGATCTTCTAGATTTCATCAAATCTGAGACAGAATAATTTTTAATAAAATTTATCCTATATTTATTTCAGATCTAAATCTCTAGATCTAATTTTATTATCTGATATTAATTCTAAAATAAATCTAAAAGTATGAGGAAATATGAAATACCTCAAGGGTAATTGATTACCCTGTAGATGATCGCAGCAAGCCTGAGATTCTGATTTAGCCATGCAATCGTCTGGCCTCTACCAGTATCCACTTGGGCAGAATCTGGATCATCTTCTCCTCATGACTCTCTGCTTCAAAAATCAGAACTCAATCTGATTAGGAAGATCTTCAAAAGCCTCCTGAAGTTGGAGCAGCAGCTTGTCGAAAAACTCCTGCAGCCCTTTGTTCAATGCTCACCACGCCTTGATCCTTCACTAGATGGATGCCCAACCTTTTGGGCATGAAGAGGGGAGAGGGAGAACTAGGGAGGACATGGAGAAGAGGAGGGGTGGCTAGCTTTTGCTGGGTAGGGAGCAGAATCTCTTAAACCCTGGGTTTATATAAACCCTACTGCGCTGCGCAGTGCCACATCATTCGATCAATCAAAAAATTCTATTTAATCCAAAAAAATTTTGATTGGTGGAGTGATGTCATCTGATCACATCAGATAAGAACCCCCACTCTCTCTCCTATGTTGGTGCCAACATTGGATAAGCACAAGGGAGATGGCGCCCAAGAGTTTATGTTTATCAAGACTCCTCTTGATCTTTATCCACTTGGGGCGCAAGCCTTGTCCAATTGTGGTGCCGACTTTGGTGCTTATTTTTGGTAGGTGGACACTCCATAAAAAATCTCCAATAACCTCTTGCCAAGTGGCCTTCAGTTTAAGATCCATATGTCAACATTTGACAGATATCCTAAAATGAAAATGGCAGGTGTCAGAAATTAGCAGATGTTATCTTTAATTCATCTCATGAATTAAGATAAGCCTTTTCTAAGCTGTACTGGCTCCAGTCAGACTGAGAGAAACCTTCTCAAGATTTTTTGGGTGATTCAAAACATATTTGGCTCAATGGAGATAGAAAAGATTGAACGAGGAGAAAGTTAGGCTCAATCATGTGCTAGCACGATTTTCTTAAACCTAATTGGATCTAATCCAAATCAATTGGGCTAGCCCAATTGATGACATCCAGATCCTAACCCTTGTTAGTGTGATCCAATTAGGTTCAATTCTGTATGTAATGAGATATGTTGTGATCTCATCATCAACATCATCGAAACTCCTTTCGATGGATCAGAACTCTTTTGATTCAGAAAATTAGAATGATCGATCATCAAGATCATTCTAATTGCTCCCAAAATTCATCAGTGACACCTAGCAGTATATGTGGCAACCCATCAGAATTGAAGACGAACCTCTCGGTGCAGCTACTTGTGTGATTGAGTTTCTCTATCATGAGTCCCGACTGAATTAGGGTTAAGGTGAACTCATCAAACCCAACATCAGTCATATGAATCAATCGATCAATCCGAGTCCGATGTGAAACCCTAATAAAAAACTCTTTTCCATTATTTCACTCTGCATGGCCATGGGCTTAAGGACTCGATCTTTCGATCACCATAGGACTACTCCTCTACTCTATCGAGGTTGATAGATCCCATCTTGGTGCGACCTAGTTCCTACAATGAATGTGCTACAGCCAACATACATCTCAGGGTTCGAATGGCTAGGAGACTAAGTTATGGTGTAGTCAAACTATAACACACTCAAGGTGAACTATCGATGTACCTTAAGTCAAAGAACTAGACACACAACTGCAGCATCGAGCTTAGTCATCGATGAGAAGGTAGACTTCCTTATGACTGCTCGAGGTGGTCACGTTCAGTACTCTCATTCTCAACGAATACCTGTATTCTTTTCCAGTGTCTCCACACCGTAGACTCAAGACACATCTACCCTAAGGAAGCGATCGTACACCAACCTTCTGGATCGATCACCATCCTCGTGATGATCCTATGGTCAGGAGCTGTTTATGAGTTAGTTATGTAAATTCATGCCTTAAATTTTCAACTCTTGAAAATATGAATTGATATTCCTACTAACTCAAAGGATGTATCACAGACACAATGTACACAATGTGATAGAAGAATAACTCTTTTATTATTTATAGTCAAAATTATAAATTTGCCCTTAGATTTGTACAGGAATGTGTCAGCCAATCTGGCATCTAGGGCACACATCTAACACTAGTTAGGTCTAACGATTAACATGACCACTCTCAGGAATCTAACTAAGATCAGGCCTGACTTTGGTCAGCCAACCTACACCCATCAGAGATACTTGACTGAGCTATCATATTGTGAATGATAATTTTAATAGCCGATAAGCACCAGGCCTTTGGGTCTGCAATGATTATCAAACTAATGGACCCATTATCAGCCAACTTAATTAAAGGCTATGATCTAGTTATCACCATAATATTTCATTTTTAGGACCTAATAATTTACAGAATTTGGTTAACATAATTTTAGAGAAAAAAAGTTGACCAGTTAATCATAATCCTTCCACTAATTTCACTAAGTTAGATCAAAGAAGATTAGATTCAATCCAATCCTGGCACCTAAATCAATCATACTGATTAACTTATGCAACATGGGTTAGCACGAATCAATGTGCAATCGAATTGAAAGCTGATTGACCACATTGGTTAGATAAGTGAGATCGGTGGGAGGGATATGCCATTAACTCGTCATAGATTCAATCTATACGAGTAGCTTCCAATTAATGACCACTGATCAAAGCTGTCAAACTTATCTTAGACACCAATATTGGTTCATCAGTTTTAATTTGGTTTGTCTAAAGATGCAGGCTCGATCAGTGAGCCACGATTGAGGTCCATCTTGGTCCAATTAAAGACATGGACTTGACCAACTACAACTATTGTATTGATTTTAGAGAAATCCTAATTTAATTTAGTTCAACTTTTAATTAGATTTAATCAATTTTTCTATTAAGTTTATTTGATTCTAACATTAGGTCTAACTCAATTAAGAGGATCTGATCAAGCTAACCCATAGACCCATATTTTATGTGAATATCATTAGATCTTTAATCCATAATTCTAAATCCAATTGATTCAACTTAATTCTCAATTAAATGTATGATTTACATGGGTTTGCTGTTTAGATTTGAAACAATTTTAATTTTTAATTTTATAAATAATTTACAACTGATTTATACAAAAATTTTCTATTCTGAAACTAGATTGGCTCATCTCTGGACTGAGCTGGCCAACATCAGTGGGTTGACCAAGTCTGTTACTTGGTCGGTCAATTGATGATGAATAGTAACTATTACTGTTCATCCTACAACAACTGGATCAGCTCAGTCAGCACTGAGTCAACTAAACCAGTGGACTAGGTCGGGTCAGTTCAAAACTGAGTTAGTCCAGTATACGTGCCAGTAGATTTTGCAGAGTTTTAGTACTTAAAAATTCTACATAACCTGAAATAAAATGAATCATAAACAAATTTTTAGATCATATCTAAATATTTTATAATTTTAAATTTTATTTTTCATGATTAAAATAATTTTAATCACTTAGATTAGATGATTTTATTTTTCTTAAAAATTGTATCATATACAACAAATCTTAGGATTTTAAAAATCTAAAATTTTATAGAAAAATAAGTTTTCTTCTTTTCACGTTTCATCTTCATAAACAAACAGCACTCCTACATACTATAAGAGATCCCTTGAAATAGATGGAGAGGGTCATAAAACCCTACTTTCTCTTTTGATTGGACAGTCAAGAAAGTTCAATCTGATTACCATGCTACTCGGCATCCAATCTAATCATATTATATATGATAAAATTTAGATCTAATCTAAATCATACAAGATCTAATCAAAATCAAATCATGAGCATATATATTATTTAGATCTAATCTATATAATAGAAAATCAGATCTAATATGTATATATAATCATGTTATATCGAATCTGACTCTGATATCACTGTCAGAAAATCGACAAGCGCATAGCATGTATTTTAAAACTTTCATGCAGTAAAAATATGAGATTAAACAATTTAATCTATAAAATATGCTTGAGATCTAATCTTAACGCCTACCCTAGGATCTATAATAAGTCATACATGCATATAAAGATCTAAAAAATATAATCTGCATGCAAGATCACATCTAGACATGCCCTAGTAGATCACATCTACTATATACATCATTTGTATATCAAGTACGAGTTCGAAACTCATCACCTTAGTGCGGGAAGCAGATCTTCGCATCTGAACCTTGTGGACTTAAGGATTGCTTGCAGCTGCATAAGGTGTTGGGCCTCTACAGTTGGTTCACTCGAAGTCCTGTGCTGATCTATTTCTCTGAAAATGCTAGCTCGCATAGAAACTACTGAAGATGGTAGATCAGTTGCTTTCTTTGGATCCCTCAGACTCCTTCGAAACCAAAGAAAGACAGAAAAGATCTGGTGATGGAAGGAAGGAACAAGACTCTCTTCTCTCTTTTGTTTTCCCTCACCCAAAAAAACCTAGATCTGATCTAGGTATCTCATCGAAGAGGAGAAGGTTCTCCTCTATACTCACATGTAAAAAGATGGCCGCTGTTGCTCCTTGGATTGATTTTGATGATTACAAAGTATTTGAAGGGGTACTAATGATTTTCGTTTGAAAAAGACTTATTGCTTTTCAAGAGCAAAATCATAATTTTATCAAACCCTGATTTGAAAGCAACAAGTGATAGAACAAAAGATTTGTGATCCATTGGTGAAAATTTTATTATTTTTGGACATATATTTTGAAAGATATCCATGTTTGAAAATTTGAGTCGACCCCATGAGTCGACTCATGGCACAATGAGCTGATTGGCATGCAAAAATTTTGGGTGGCACAGTCTGTGAGTCGACCCATGAGTCGACCCCCCAGGCATGAGTCGATCCATGAGTCGACCCTTGCTATTTTTAGGCCAAATTTACAAAACTTGGTTTTCTGGTTATTTTCTTGTATTTTTCCACAGACGTCGACCCATGAGTCGACCCATGAGCATGAGTCGACCCATGAGTCGACCCCTGTGATGGGAATGTTCCGCAACGGCTAGTTTTTAACCCATTTTAAATGCTTTTAATACTCATTTAATGTGGTCTAACGGCTCTATTTCAGCCCAGATTGTTCTCCACCATTCCTTAAAGCTATAAAAGGGACAAAAAGGTGAGAATCATTAAGTAGAATCAAGAAGAGAGATTTTTAAAAAGAAGATTTCAAGCATACTTTTCAGCCCTAAGCAAGAGCTCACTCAAAGCATTCAAGAAGCCTTTAATTCAAGCTCACCAACTCCTCAAGTGCACATTCAAGTCTCCAACCACCTTGAGGAAATCGAAAAGAGCTTTCTTCTCTTTGAGTAAAGTATATTTAAAACCTCATTCACTCATTAAAGGAGCTTTCTTTTGTATTTACTGTGCTATTGATTGTTATACTCTGTTTGAGTTATTATTTTTATTTTGGAAGGATTCCAAAATAAGAGAAGGTTGATCCGAACTTTGAATCAGAGTGTATTGAGTTGGTTTGTATCCGAGAAATAAGTGGACTAGCTTGAGATAGCTAGAGTCAGAGTTTTCGACGTTTGTATTCAGGTTGAATACAAGTTAGTGGATTGGAATTTCCAAGTAGGAGCTTGGAGAGTGGATGTAGGTGCAAGGTTGGCACCGAACCACTATAAATCATTTTATTTGTGTTGTGCCTAATTACTCTTCTTTAGAATTTCTTTATTCTCTTGCATTCTTGCATTCAACCATTAGCCTTGAATCAACTATACTCTCCTCATTTATTTAGCTATTGTTAAACATTTGTTGTAAGTCATAAGTTAAGTTTAAAATTTTTAGAAACTCAATTCACCCCCTCTCTTGGGTTGCATAGCTGGACAACAAGTGGTATCAGAGCCGGTGCTCAAGCCCTACTTTGATCTAACCAATCAAAGAGCTAAAGATCTTTGGTAACTCAAGTTGGTACTTCTCTAGCCGAGGGGCAGTCCACTAACCGACCTCCACTTTTCAATGGGTCCAACTATACCTATTGGAAAGCTCGGATAAAAATCTTATACAAGCACTCGACTATGATATGTGGAGTATCATAGTAAACGGCCCTCACACACCCACTAAAATTGTTGATGGTGTGAAATCAGTCAAACCCAAAAAAGATTGGGATGAGGTTGATAAGAAAATGGCCCAACTAAATGCTAAAGCTATGAATGTTCTATATTGCGCTCTTGATGTAATGAATTTAATCGCATTTCAACTTGCTTGTCTGCTAAAGAAATATGGGATAGATTAGAAGTAACCCATGAAGGAACCAATCAAGTAAAGGAGTCCAAAATTAACATGCTTGTGCATAGATATGAACTGTTTAAAATAGAGCATGATGAGTCTATAACTGAAATATTTACTCACTTTATTGATATTATAAATGGTTTAAAGAGTCTTGGTAAGTCCTATTCTAATAGTGAGCTTGTAAGAAAGATTCTCAGGTCCTTATCAAGAACTTGGAAGCCAAAGTGACCGCCATCCAAGAAGCTAAAGATCTGAACATCCTACCTTTGGAAGAGCTTCTTGGATCATTGATGACACATGAGCTGAGCATGAAACAACATCAAGAGGAAGAAGTCAAAAAGAAGAGAACAATCGCCCTCAAATCCATATCTCCATCAGATGAAGAAATTGATGACACCGAAAATGAAGAGCAGGATGAAGAGATGGCACTCATTACCCGAAGGTTCAAGAAGTTTTTGAGAAAAAAAAAACAAAAAATGAGGAAGAGGCCATTCACAAAAGGGGAACAGAGCAAAGAAAAGGATAAAGACCAACCCCTTATCTGCTATGAATGCAAGAAACCGGGACACTTTAAGTCTGAATGCCCACAACTGAAGAAGGGTCCCAAGAAGTACAAGAAGAAGGCCATGATGGCCACTTGGAGTGGGAGTGATGACTCAAGCTCCGAAGAGGAAGACTCAACTAAACAAGCCAACTTATGCCTTATGGCACATGAGAATGAGGTAAATTCCGAAACTCTTAGTGACTTTACATTTGAAGAATTGCATGAAGCTTTTTATGATTTAATTGATGAACTAAAGAAACTAGGGATAAAGAACAAAGATCTAAAATCAAAAAATCAATCTTTACTGAAATAAAATGAGAGCATTTCAATTGAAAAGTCTACCCTGATTCAAGAAAATTAAAATTTAAAGAATAAAATCGCCAAGCTAAAACCAATAGTTGAAAAATTCACCTTGAGTTTTAATAAACTTAATATGATTCTTGAAAATCAAAAGGCCATGTATGATAAGGCTGGACTTGGTTATAAACCTTTGAAGAAATAAAAGTATCTGAAAAATATCTATGTAAACTTGTCAAGTAACAAGTTTTCTAATATTACTTACTTTAAATGTGGTAGAGTAGGACACAAGTCATATACTTGCTTCTCTAACAAATCTGTAAACTCAAATGTAAAGAAAATATGGGTTCCAAAAGGAACCATTATGACTAACCAAAAAGGATCCAAGAAAGTTTGGGTACCTAAAATAAAAACTTGACTTTTGCCTGCAGGTGTGTCTAGCATCCCAAGGAGAAAACAGAAAATGGTATCTTGATAGCGGATGCTCGAGACACATGACTGGTGATGAATCCCAATTCATCACACTTGATGCTAAGAATGGAGGGATGGTCACCTTTGGAGACAATGGTAAAGGAAAGATCATCGGTATAGGTAACATTGGTATCACTCCCTCCAAATATATTAAAAATATTTTGTTAGTAGATGGTTTAAAGCATAATTTACTAAGTATTAGTCAATTCTGTGATAAAGGATATAAAATTATTTTTGAATCTTCTGTTTGCATTGTAACTAGTCCTATTAATGAAGGCATTAAATTTGTTGGACATAAACATGATAATGTTTATATGGTAGATTTGAATGATCTATCCAAGATAAATATGCAATGCCTAGTATCCTTGAATGCCAAGATTAATGAGACTAGTTGGCTTTGGCATCGTAGGCTTGCACATATTAGCCTGCATTCACTTTCAAAATTAATTAAGAAAGAATTGGTTCTTGGTTTGCCAAAATTAAATTTTGAAAAGGATAAAATTTGTGATGCATGCCAACTAGGTAAACAAACAAGAGTTTCATTTAAATCTAAAAATATTATTTCAACCTCTAGACCTTTAAAGCTATTGCACATAGATTTATTTGGACCTACTAGAACTACTAGTCTAGGAGGAAAATGATATGGTTTTGTAATTATTGATGATTTCTCTCGTTTTACATGGGTTTTCTTTTTGGCACACAAAGATGAAACTTTTCAAATTTTCTCTAAATTTTACCGAAAAGTCACAAATGAGAAAGAATTTTCCATTCAAAATATTCGAAGTGACCATGGAATCGAATTTGAAAATCAAGATTTTGAAAAATTTTGTGATGAAAAAGGAATAGGTCACAATTTTTCAGAACCTAGGACACCCCAACAAAATGGGGTAGTAGAAAGGAAAAATAGAATCCTAGAAGAAATGGCCCATACCATGCTATGTGAAAGCAACCTTCCAAGATACTTTTGGGCGGAAGCTATTAACACAGCATGTTACATTTTAAATCATACTTTGATTAGACAAATTTTAAAGAAAACCCCTATGAGTTTTGGAAAGGAAGAAAACCTAATATTGCATATTTTCATATTTTTGGTTGCCGATGTTTTGTATTAAATAATGGTAAAGAAAGACTTGAAAAATTTGATGCAAAATAAGATGAAGCAATTTTTCTTGGTTACTCCTCCACTAATAAAGCTTTTAGGGTTTTTAACAAAAGAACCTTAGTAGTAGAAGAGTCAATACATGTTGTCTTTGATGAATCTAACGATCTTCCTTCAAGGAAGAATGAAGGTGTTGATGATGCAGATCCTCTTATAGAAGGAATAAAGGAGATCACTCTGAAAGATTCAACAATTCAAGATGATGAGGAACATGAAGACAAATAGGATGAGGGAGGTGAAGAACATCAAGAACAACCTCAAGGTACAAATGACCTACCCAAAGAATGGAGGTATGTTCATAATCACCCTAAGGAGCTAATTATTGATGATCCTATGCATGGGATAAGAACTCGTTCTTCACTTAAAGATGCATTCAATCATTGTGCTTTTGTCTCTCATCTTGAACCTAAAACTATTGAAGAAGCTGAAAATGATTATAATTGGATTAATGCAATGCAAGAGGAATTTAATCAATTTAAAAGAAATAATGTATGGACTTTAGTATCAGACTTAAAAATTATTCAATAATTAGCACAAAATAGGTTTTTAGGAATAAATTAGATGAACATGGAAATGTAATAAGAAATAAAGCAAGATTGGTTGCTAAAAGTTATAATCAAGAAGAAGAAATTGATTTTGATGAGACCTTTGCACCTGTTGCTAGATTAGAGGCAATTAGACTTCTACTTGCATATGCTTGCTTTATAAAATTTAAATTATTTCAAATGGATGTCAAAAGTGCATTTTTAAATGGATACATTGCTGAAGAAGTCTATGTAGAACAACCCTCAGGTTTTAAAAATCATGCTTTTCCTAATCATATTTTTAAATTAAATAACGCTCTATATGCTTTGAAACAAGCACCCAGGGCTTGGTATGAAAGGCTAAGCAAATTTTTACTAAATAATAGTTTTTCAAGAGGCAATGTAGACACAACCCTTTTTATTAAAAGAAATCAAGATGATATATTAGTTATACAAATATATGTTGATGACATTATTTTTGGGTCTACTAATGAATCCCTTTGTCAAGATTTTGCAAAGCTCATGCAGGGGGAGTTCGAGATGAGCATGATGGGAGAACTTACTTTCTTCCTCGGACTCCAAATCAAACAAACAAAAGAAGGAATCTCCATCACTCAAAGCAAGTACATAAGGGAATTACTCAAAAGATTTGGAATGGAGAATTCCAAAGCAATTGGCACACCCATGAGCCCTTCATGTAAGCTTGACAAGGATGAAGAAGGTAAAAGTGTAGACTTAAAATATTATAGAGGTATGATTGGCTCTCTACTATATTTAACTGCAAGTAGACCTGATATCATATTTAGTGTTTGTCTTTGTGCTCGATTTCAATCTAATCCTAAAGAATCTCACTTGAATACTGTTAAAAGAATCCTTAGATATTTGAATGGTACTCAAACTCTAGGATTATGGTACTCTAAGGACTCATTAATTGATTTAATAGGATATTCAGATGCTGATTTTGCTGGATGTAGATTAGATAGAAAAAGTACTAGTGGAACTTGCCAATTTCTTGGAGTTAACCTAATCTTCTGGTTTAGCAAGAAATAAAATTCGGTAGCACTGTCTACGGCCGAGGCCGAATACATTGCAGCCGAAAGTTGTTGTGCTCAAATCTTGTGGATTAAGCAACAACTTGAAGATTTTGATATAAAACTTAATGAAACACCCATAAGATATGATAACACTAGTGCCATAAATCTTACTAAAAATCCAATTCAGCATTCTAGGTCTAAACATATTGAAATCAGGCATCATTTTATAAGAGAACATGTTCAAAATAAAGACATAATTCTTGACTATGTGTGTACTGAAAAATAATTAGCCGACATCTTTACAAAGGCCCTAAGTGAAGATAGATTCTGTGAAATTAGGAGAGAACTAGGAATCTTTGATCCATCTGCTTAAATGTCTCTCTAATCCCAAGGGATCAATGTCAAAAATTCTTTGAACTCAATTCTCATCATTTCTCTTGGGCTTAAAAGCTTAAAATTATCATTCTCATAATTGATCATTGAGCAAATATCCTTCTCTCGGAGTTTCGAATTTTTCGAAAATTGTTCATCAATTTTTTTGAATTTTGTGAACCATGAGTCGACCCCCTAGGGTCGACCCAATGGCAAACTTGCAGTTTTGGCCAAAATCCCACGGGCTCTTCTTATTTTGTTGAAATTCCACTCCTTTGAGCTGACTCATTTCACCGTCTTCTTCCTCCCTCCAAAACCTTAGGTCCTCTTCTTCCTCCTCTCCAAATCCAAGGCCTACCCCCTAGATCCTTCTCCCATCACCCCTTACACCTCAAATCGCCCCTTGGGAATCGAGTTTTTCCCCTTTTCCTCCCTTGTTTGGAACGGTTGGAGCGTGCCCTAGCTTCCACCCTTCTCCTCCAAATCGAGGTTTCACTCTTCCAAAAATCCCTCTATCTCTTCACATATTTGATCTCCCAAGACCCCTTGCTTGCTCTGGTGGTGGAAATGGCTCCAAAAATGAAGCTCCCACAAAGAAGGAAGTCGGTCCGCGAGTTGGAAGAGGGCGTGCGCAGGAAGAGACAGGCTTCTCAGACCTCTTCTGCTTCCATTCCTGTTTTGGCATCTGCTCCAGGTTCTTCTCGGTCTCCATTAAGCCCCAGTAAAATTTTCTTATCTGTTAGAAAGGTAGAACTCGGGAAAAAATGTAGATTTCAGATTTTTTGAAAAAGAGGGGTTCTCCATTGGTTCTAAAATCAAAGATCAAGGTTATAGATTCTACTGCTCACTTAAAGAAATTACCTATGTGGATTTGGTTAGAGAATTTTATCTGAACTTGAGCTATGGCAATGGAACAGTAACATCCACTGTTAAGGGTATAGATATCTGTCTGGATCCTGTACTTTTGGGAGAGATTCTTCATTTGCCCTGTGAGGGATACTCAAACATGGAACTCCCAGTCAAGGAAGAAGGAATTAATGTGATTTTAGGAGGAACCTTCTTGGGAAGCCTAAACAAACTAGAAGCTAAGATCCTTTCCATTGAGATGAGGATACTACATCAAATGGTAACAAAGCTTTTCTTCCCTAGAAGTGGTAGACATGACCTTCTCTCAGGTCGAGACATCTGCATCATATTTCATGTGATTACCCAAACCCCCCTAAACCTCCCAGCATTAATGATAGAAGCCATGAGGGAAACACTGAATAGATCCAAGGCACATCTGCCTTTTGGTATGGCCCTCACTTTGGTATTCAGGAGGTTTGGAGTTAGTTTTGAGGGGGAGGCAGCAGCTAGGCTTTCTCACTCTGACACCATCAACCAACATACTTTGCACCGCATGGGATTTACTAGGACTGATGGTGGTTGGATCAAAGGAGTGGAAGAGAGAGCTGAGGATAGAGCTGAGGAAGAAGGACCATCGTCACCCCTCCATGATCTCAGGGCAGCATCTCCAAACATTCAGTTCGTTTCAGATCTCGAGGCTGGACCATTAGAGTCTACTAGGAGGCACACTCCAGTCCAGCAGCCAGACAGCAGAGCACATCCCTCAGAGATCAAATTGGCTGACGACCAGATAGAGATGATCTCTCAGCGTGTGGCTTCCTTACTTTCTCGACAGTGGGGCACTTCAGCTTTTGCATAGGGATCCACATCACATGATCATACTTTGATCCCTCACATCTCCACTGTCTTTCAGATGATTTCAGATCAGTCAGTTTGGATTCAGCAGCTTGAGGGTTATATATTGAGACTGACTGGGAGAGTACTTGACTTGCAGGGGCAAGTGTTAGCTCTGGCACATTCACAGCCTCAGGAGTGCATCACTGAGGTCTTAGACCTATCTATAGAGGCAGCCAGACTTAGAGGAGTTTTGGAGAGTGGATTTGATTTTCTGAGGAGAGAGATCAGAGGCTCTAGTGAGCATGCATCCACCCAGTTCACTGCACTGTTACAGTCTGTTTCGAGAGCTCTGAACCTTCTGGACACCATCAGACTCTCTCTTGCAGTTCAGTCTGTTGCTTCTCAGCCTTCAGGATCATCTCACCCGTCCACTCGTGCCGGCACCTCCACTCGTGGCAGAGGCAGACGGGGTAGAGGACGAGCCCTTGGTCGTGATCCTTCATCTCCCCACCCCATCTCCGATTCATCTGACTCTGATCCATCCAGTCATGATCTCTACTAGATCCTTGTAGTTAGTCTTGTCTTTAGTTTCATTCTAGGATCTATCTTTTGAGCCATGTAATGATGTTGACGATTGACTTTTGCATTTTGGTATATGTATTGGAACAACTATATGGTATCAGTCACTTTTTGATTATATATATATACTCATTGACTTTCAATGAATGACCTTTAAATTGAGTTACTTTCAATTATGTGCATGCTTAAAATACTATGAATTGCAAAATGCTATCCATGATATCCAATGGTATATCTTTTATGTTTGCTGTATTCAGGGGGAGTAAAACAATACGCAACTAAGAAACAAGCAATAAAGAAGGAAGCTAAAGAAGTAACATTAGTAAAAGGGGGAGTAAACAAAAGTAATATTAGTAAAATTAATTCCATCAAAAGAAAGAAATAGAGAAAATTTATTCAGAAAAGGGGGAGTAAACAATTTTTGTTGATGCTGTCAAAAAGGGAGAAAAATTAAAGAATCAAAAGCAAATTGATAAAAGAATCAAAAGCAAATTGATAAAAGAATCAAAAGCAAATTGAGCAAAAAATTAAGCAAATGAGCAAATTTTCAAATTCTTAGGCATGTTCTGATACCAAAAATTCTGCTCTGATACCAAAATCACATAATCAAATAAGCAAATATTTTCAAATGAGCAAATTTTCAAATGAGCAAAATTTTAAATTATTAAGTAATAGGCAAATTGTTAGGCAAATGAGCAACACAAGCAAATGGGCACATGTATCACGTGCCAAAGAATCAATCTTCTTTTCAAGCAAATGCACTTATAAGTAATTTTCAAATTGGTAGCAAATTTCTTATTTATCTTCAAACTACCTATGATGCATTTTATTCTTTTGAAATTCATGCTCAATGTTTCATATATATGCTTTTGCTCAAGTATTTTGTCATCATCAAAAAGGGAGAGATTGTTGCTCCTTGGATTGATTTTGATGATTACAAAATATTTGAAGGGGTACTAATGATTTTCACTTGAAAAAGACTTATTGCTTTTTAGGGACAAAATCATAATTTTACCAAACTCTGATTTGAAAGCATCAAGTGATAGAACAAAAGATTTGTGATCCATTGATGAAAATTTTATTATTTTTGGACATGTATTTTGAAAGATATCCATGTTTGAAAATTTGAGTCGACCCCATGAGTCGACTCATGGCACAATGAGCTGATTGGCACGCAGAAATTTTGGGTGGCACAGTCTGTGAGTCGACCCCCCAGGCATGAGTCGACCCCTGCTGTTTTTAGGCCAAATTTACAGAACCTTAATTTTCTGGTTGTTTTCTGGTGTTTTTCCACAGAGGTCGACCCATGAGTCAACCCATGAGCATGAGTCGACCCATGAGTCGACCCCTGTGATGGGAATGTTCCACAATGGCTAATTTTTAATCCATTTTAAGTGCTTTTAATGCTCATTTAATGTGGTCTAACGGCTCTATTTCAACCTAGATTGTTCTCCACCATTCTTTAAAGCTATAAAAGGGACAAAAAGGTGGGAATCATTAAGTAGAATCAAGAAGAGAGATTTTTAAAAAGAGGATTTCAAGCATACTTTTCAGCCCTAAGCAAGAGCTCACTCAAAGCATTCAAGAAGCCTTTAATTCAAGCTCACCAACTCCTCAAGTGCACATTCAAGTTTCCAACCACCTTGAGGAAATCGAAAAGAGCTTTCTTCTCTTTGAGTAAAGTATATTTAAAGCCTCATTCGCTCATTAAAGGAGCTTTCTTTTGTATTTACTGTGCTATTGATTGTTATACTCTGTTTGAGTTATTGTTTTTATTTTGAAAGGGTTCCAAAACAAGAAAAGGTTGATCCGAACCTTGAATCGGAGTGTATTGGGTTGGTTTGTACCCGAAAAACAAGTGGACTAGCTTGGGATAGCTAGAGTCGGAGTTTCCGACGTTTGTATTCAGGTTGAATACAAGTTAGTGGATTGGAATTCTCAAGTAGGAGCTTGGGGAGTGGATGTAGGTGCAAGGTTGGCACCGAACCACTATAAATCCTTTTGTTTGTGTTGTGCCTAATTGCTCTTCTTTAGAATTTCTTTATTCTCTTGCATTCTTGCATTCAACCATTAGCCTTGAATCAACTATACTCTCCTCATTTATTTATCTATTGTTAAACATTTGTTGTAAGTCATAAGTTAAGTTTAAAATTTTTAGAAACTCAATTCACCTCCCTCTTGGGTTGCATAGTTGGGCAAGAACTGCCCAACCCCAGGACCTCACGGCCAAAACCCTAATCTCATGCTGGAGAAATCTCACAAAGATCTGATCTTTTGTCGCACAAAAATAGGGTCTTTTATAGATGGCGTGGATAGGGAGATAAAGTCCAGGTTCAAATCAAATTCGAACCAAGATAAGGATCAAGTTGAATTCAAATCCAATTTAAATTCAACTTGAACCAAATCTTATCTCATCCTTAGGGCTCTTAGAGTGGGTGACAAATCTTTTAGCATAGAGTTTCTCACATAAATCTGAATTTGCATTGGGAAAAGGGCATGCGTACAAGGGTGGTCGGCAACTAGGAGAGTCCAAGCAGGTTTGGACTCTTAGTATTTATCCAATAAGTCTCCTACCTAATCAAATTAGGTTAGATCCAATTGAATAACTTGAACCCAATTCAATTAGGTTTCAAACTTGATTAAATTAGAATTTAATCAGTCCCAATTTCTGATCAAATAAGAAATTAATCACTTTTAGCAATTAGGTCAATCTAATCGAATCCAACTCAATCAGACTTGAGCTAAATTACATTGCTCAATCAAATTAAGCTATTAGCAATCTAATTACTTATCAATCCTCCTTTAATTCACTAACCCTTAGCAAATTAACACATTGCAACTTTTGCATCAAGTTAATCATCAATCGAATTGATGATTATATCCGAGAATGATTCTTAATCGTTGATCAGTCACTTGATCAGATAGAAATTTTTTTTGAGTGTGACCTCATAGGTTCAAACTTAAGCTGGTAGCATAGGATCAACTTCTTGAAGTAATCGATGTAACCATCTAGCAATGAGATCTGACGTCCGGATAGGTCTAATGATTGCAAAGCAATATTCAAGAACCTATTGGTGTATGATTACCGTATAATTCATCCTTTTGATCCTAATGTTTAAGGTGACCTAGGATTTAACTATCAATCCTAGAATAGTCAATCACATTGTATCTCAACCTTTTAATTCATCACATGGATTATTCTGATCAAAATTTTACTAATTTGAAATACAGTGATGCATTAACTCTTGAGTCTAGAGGGGTTAATCCTATCTTGACTCACCCACCAACTTAATAAGTACTTAACTGTATCTAGAAATCTTCCATCACTGAATTAAAAATTCAGCTAGTCTGGTACCAAAGCATAGTGAGTTGCTTGAAAGTCACTATGACGATCTCAGATCAGAGGGATACTTATATCCATACACTTCGCGAGCTACTCTTGATAGTAGAATGCTCTGTAGTTGGTCACATTCAGTGTAAGTATACTCCTACACTTCACCTGCATGCCATACTAGTGTCTCCACACTTCTTAGTTGAGAGGACAATCAATCCATATGGCACACAATGACCTATACTTGATATCGCTATCATCCTTGTAATAGCGTATCGTTTGGTCATGAACAAATTTAATGATTAAATGATAAATTCTCTTTTATCAATTCTAAAGAGTCCTAACGATTTCATCACAACATAAGAGTTCATATAGAAGATGTACAAAAACTTGTGATGAAAAGATGCCAAATAATTTTTATTATTGAAAATTTATATATTATTACAAAATGAGCTTAATCGTCAACAGGCTGACGATTGGCTTTGAAACATAATTTCTAACATTATCTTCATATAAGTTTTAATTGCCCTATAAAGTTCTTATAATCATGTGTTCAAGGAAGCTGCATCCGTTCTTGTGGAATTTCTCTTTGAGGATCAACAGATACCACCAACTTTAGATGGTCTACCGATAGCTACATCATCTTATTGTGTCTAGTTAGGACATTATTATTTTGATGATTACTTATGCGTTGGTGAATAAAGGAGTACTGTTAGACATGTATCATATGGATCTGATATTTAATGAAAGTATAACTACTGGATCTATTTATTGTAGACAATTGTCTTAAATTTTTTTGAATTCTTTTGGCAGATTGTAGTACTTGTGCATTAGTTTCATTGTTTTTATTCCTGTAGCTTCCTAATATATGAGGTCAAATTCATTCCCATGGTAAGCATCATTAGAAGTCTTACTGCATGTCATATCCAGGGACATAACTAGAACAATCGATAAAAGATTATACAGATGTTTTACTTATATCTGGCTAGCAAGTAGTCCACCGTATATATAATTGACAGCCATCAGTTGTTAATGCCCCATAATCAAAATGGTTAATTTATTAAAAATCAAAGTAGAATTGATTGTGATGAATTCATTCCTAAGAAAGTTGGACAATAGGAGTTGCTCGTCAGCTTTCAAAAGCTTGCTAAAATGGCTTTTTGAGGATCTTTTGATGGAGTTCACTGTCAGAGGATACGATTGGGGTGACTCCAATGCTCAGAAACTCAAAGATTGAGCTGCCTGAGTAGGAGACACTACCCTGATGCTATGAAGTCAAGTTTGCTGGAAGCTGTTCGGCTACAGAAAAAAATTAGTAGTGCAATATATCATTTTCATTATGAATTATATATTTAGCACATGTATTATTATATTAGTTTTACATGATACAACTTCAAATTTTACCAAGATGCAGAGCTAAATTAACAAAAATGCTCCATAAAAAACCCAAATGACGGCCAAGACTAGCATTTAGAATGAAAAATTGTATTGTACTAAAAAGGATCTGCCATAATATGAATATGTATGCAAGTAATTAACCTTATCAGTTTTCTCTTCGCTGTCTGAGTACGCAAGACCTAAGAGAGCATAAGGAAGCAAGGTAATCTATAAATCTTAGGTGGCATTTGGTGCATTACATAGGGAATGTTGCTTTGGCAATGTGATTGCAGAGAGAATGTGATTGCCTGATAAAATTATAGAGAATCCTAAATTGCAGTGCTTGGTATGTGCAGTAATATTGTTGTAAAATTGAAGAAAATCTTATATTACAGTGTCTGGTATACAATTTAGATTACTTGAAATGTAAGCTAATTTTTCGAAATATCCTCATCTTTTTTTATTGATTATTGTCTATTTTTAAGAGGGACAACTGAATTTAGAGACCAACCATTTTTCGTGACATCATCCATTATGTTTTCTTTTCTTTTTCACCAACTGGGACTACCCATAATTTATTTTGATGGGGATATTTTGGTCTTGAAGTTATCTTATTGCAAGATTGTAGAATTGTAAGATTACATGTAATCACATAATCACCTCTCCATAGGCAATCAGATTACATTTTTTTAAGATAATGTTGTGCTACATGTAATGCAGCATTACCTGTGAAAGTAACGAAACAAACAGTGTAATCTGTTTACCTATTGCAAAATTATATATAATTCTATCGGGATTACATGCTACCAAATGCCCCCTTTGTTCGTTCTCAGACCTAAATGACTGTAAAGAAGTGATGCTGTCTCAAAATCTCTCGCACAGAGGGCCCAACAATGGCTGCCAGAACTCCATCAATGTTGTCCAAATCAATTCAAGAAACTCCATCAATTTTATTGATCAAAAGCAGAGCACAAAACCAGAGAAATAAAGCACGGCGAGATCGTTGACTAAACAGGATTGGGAGACACGTATGAAGGCATTGCATTAGGATTAGATTGGAGCGATGACGAGGAGGGATATTTTCTTGCCATAGTTTAAATTAGAAAGGACAGACGGAGTCGGGATCCTCTAGACGTTTCGATAGGGGATACGTTTCCTTAGTCTTGCAGGAAATCTCTCTCTCTCAAGCTATACTACTTGAAGTTGGAATCTGCCTCGCACCAGATGGAAATACAAAACAAATCATAGGCCAATCAGAGCCCTAAAAAGGGAAACGCTCGGAGACCGTGCCCTTTAAAAGATCCTCTCCTCTTCTTCCTCCTCCAATAAATCTCCCCTCTCCTCCTCCTCCCTCGCTCCCTTCACCATGGATCCTCAAGCCAACGACATCCAATCACCAACTACCGTAGAAGAATCCACCATCGTAATATATGCGAGAGTTGGCATCTACATCTTCCTACTACTTGTATTCACCAACGCTTTCGTCCACTGCATCCAGAAGCGGAGACGCCGACGCTGTAATAATCCTGCAAGCATCGTCACGCAAACAGCGGTCCCGTCAAGCGAAGCTGAACCTCGACATAGAGGGTTCCCCACGGTTCGTTATTATAGTTATAACCCTTTAGCTTTTGTTACAGTTGCAGTTGTCGAGGAAAGCTGTATGATCTGCTTGGAGGCATTGGACGTTGGAGGAGACCAGGTGGGACAGCTGCAATATTGTGGGCATGTGTTTCACAGAGACTGCATCACGCGATGGTTGAATACGTCCTCGCTCTGCCCTGCATGTAGATCGTTTGCAATTAACCGCAGACGGAGCATGCTGATTTCGTGCATCAAAATTATCGGAGCATCATTGGGCATTGCATATATTCTCTCTCTCTTTATCATATATGTTGGGCTGCACAACCTCCACCTGGTCACGATTTTTAATGACACTAGTGCGCTGTTTTCTTAGGTCCTCAATCTGGGATGTTGCTTAATAATAACTTTGGAATCTTTTATTTCTGTTAATTTGTGTGTTGCTCTTTATTTAAATAATGTGATTAATTATGGTATCAAAAAGTTCATCTTTAATGGTTAGAATTGGAAACCAAAGGACGATGACAATTCCTGAATTTCCAGCACTTTCAGGATGGATGTTGATTAAAAGTGTATCTGGATCACATTTTAACATGTTAATGTGTAGAAGGTTTTGCAATCCGATGAAGGTGAGCACCTTCATTTCTATATAGGAGGCATGATCAAATTTAAGAAGGATCAACTAGCCTTATCACCTAACATGAAGTCAAAAAATTCGAGACCGATATCAAGTTTCCAAAGGATCTCATTTTAAAAAACCATTAGAATGATCTCTGGAAAGGCTATGTAAAAGTGAATGATGATGATCTAATATCATATTCAGATGTTCATTTTTAAGGGCCTATTAGGACAATCAGTATCGCATCATCTGAATGTGGAACCAGAGTTCCAAAAGAAAAAAAAAATAGCCATGCCATTGCTCTGCAGAGCTGGCATACTTTGTACATAAGGAGTTTTCTCCATTTTATATTTTCTGGTCATGGGGACCCGTTGGCCTAACAGAAATAATCTCAAAGGATGTCACCTTCATGCCTCTATGTATATTTCCTGACTGCTTGCAATCATGCTCAAGATGCATTTAATTGGATTTGCATGCAATTAAGTTGCATGTGGTTAGAATTGATCCTATTTTCTTAGATGCCACTAGAACTACAGTGACTATAGCTTTTTCTTTTGTTTGTTGGGAAGCAGTGCAGGAGAAATTGTCACCTTGCGAATAGATTTTCTGACTTATGCTCATCCGCCGAGTTATAATAAATAGTTTGTTTCGAATACAAAAGAGGTTTCAATAATGCTGATATCTCAAGTTAATGAATCCCCTCCCTTATTACCCTTGTTTATTATTACAAGCAAGATGATGGTCATTATATATTTAAATTTGGTAAACTAGAAATACCTCGAAATTAAATATCAAGCTTTATAATGATTATTATTGGTCATTATATACCACAGTTCAAGATGCATTTAACTGGATTAGCATGCAATTAAGTTGCATGTGGTTGGAATTGATCGTATTTGATTCGATGCAATTGCATCTACAATGACTCTAGCTTTTATTTATTTGTTGGGATGCAATGCATGGGAGATTGACACCTTGCAAATAGGTTTTTAGCTTATGCTTCATCTATCTAGTTGTAATAAATAACTAACTTATAACCCCATGCAATGCATGGGATGCAATAATCAAGTAAGAATTAAAAACTATTTAATCGATGTTTCATTTCTTTGGAGTACAGACATCTTAAAATAAAAAATAAAGAGCTTTATACCCAGTCCACTCCAACAACTAAGAAATCCGACAATAGTGCACCCTCCTCTTTCTTTCTTCAAATTTTACCATTTCCTATCCTCTTTAAAATCCTCTTTTATCCACTCCGCAACTCAAAAATTTATATCACTTCCACATGTGCTACCATCATCGAAGAAGCACACCACCCTCCTCTTTTTACCTTACATAGAATTACCCATATATCCCACTCTCCCATATCCACCTCAAGATCCATTTATTGCCCTCCCCTCCCTTCTTTTCTCTAATCGGCAGTGGCAGAGGAGACATGGGGATGGCGGTGGTGGCGGTAGCCCTGTGGTAGCTCCAGACACTACAAGAAAAAAAATTTTGCGGCGAATTTATTGGCGACGGAAATATTTTCGTCGTCAATAAGATTATTTACGATAAAAAATTAAATTCATCGCTAATAATAAAATATTTATGATAAAAATTTATTTTCATTACAAATAGCTTCATATTTGTGATGAAAAAAAAATTTCATCGTAAATATCTATTATTTGCAACGATATTAATCATCGCAAACAATAAAATATTTATTTTAATTTTAAAATTTTAAATATTAGTGATAAAAATAATTTCATCATAAATAATACAAGTATTTGTGATGAAAGCTCATTTTTCATCACAAATACTGGTTATTTATGATGAAAAATTTTCATCATTAATATTTGAAAAAAATAAAAAATTTAAAAATTAAAAAATTATAGATTATTTACAATGTAAATATTATATTGTAAATAATGAAGTATTAGTGATGAAAACTAAATTTTTATCATAAATATCTATTATTTACGATGAAATTTTTTCATCACTAATATGTAAAAAAGAATAAAAAATTTAAAAAATTTAAAAATTATAGATTATTTGTGATGAAAATATTACATCATAAATACTTGAATATTGATGATGAAAAGTCATTTTTCGTTGTCAATACTTGAGTATTTACGATGTAATATTTTCATCACTAATATTTGAAAGAAAATAAAAAAATTTAAAAAATTTAAAAATTATAGATTTTTATGATAAAAATATTATGTCGTAAATACTTGAATATTGGTGACAGAAAGTTATTTTTCATCGCCAATACTCAAATATTTACGACATAATATTTTGATCACTAATATTTTAAAAAAAATAAAAACTTTTAAAAATTTAAAAATTATAGATTATTTGCGATGAAAATATTACATCGTAAGTAATTGAGTATTGATGATGAAAACTAAATTATCATTGCAAATACCTATTATTTATAATAAAAAAAATTTATTGCTAATATGTGAAAAAAATAAAAAAATTAAAAAATTAAAAAATTATAGATTATTTATGATGAAAATATTACGTCATAAATATTTGAATATTAATGATGAAAAGTCATTTTTCATCATCAATACTCGAGTAGTTGTGATATAATATTTTCGTCACTAATATTTGAAAGAAAATAAAAAATTTTAAAATTTTAAAAATTATAGATTATTTATGATACAAATATTATGTCGTAAATACTTAAATATTGATGATGAAAAGTCATTTTTCATCGCTAATACTCGAGTATTTGTGATGTAATATTTTCATCACTAATATTTGAAAGAAAATAAAAAATTTAAAAATTTAAGAATTATATATTATTTGCGATGAAAATATTACATCGCAAATACTGAGTATTGATGGCGTAAAGTCATTTTCCATCATCAATACTCTACTATTTATGATGAAAAATTTTCATCGCTAATATTTAAAAAAAATAAAAAATTTTAAAAAATATAAAAATTATAGATTATTTGTGACAAAAATATTGCATCGTAAATAACATAGTGTTTGCAACAAAAATATATTTTTCATCATAAATAGTCTATTATTTATAATGAAAAAAATCAAAAATTAATCGTTATTTACGACAATACTTTTCGTCTCTAAGTTTCTCTGAATCTGTCTCATTGCTCAATTTTGTATAGGTTATTGGTTCTATGGACCAACAAAGTACAAAGGCCTTGTATCTGCCCAAGAATATAGAAAGGAGATGATACTGGATCTTTATACGTTAAAACATGATCTACAAAAAGGTTATTTATATGATACTTGATCTTTATACATTAAAATATGATACTGGATCTCAATTATTTACGATGAAAAATTTTTATCATTAATATTTTAAAAAAATAAAAAATTTAAAAATTACTAATTATTTACAATAAAAACTAAATTTTTATCTTTAATATTTTTTAAAAAATAAAAATTATAAAAATTATAAAAATTATAAATTTTTTTACGATGAAATGCTAGAAACGTCATAAATACTTCATATACTTTAACTTCCAACTGTATAAAGAATAAAATTTTATCAACTGTTCGATGGACTAAATTGTGTCATATACTTCTAAACTGTATGCGAAAGGCCTTCGCTGGGTCCTTCAGTATTATTTTACAAGAGTGCATTCATGGTCTTAATTAGTATGCGATGATTGTTTGTCGCAGATACTCTCTAACTAGCTGAACTCTTATTATTACTATTCAATTCAAGATTTATCCTAAGATTAACATACTCTTGAGCAGGTATTATCCTTTCTACTATGCTCTTTTTGTGTCGGATCTCAAGGGTCTTAGCTGCTCGCAGATTAAATTTGAGTTCGGATGTCCATTCAAATCTATCAATCAACTCATGGTAGTGTTGCCACAAAAAAAGTAAATCTAATTAAAAAGGTAAATCTAATTAGTTGAATTTTTTTAATTATAAATTATGTTTGATTATTAGTTAATAATCTAATAAGATTATTAACGACTAAAATTTAATTTTCATCGCAAATAAGTTTTTTTACAAAATTTTTTAAGAGGAAAAAATTTTATTTTTTGGTGAGAATTATTAGCGATGAAGATTTTTTTCGTTGCTAATAAGATAATTAATGATAAAATATTTTATTTTCATCATAAATAATTTTTTAAAAAATAGAGGTAATTTTTTTTAATAAAAATTATTAGCGATGAAAATTATTTTTCCATCACTAATAATGTTATTAGTGATGATAATTTTTTTCATCGTAAATATTTTTTTTATGGCAAAATTTTTTATCGGAGAAATTTTTTTGGTGGGAAGAGAATTTTTTTAGTGGGAAAATGAGAGAAAATTTTTTTTGATAGAAATTATTAGCGACAAAAATTATTTTTCCATCGCTAATAAGGTTATTAGAGACGAAAAATTGTGTTTCATCGTAAATATTTTTTTTTTGTGGTAAAATTTTTTTTATCGAAGAATTTTTTTTTGAATTATTAGCGATGAAAATTAGTTTCCGTCGCTAATAACACTTAGCAATAAAAAATTACGTCGCTAATACTCCTGCTTTCAATCAATATCAAATTGACGTCTCTTCGCGCAAAACTGCGCGAAACCCTTATTCCCCCCTCTTCTTTCCCTGATCTCTCTCCCTTTCCCTGAGCTCTCCTCTCTTCGTGCTCTTCCCTCCATCTCTTTTCACCTGCGAGCTCCTCTCCACCATCGTCGTCCGCCATCCGAGAGTTCGCCGACCCCACCGTCCGTGCCGCCCACCGGAGATAAGGTTTTCAACCTTTTTTTTTGTGTTGATTGGGCCACCGGGGGGCGAAGCCATCCACGCAGGGGGGGTGCTGTGGGCCGCCAATGTCAGCATGGGGCCGGGAAGGGGTTGGCCGACGGGGAGGGGCCAGGATCCAAATGGGGGTGGGGCAGGGTGGGGCGGAATCGGGCCGGAGGGGGGATGGGGTTCGGAAAGGGGGCGGCCGGCGGTGATGGAGATGAGGCCGAGGAGGGGATCGGCCAGTGGGGAGGTTGTCGGTCGGCGGGGAGGGGGTTTGGGGCGTAGGCACGTGGGATGGGGTGGGGGCGGGATGGGGCTGGTGGGGGATGGGGCCAAGGAGGGGGCAGTCGATGGCGACAGAGATGGGGCTGGGGAGGCTGTCACCAATGGAGATGGGGCCAAGGAGGGGGTGGCCGACAGCCGGGGGAGATAGGTCTGGGGAGGGGGCGACGGCGGGGAGGGGTTTGCACGATGGGGAGGGAGGAAGGGAAGAGAGAAAGGAGGGGAAAAAGAAAAAAAGAAAAGAAAAAAATAAAAAAATAAAAAATTAATCAAATATTTTATTATTTGATTAATAAAAATAAAATCTGAATCACGATCCGAATTAGATCGAGGTCGGGATCTGGGTCGAGACCTCGATTCAGATTGGGATCCAGATCGAGATTTGATCTAGGTGGCGTGGGGTCTGTGACAGTGCCAGCACTGTGGGAGCGGGGGCTGTGGGAGGCCAAGTCTGGGCAATGCGGGGTGTGTGACAGCACCAGCACCGACACCATGGGAGCGGGGGTTGCGGGGGTCAAGTTCGGGCAGTACGGGGTGTGTGACGGCGCCGGCATCGTGGGAGTAGGGGCCATGGGAGGTCGAGTCCGAAGCTCGTTCAAGAAAAAAATTATTTAGAAAAAAAATATTTTTAGATAAAAAAATATTTTTTAAAAAAATAAAAAATTATAAAATAAAATTTAGGTTAAAAATATTTTTTTTAAAAAAAATCATCGAGTCCTCGGGATTAGGTTTTGTGTTATTATTTTGCATTAATATTATTTTGCATGCTCAACTGCTTATAGTTTATTTTATATTTATTGCATAAATTTATTTTATATTTATTGCATGCTCAACTACTTATAGTTTTCATTATTATTATTTAATATTATATTCATTTATATATCAAGAATTATAGGTATGGTACTAGGAGATAGATGACAATGTTCGTGTTCGCTGTCTACCTCAGAGGCTAAGGCACCTTCATCGATTTCTACTGCCACACCAGTTCCATCATCAGAAGGTCCTGCACTGGCAGGTCCCAGTGAGACGGATTCGAGTAAGATAGGTTCGAGTGGTATTATTATTTTTTTATATAATAAATTTATTTTTTTAATTTGGATAGCTATCATATTAATGATTTATTTATTGTTGTTTCAGATCAGTCTCCACCGGTAGTGAGGTGAGGGCGAGATCCATCGAAGAACCTCACTCTAGAGCATTGAAGACATCCAAACTTTTTTTTTGAGTTTAATTATTGAATCATTTATTTTTAAATTAAATTTGCTATCTACTAATTTGACTGGTAACTGTACAGAGAAGATGTGTCCAGAACGCTTCGAATCGGGCAAGACAATAATGGTGGAGCAGATGCATCGATGACTATTAGCGCTTCTACATCCAGATGATGGAGCAGATAGCACAGATGGAGTAGACAATACAATTGATGAGGTAGTAGTAGGCCGATTCGAGCTCCGTCAAGCACTCCCCATCCCCAACTCATTCTTTAGATGTCGATATTTGATGGCTTCTTCATGTACTTTTTTTTATTTTAAATATTTTATAATTTTAATTTAATATAATATAATAATAAAATTTATTTATCAATTTATTATATAAATTTCTTATTTTAGTTTTTTTAATTTATAAAAAATATTATATATATATATTTAAAATATATTCATAAAATTTTTTAAAAATATATGACTAAATTATTAGCTATGGAATTATTTCTGATGAAATATTCATCATCAAAAATATTTTACTAACATAATTTAATTTATCAATAAATATATAATTAATAGTGATGAAAATTTTTTCATCGTAAATAATTATTAGCGACGTAAATTTTCATCAAAAATTGTCTTATTTGTGATAAAAATTTTCATCACTAATATTACTTAATTTTATTTATTTTTTATTAAATTAATAGCGATGACTTATTTTTGTTGCAAAAAAATTTTTTACGACGTAAATTTTTCATCTCTAAAACTTTTTAAATTAATAGTGATGTAAATAATTTTATCGCTATTAATTTTTTATTTATCACTGATGATATTTTTCATCGCAAATACTTTTTTTAGATTAAATTTTTTCATCATATTTTTTTCAACGATGAAAAAGATTCATCGCAAATATCATTTATTAGCGACGAAAATTTTTTTTCATCGTAAAATATTATCAACGACGGGATTATTTGCGATAAATTATTAGCGACCAAAATTTCATCGCTAATATATATTAGCGATGAAAAGTTTTCATCGCTAATAACCTGTTTTGTTGTAGTGAGAAGGAGGGCCTCTACGAGATCTGCAGCCTCTTGGAGCAACAAATCTCCCCTAACTCCGATCAGCTCTATATTTGACAGCAGTTCCAGTACTATAGCTAGTTTTTCAATTTTAATAACTATCTTATCCTCATCCTTGTCCACGTCGACCTCTCCTCTTTGACTTCTTCTCCCTCTTCATCTTAATCTTCTCTTTTTTCCATCTCAATCCACAGATCATATATGCAGCCATGCCACCTCCTTATTGTTGTAATCTCCTTGTTTCCTCCCCTCACTTTCCACTCTCTTCTCGATAACATGTACGCAAATCAAATAAAGACTTTATCAATGTAAAAGCCTTTGTTTTAATACATATATACATACATACATATACATACACACACACACACATACATACATACATACATACATACATATATATATATATATATTTTGCAGTCATTATCATAATGGAGAAATCTACTTTTTTAAAAAAAAAAATTAAACATAACCACAGTTCTTTATTTTATATTTTTTAAAGAAAACTTAGAGATCACCATAGTTCTTTTTTTAATTTTATTTTAAAAAATAAAAAATAAAAAAATTGTAAAAAATAAAGAAAATACCCAACACAAAAGCCTAGCCATTGTCTCAGCTTCCCTACTCAGCCACTCTTTTTATTTTTAAAAGAATAAGAAATAAAAAAAACTATTGCAAAAAGAAAGGAAATACCCAACACAAAAGCCCAGCCATCCATCATCTATTCTTTCTTGTTGCACCGCACCAAGCCCCCTCACGCGATTGGACTCCCAAAGACCCGCCGCTGTAAGCCCCTCATGTGATTGGACTTCCTAAGGGCCGAAAAATAGAGGAGAAATGGGAAAATATAGATACGAAACCTCTTGCCCACGTGTTGCAAAACTATTTATCCATGTGTCAAACAGAGACTTTGCATTGGCAAACATCCATTTTAATATATATATAATAGATTTATTTTGTATACCTAGATTTCAATAATGCTAATATCCCAAATTAATGAAATGCTCCCTTACCATTTTTATTACTATAATCAAGATAATAATCATTATTTGTTTAAATATGTTGAAATAGAAATATTTGGATATAAAAATTGACCATTATTAGAATAATAATTTTTTGTAATTACAAAAAATAAAGTGAAGAAGAACCTCCCTTATCATTTTTAAATTATGAAGTAATGATTTTTCTTAAACTTGCTTGACTGAAAATATAAAAATTGTTGTAACAATCAATATTTGCAATTATAAAAATCCATTAAATAATAAATATAGATAGTAATTGTTTGGTCAAATAAAATTTAACATAAAAGTTAAAATTGTTTGATTACCAATGAAGGGAATTCAAGACCTGCTGCAAGCCATAATACTTCTGCTGAGCAATGAATACCTTGCTGACAGTTATTATAAAAACTATCAGGTTGTTATAAGAACTATTGGCATACTATCAGCAAAAATACAGTCAGCACCCATAGTATGTTTTGCCATAGGCATAGATCTATTATTCCTAAGTTAACAGATACTAGGGGCAAAATGGTGCCCTTTCACTTTCACTTTTCTTCTTTTTCTTTTAAATAAATTATAAATTTTTTTTTGAGGTTAAGTGTAGATTATATTTACATCTAGTAGTTTGAAAATCTTGCATTTATATCCTTGATGTTTATTTTTAACCTACACTTGAACATATACCTTTAGTCAACAAACCATTAATTTTAGATGGACCCAAATGCCATGTTAGATTAAATTTATAAAATGACCAAAATAATCTTGAATCGGAGAGCTCAATGTCTGGGACAAGAGGCAGATCTCCAAGGCCATGCTTCTTGGATGGCTAGCCTTGCCGTCCACCTTGTTCCCAGCCTTGCTTCAGACTGTGATTGGCCTCCCCTAGATTATGGTGGCATTACGGCTCTGAACAATGATGAGGAGAGGAACAACAGATATGAGCTGAAGGAAGGCACCATCATGGCTAGCATTCATAGGCCTCGTGGCTGACCCGAGGTTTCAAGAACAAGCCTAAGCAACCTCATTTTCATAACCTAGGACAGCCCCAATGCACTCCATAATCATGTCATGGAGGTCGTAGTTGGTAGACATCACGACGTCATTGCCTAGCTTGCTCACCAATTCTAGCATGGTGTTTGTATGTTCAGTGATGCAGGCATGGTCACCAATGTAGCACTCCACCAACTAGTTGTGCCAGGTGTAGTGGTGGCCCTCTATGGTTGGTTCGATATCTTGTCTCTCATAAGATCATTCTTGCTTAGCCCTTCACTGCCAAGGTCTATCGAGATGACCATCTACCTAGCCAATGGGTAGGGGCAGGTGGTGTTGTTGCCGTAGGGTTTGTGATGATGGTTACCTTGATATTTGTGATGGATATCCAAGTGAAAGACAAAATATTTTCTTGTATAAATACTAGTAAATATAAGAAAGGGATCTTGACAAGCCTTCCTTTTCTCCCTCTCAATCCTTGTCGGTGGCATTGGCCTCTCTAATTGTGACAACATCATCACCGTCGCAACCATCCTTGTGGTTGCATGCGTCGCTGCCACTGCCACCACATGCTTCTGCACCTTCCACCTCTTTTGACTCTCTCTCCTTGCTATACTTGTCCTTTGTGGTCTTGCTGTCTTCAGCTTCATGCTTGCCAGTGATGACTACACCTAGTGGTGCTAGGAAAGGCTCATCAGTGATAAGAAGTAGGCCAAGACCTTGAGCTGCATTTGGAGGATATATCTTCGAGTGCTAAATTTTGTGGGATGAGGACCCATAGAGCTTGGACAATTTCAAGGATTTATTGATCACAGACATTCAGGTGTGTGTGTGTGTGTGTGTGTTTTATTGATAAAAATCCCTTATTGCTTCCTAATTGCTGAATAGAGAGGTAGATATTTTCATCTTTTCACATTATGTAAGCAGTTTGACTGACGTTGTTAATTTATTTGGATAGTATGGATTTTCAGACTATTGGATGTAAGCATAATAAAAGAAAACCTCAAGAGGGGTTTTTGTAATTTATTGTTAATGAAGAAGGTAGCTATTGTTAAATAGCTCTAGAAGAAATAAAACCATTAGAGTAAGGATACAAGAGACTCAAGAAAATGGTGTCTTTTAGAAAAAAGATTGGGACAGACATTTGCTGATAGGTGTGAATCATTTAGAAAACTATGCAAATACTAGTTTTAATGCTATGAGGTTGCAATCATCATATAGCTATTTGGAGTTATAGTAAATTGTTCTAAATTATATTATTGTTGCTAATATATACTAGATAGTGATACTAGTTTATTTGTCATGCATTGACTCAATGGCATAAGAAGTTTGGTTCTGCTAGGCATTTTATTAATTCCAAGAATACATAAACAAGTAGAATAATTTACAGCATCTCTACACACCTGCAAATTAGTTTAAAAATAAAATTTTAAAAATTTAGAGTCATTTAGAACCAAGAATTTTTGCTAATACTATCTTCATGGCCTACCGGATAATGCACAAATTTTAATCAAGTTATTATTAAAATCTCAAATATGGTAACTACAATTAGATTGTAATCTCTCTAGTACAATGCCCAAATCAAGCACACACTACACAATATCTAGAAAAAGATAAGAGAATGAAAAATAAGCTAATAGCCTAGCAAGTTATGTCTCTACACATGTAGTTGGATCAAGTGTATAATATACAAAAAAACATTTTACAAATACAAGTATCATTATCCATCATAAAAGAAAATAATTTGTAAATTTCAAGGAGGACTTTCATAAATGGCATGCTGATGTTTATCTGCTTAGTAATTTACCTTTTAAAATACTAGTCCAAAAACTAGATTAATGCATCTTATTGAAAAAAAAATTATTTTATAAAATTTTCAAAAAGTTATTTACAATTTTTCCCTCTCTTAGTCTTTATAAAGGATATAGAGCTTTCAATATCCATAAACTTCCAAATAAGATTTGATAGCTATTTTATACATTTCCATCATGTAGAATCAACCAATATTTTGCTTTTGGTACCCAAAAATCCAATATCATACTTAAATTTAGTATTTCATGCTTAATCAATATTTTAAAAATATTTTTCAATGCAAGTTTTACATATATAATATTTAATTTCAATCATAAAAATTTTATAAATACTTTCCATAAGTTTACTATCAAGAACTGCTATTATGGCTATTTAAGAAACACAAATTTAAAAACTAGACATTTAGATATGATGACATCACTAATTAAGAACAAGATTTAAAAATAAATTTCAAATTATATTATATGAAATGCATGGTAAAAAAAATTAGAATGGTGAAGGAACTTATAGATCTAGATGGATGAGATCTACAATTCCTCTTGACAAGACTATATACTATCTCAAACAAATATACCAAATCATTAGGCTTCGCTCCAAAATCATAAATACACTACCTTTAAAATTTTCTAATTTATAAATCTAGTTGTAGACATTGACATATGATTTCTAGATGTCCACTCTAAACATTTTATTGCTTATGTTCCTTATTGAAAATTCAAAATCATCTTTGTTCTCTTTTTGAAAATCATTTTGTCAAAGTCTAAAAGCTTTTTTTCCTTTGAAAAAAAAACTTTCAAATCTGATTATGTTGCTTGCACTTGTGAAGTAAAAGATGACTCACATAACAAATTGGAAAATCACTAAGCTTGTACAGGTTTTTAACATATGAAGTAAAAGATAATAACACTTGCATGATTGTTGTCTCGAAGCCTGGCCATACAATCCTAAGGATAGAGCAAGTTCAAAATATAGGTAATATAGCTACAACTTTGGGACTTGCAAGATGATGCAAATCCAACTTAATATATGTCTTCAAAATGCAAGAATGTAAGAAAAGATTATTTTGAACAAATAAACCATTAGTATTTGGAATGAATATTATTGGTCTCCAAATACCATTCATGTAAGGTGATGTGCATTTGACCAACTATCAAAATGAAGGCCCACAATGAGTCCAACTATCAAATGCAAGGTGATATACCACAAAACCAACTATAGTCAATGTGACAAAACTGACTAATTAAAGCTTGCCATAGAGCCTTCATATTGGTCAATTAGCTCTCACCATGTAGCTAGTCTTGGGGTGTGTGGAGATACCCAAATCTCCCCCCATCTAGTTACAATTGGCCCACAATGGCAAATGGTCTCCCTAGCCATGAGATCATGGAAATTGGGTACAGGAGAATCACCCACGCAATATCTTCTGAATAGCAAATAGTTATCCAAAATGGCCTATCCATACATCTTAAAATTTCATAGTGATGGGTACTGATCCTCGTCTATATAAATGACTTCAAGGGGACCCTTTAGTTAAGTTCTAAGATTGAAACTCAAAGTCTAGCCTTGATTCCCAGCTCTCTAGAGTTTCCATTGCTCTGCCACTCACATAGTAGTTCTATTCTTTCTCTAAGAATTATTTGATTTAGACATCAAAGGATCCCCCATCGAACACTGGCAAGTTCATTCTTTGTCTGTGATTTTTTAGGACTAAGTCAGGTATTGGATTGAAGATCTTACTCCAATCTCCTTGCCTTTGCCACTGATTAGATATGATCAACCCAGCTATGATCATATCTACTCGGCAATTATCATCCACCAGCCAAGAAGGCACATGAAGATTTCCAGCCAACTCCCTTGGTCCATGTAGCACCTCATCGAGCCCTCCAACATACTAGCCATCTTGATGGCTTAGTCAGATCTATTCCCAACAACAATACTAGGTTTCACAAAAATTTGAAAGAAACCAAATTATTGAAGTTGAAGCTAAAAATTCTTGGAACTATTGGTGCAACAAGAAGGAAAATAGTCAGCAAACACTTTAAAAAAAGAGTAGCTGGATGATAATTTTTAATATTATGCATTTTGGACTAGTCAATACCAAGTTTGGTACTAAGAATATTTAAAACCCTTACAAATAATATGATAGGCAACTTAAAATAGTTGAAAAAAATAGACTAAGTGCATATTTGAATGGTTGGGTCCAAAATCCCATGATATTTGTGTGTTGGGCTAGCATAACCACCAAAAGTATTGGATTATAAAATGAGCTATCCTATGCTTAAAGTATATAGAACTAGTTTTTGAGTTGGCTCGCTTGAATTCCATTGGGAGAAAAAATGATCTTTATAGGTTGGTCAGCCCACTTAAAAGGTAATCCTGGATACTTATTAATGTGGGCTTGGCTCAGTCTACAATTTAATGGTTTTGGTGGTTGAGTCATGAAATCAATAGGATTTGGACCCAAACATCCAAATAGGTCCTAAGGAACCATTTAGTACATTTAATTTGGCTCTCTTGTTAATAATTCTGGATGATCAGTTAGGAGATGAAAGGGGATGAGATTGCATTGGATAATCACTTAGTGTTTCAACAATTGAAAAAGTTGGGAATATACTTTATAGACATTATTCAAAATTAATTGCTGAAATAAGGGCCTCGAATCAAGTTTATTGGTGAACATATTGAACATAGGTGGTAAATCAGTAACCATCTCCTATCAAAATTTGTCATACCTAGCAACAAAAGTTGAGCAACACTTCAGTGCATGTTGGCAATTCTTTGTAAGTTGGTGTAGGCCAATGTTGTTAAGATTAGGATAAGATTGTAAATGATAAAGGGGCTTTGATATGATAGAGTCAGGGACAGTAAGATCTCTTCAAATTTCTATGAAGAATATGAAACAATATAATGCTGCAACAATAAGTAACAAATCACAATAAGGAGGCAAAATTTGATAATCAAAGAGAAATCTGCTATTTGAAAAGCATATTGAGAATAATTTAAGAGGACATTTGGTGACCCAAATTGGATCATCAAGATGATAATAGATTACTAATGATTCTTATCCTAGGATAACCTAATCTCCAATAATTTAAGATCACTATGTTTGGTATGCTATATTTCAATGATTAAAGATTCTTGGATATCTACTAGTAACATGTTTGATATTCTATAGGAACCCTAGATCACGGACTATAAAATATCAAAAGAACCCCTAATATTTTTCATAAAAATATATTTATCAGTTATATCAAACATATTATAGTGAAATATTAATATATTTATTAATGTATTCCATAAAAAGTATATTTATTAGTCCTATAAATATTTATCCTCTAAAGATATATTAATTATATATTATTATAGAATCAATATTGTTATTTATACTAACAATATATTATTTTATATTACTAATATTTATTTTGATTAGAAAAATAAGGAAATTATATAATTATAATGCACAATAATATATTTATGCTATAATTTAAAATTATGATTGAATAATAATATAATGATAATATGATTAATAATATATTATAATTAATACAATATATCATAAATATATTATATAATATTAATATAATATAATATATCAAAATAATATATTAATAATATAATGATATATCAACTTTTCTGTTGGACTAAAGAAAATTTTTGTCCTTAAAATTTTATCCTAAGATCATTGCCTTAAGGATATATTGGATACCCAACTCAAGGATGGATATCTCATTACTATGCTAGATGTATGTCCTAGAAGTCAGATGGTTGACACATGTATACATTTTAAGTGCATAATTTTTATAATTAAATTTTTAAAATAAATAAAATTTGGATTGTTTTTTATTCATATTGTATTTAAATTGTATCTATGAATCATCCGAAAAATTAACAGATGATGATACATATTTTCAAGAGTTGAGAATTTGAGGTACATGTCATTAGTGATTAATTTCTAAATACTCTCGATCGATGGATCGTCATAGAGACGGTGACTGATCTGGATAGATCGGTGCACAGATCATTTTTCTTCTTAGATAGATGGATCTCGAGTCTACAGTATAGAGATATCAGAGTGAGAGTGTAGGTGCTTGATAGATATTAAGGGTACTAAGCGTGACCAATACAAGAAGTCATTAGGATGGCTATTTATTTGTCGGTGACTTATTCATAGTTGCAGTTGTGTAGATAGTTCTTTGACCTATGGTGCCTCGACTGTTTATAGTGGGATTACTATAGTTTGACTGCACAATCACTTGGTTACCTAGTCATTCAAAATTTTACAGTGTATGTTGGCTACAGTAGGTCTATTGTAGGAATAGGGTGTGCACCAAGATGGAATTTATCAATCCTGATATATAGGGAGAGATCCTATGCAATTTACAAGACTGAGTCCTAAAATTCATGACCATGGTAGGTGAATGATGGAAAGAAGTTTTCATAAAATTTTATATGGACTCAAGTTGATTGAATCTGGCATATGACGGATGAACAGATTTGATGAGTTATCCTTGACCTACGTCTTGTTGGGACTCATGACCAAGGAACTGAACTACATGATAACTACATCTAGAGGTTCAATATTTCATACTGCTAGATTGCCACTACATACTGCTACATATTATTGGTGGATTGTGAGACTTGATGAGTATCATCTTAATGATTGATGATCTTTAATCGATAGAGTTGGAAGTGTTCCAACCCATTGAAAGGAGTTTTGATGATATTGTGATGAATTGCCACTAGATCATAGTATATCTCACTACCAAACAGAATAGAACCTATGGGGTCATACACAAAAGAGATCTTTATCTGATTAGATGGTTGAATTATTACTATAAATCATAATAGAAATTAATTATCAATATGATTGATATTGCAAAAGTTGTAATTAACTAATTTGCTAAGTATCAGTGAATTGTAAGAGGATCAATTGGCGATTGGATTGTTGTCTGACTCAATTTGATTCAGTTATAGGATATAAATTAGATCTAATTGAATTAGATTCAATTTGATTTCATTTGAATTTGATTAGATCAAGCCTAATTGAATTATGAGATAACCCAATTACATAAGGAGATCAATTCCTAGTTTGACTAGAACTTAATTGAATTAATTTTCTAATTAGATTAGGATTTAATTCAGATTTAATTTGAGTTTCTAATTAGACTAAAAATTTGCTTGATTTGGGTGCTACCTAATCCTAAATTGGTTAGGATTAAAACATATTTAAAACATATTTAATACAGCACCAAAAGGGAATCCTAGTTGGACTGGGATTCTCTTTCCATGTGCCAACAATATTCATGCTGAAAAGGGGAATGCCTCCCTTGAATTTTGTGCATCCAAAGAGCCACGCCACACCCTTTCATGCGTCCCTATTTTCCCTCCTTTGATTAGGATTTAATCTGGTTTGATTTGAATTTAAATCAGGTCGGTTTTTGAATCAAAGTAGGAATCCTAGTTTGTTGAGTTTTGGACATTCAAACCTAGTCTTAACCAACTACTTGGATGCCTATTTAAAGAGGAGATTATGGACATGTAAGAAAGAATAGAAATCTGTTTTAACACAGAAAAAAGAGAGGTGGGGCATGGGCTTTTGGGCGTGAGTCCCCTTGGGCATTGGGTTTCAAGAAAGGGAAGAGAGAAGGATTCTCTCCTCTTCTAGGTTTTCTTCCTCCTGTTCTTTCTCTTCTTCTTCTCCTTGTTCTCTGAGAGGGCCTTAGAGAGTTGAAGAGGGTCTTCAATCAGCCATCAAAAAGGTATCTTTTATAAGGAAACTACTAGCACCCTGGGGAAGACAAAGGCTTCAGATTGGATCGAAGATGTCATGTGGATATCCGTAGAGATCGGACGCGTATGTGGCTCTATAGAAATCTCACTCTACGAAAAAGGTATTTATCTGATCTAAATTTGATTTTTTATTTTCAACATCTTGATCTTGTATGTGATAGATCCTAAGACATCAATAGATTAGATTTATTGCGTGAATGATTGATTAAAAAAAATTTAATCTAGGGATGAAATTTTTTCGCTACTAGTTTTTAAATTTCTGCATGCACAACTAGGATATGAGATTTTCTAGAATTGCTTCAAGTGGTATCAGAGCTAGGTTATTTCATATGCATTAGATTAAGATCTAAAAATCAGATTTAATAGATCTAAAAATTTTTGGTTAAAGTTCAAGATCGTTCAGATAAGTTGTTGTCCTAGAATGATCACTGAACGTTATTTGATAATGTGTTAATCAAAATTTTTACATCTGATTTTTATGATGCATAAGATTAAAATCTGATGCTTATGTTATGATATGATCATGTTTAGATCTATATTACATGAGATGTACATGATTAGATCTTGTTTATACATGAGATGTATAAATAATATGCATAAGTGATATGTGTAGATATAGTTTGTTAGATCTAAAATACGTGAGATGCATGTAATTAGATCTAAATAATACATGAGATGTATAATTGATTAAACCTATTTTAGATTAGATTTAAATTGATTGGGTTAATCAAAATTATCCTGATATAAGGTTGTCTTGGGATAATGAAAATTATACTGAATGGTTATCCTAGGATAATATAAGATGAGACCCTTTTTTTAAATCAAAATTTTAGATCCAAAATTATTTAGGATCTAATCATAAATTTGAAATTTATGAGGTTATGTATGAGATACATGATTAAATATTTAGATATGAAAGTAGTTTTGACATCTAAACTACTTCATGTTCATAATGCACTTAATTAAAGATCTAAAATTATGAGTTAAAGATCTGAAATTGAGTATTAAGGATCTGAAATTGAGAATTTAAGATCTTAATTTTAAGCATAAAACATGAGGATTGGGCTTGCATAGTTCAACTAGATCTAGTAATTTGATTGCTTTTGAGTAATCGACTAATAAGTGATAGGACTCAATCGAGATTAGTGGTTGACCCAACTCAATCAAGAGTTGATTAGGATTAGGTCAAGAGTGCTCGAGATCAATCCAATAGTTATAGATTAGTCACATCAATTAACAGCCTCATATTGGATCGATTAACTCAAAGATCTAATTTGGCTCAGTGGTTCGAGCTTGAGTTACACAAGCTAATCTATTCAAAATTGATTGATCTATTGGTGTCTAAGGAAAGTGATTTGATTTGATCTAAAAAGAGATAGTTATTTTATTGATTTTATTCGCTGATCTATCAATTTATTAGTGTTTAAGAAAAGCAACGGGGTGACCCCCACCAACTATATGCTTTTTTGGCCAATTTGGTTAATTAATGTTGATGTGGTTGCCTTGTGATTTGAGCTAAGCCACGTCCTTATGGTTAGTCATAATGGTTATGACTAATTAAGATTAAAAAGACCTAAAATAAAATCTCCTCAATAATATTAAGTCGAGGGGTGTTCCACCATTAGAGAGTACTGTGCTCCCTCCGATGTTGACTGTTTTCGACTGAATATAGTGGTTCAGTTACATCAGGGGAGAAGCAACTACTCTATTGGTATGAGATGCTGCAGGGTGGAGATGGAGTTCTCTCAATAATTGTCAGGTGAGGATCCCAATGATGGCTACAATCATGCTCAATGTTGGATCTGACTTAACTAAGAATTGAGATCAATAACTGTCAGATGAGGTTTCAAGATCTAGAGATCAGATCCATTATAATTTACTTAAGAAGTATTGGACAAGAGTTATCCACCTATTGGTTAACATATTTCTCAATAATTCTCAGGTGAGGTAGCATGCCAATCGGTGGGACTGTAGTACCTGCTAGGAATCCTAACTCACGAAGGGGTTCTTGTTTTCCATTCGAGGAGTGTAGAGATTCGAAAAAATAGTGATAGGTAGTTTATTTTTAAAATAAAATTTTTAAAATAAATTAAAATCAATTACAAAAGTCTAACTAAAAACTTCTTCTCTCTATAGAAAAATTGCCTGCCCCCAAATGATTTACCCACTTCTTTGAGTACAACCAATTGTCAGGTTCCAACTGTAAGGATTGGCTAAGGGACTTGAAAGATGTTTTGAGTTTCGAGTAGCTAGATTGTATCTTAGATCAGAAAATATCGATAGGGATCTTGAAAAGTTTAAGGGACACACCTTTAGAAGGTATGTCGGACCTGCTCATGATTGAGACTAATCTTATGATTTTTTCTACTACCAGTTGGATAATAGACTCAGTTCTAGTGTACACTTGTATACTACAATATAGGATCTTATGGAATATAGAAGGTTGAGGCTAAGAGAGATAATCCTACGAGTAGACAATGGAGCAAAAGTTGCTGCTGTGACCGCAGGGACCTATCCTCTTTGATTACCGTCTGGTTTCTATTTAGAACGTCTGTTATTGTGTACCTATTACTAGTATAAATTTGATTTCTATTTCAAGCCTACCACAGGATGACTATGAAATTAGTTTTAAGAAGGACCATTGTATCATTTATTTTGAAAATAAATTGGTTGAACATGGTCACTTAATTAATAGTCTCTATCATTTGTATGTTGATGTAGATGAATCAGTTAATATTAAAAATTATATCCTAAAGCCAATCATTTGGCGATTGTGTTATTTATAAATTTTATATGAATTATTTATTAATAAAAATTATTTGGCTTTATCATCACAAATTATACATCTTTTCTATTGAACTCCTGTATTGTGATGAAGTCCTTAAAACTATTTTCAATCGATAAAAGATGATTTATCATGTAGTTCTTGAACTAGTTCATGATCAAATGATGCATTATTAACTAGGACAATAATGTTCATCAAGTATAGGTCGTTGTATGTCATATGGATTGATTGTTCTCGTAACCAAAGAGTGTAAAAATACTAGTATGGCATACAGGTGAAATATAGAAGTATATTTATACTGAACGTGACCAACTGTGGAGCACTCTGCTATCAAGAGTAGCTCACAAAAGATATAGATATAAGTATCCTTTTGATTTAAGATCACCACGGTAACTTGCAAGTAACTAACTGTGCTTTGGTACCAAACTATCTAAATTTTTAATTCAGTAATGAAAAATTTTTGGACATAGTCAAGTACTTATGAAATCGATGTGTGAGTTAAGATGGGATTGACCGCTCTTGGTTTTAGAGGTTAGTGCTATATTGTGTTTCAATTCAATAAAATTTTAGCCAGGATAGTCTTTATGAGGAGTCACAGAATTTATGAGGTTAAGATACATTATAGATGTATTGATTAAGAGTTGATAGTTTAACTCTAAATCATCCTAAGTACTGAGGGTCAAAGGGATAAATTATATGGTAACCATATACCAAGAGTTCTTAAATGTTACTTTGCAATCATTCGGCCTATTCGAACGTCGAGTACCATTATTAGATGGTTAATTCGATTAGTATAAAAATTTATTCCTATGCTATCAGCTTAGATTTGAATCTATGAGGTCACACTCAAAAAAAATTTCTATCTGATCAGATGGCTGACCAGTGATTGAGAATCGTTCAGAGGTATAATCGTCAATATGATTGATAATTAATCTTATGCAAAAGTTACAATGAAATAATTTACTAATGGTTAGTGAATTATAAGAAAATTAATTTGAAATTAGATTACTGATTAGCTCAATTTGATTGAGTGATAAAATTTAGATCAAGTCTAATTGAATTAGATTCAATTAGGTCTGATCCGATTAGGTTATAAGATGACCTAATCATTAAGGGTGTTTGACTCCTAATTGGATCAGGACTTGGGCTTAATTAATTTTTGATTGGATTAAGATTTAATTGAGTTGGTTCAGTGCCTAATTAGATTAGATTCAGATATCTAATTAGGTCTAACCTAATTTGATTAGGATGAGAACCTAATTGGATCGAGTGCAAATTCAAATGAGTTTGAATTTCAAACCCCTTGCGCCACCTCATCCCACACCCTTTTGCTCTCCATGCAAATTCAAAATTTGCATGGAGAATTCACATGCCTAAGCTCTCTTTGTCATCCACCATGGATAAAGATAAGTTGGTTAAGTTTTGAATTCAAATGGAGTTTGAATTTAAACTAAACTACCTAATCCTTATCTCATCCTATCCACTCTCATCGCCCACCTTAAATCCTCTTATTTTTGTGTGACAAAAAGAGGAGGGGAATCACTGTGAGAGAAGTCTCAGAGTGGGGGCATGAAAATGAGAGAAGAGTGGGTCTTCTATGCATGAAAAATAGAGGAAACTTGTTCCTCTTGGGAGTGAGCGTTGTGGGTTTCCTAGGGTTCCGACTCTAGGGTTTTGGAAAGAGAGAAAAATTGAGAGAAGAGTGTCTTTTCTTTGCTTTTCTTCCTTCCACCTCATGACCTCTAGACATTCTCCTTGAAAGTGTCCAAGTGATTCGAAGAAGAACCTAGATCAGCCAGCAAAAAGATTTTCACGCGAGCTAGCACTCTCGGAGAGATCGATCAGCACCAGAACTTTGAGTGGACGTCCTATAGGGGCCGAGTGCTCTGTGCAGCTGCAAGCGATCAGAAGGACCTCTTTGCTACAATTATCAGTAGCGATGATCAGCTACCCATGCTTTGGTAAGAGATCTGATCTCTGTAGATACGATCTACCTGTGATGATCTAGTTTGTAGTAGATTTGATCTACTACATGATTGATATGATTGATCGTATCTTAGAACTTAGATTATACATGTCATTCATATCATATGATCCTTTGTAAGTAGTTTTTAGATCTGATCTTATGCATCCATAGAGATTAAAATGTTTAATCTAGTCTCTTCCGTTGAAAATTTTAAAAAATGCATGCATGAAACTGCCTGTGTTTCCTTCAATTGATATCAGAGCATAGGTTCTATATATTATGAATATATATGTATTCAGATCTGATTTTCTATTATTTAGATTAGATCTAAATGGTTTTTATATTTAGATATGATATTTATCAGTCTCATATGTGATATGATTAGATTAGATATCCTAGTAGCCAAATATTCTAACTGGGTTAATCACCAGACCATCCAGTCATAGGAGTAAATAGAGTTTAAAGGCCCTTTCTTCCCATTCGATGGGGTGTTCTTATCACATGTAAGGGTGCTGTGTCATTATATCTCATGAAGAAGAATCATGAAAGGAAGAAAATTTACTTTTTGTTAAAATCTTAGATCCAAAACTTCTAGGATCTGTTGTATGTGATATAAATTTAAATTGTATGAAAAATAGTAACATTTAATTATCATGATAAAAATTATTTTAATCATAAAAAATAAAATTTGGAATCACAAATAAGTTTAGATGAGATCTAAAAATTAGTTATGATTGATTTTATTGATATTTATGCAAAATTGTTCAGATCTGAAATTTTACAAAAGTTGATGACATGTGTGCTGATCCATCTCAATTTTAGACTGAGTTGACTCAAAATCCTGATGGATCAGCTCAGTTTTCTGTTGAGCAGATCCAATTGAAGTAGGTGAATAATATAGGTTATTGTTCATCACCAGTGATTAGGTTTGGCAGACCCTCCCATCGATCTCACTTACCTGGCCAATGTGGTCAATCAGCTTTTGATTAGGTTGCTCATTAATTCAAGCTAATCCATGCTATCTAGGTTAATCAGTATAACTGATTTAGGTGTCTTTGGATCGACCTGTCTGTAGTCCATTTTGATCTGACTTGGTGAAGTCAGTGGGAGGATTATTGACTATCAGTTAATTTTTTTTTCTCTCTAAAAATATTTAACTAAATCCACTAAATTCTTAGGTCTTTAAAATAAAATAGTTATAGAGATAACTAGATCATAGCCTCCTATTAGATTGGGTGATAATGGATCCATTAGTCTGATAATCATTGGAGGTACAAATGTCTGGTGCTTAACTGCTAGTGGAATTATCATTCATAATATGATAACTCAGTTTGTGTCTCTTTGATGGGTGGTCAGGTTGATCGAACAAAATCAGACCTAATCATTCGTTAGTTAGATGCATTGAGTATGGTCATGTTAATGATTGGACCTAATTAGGTTTTTAGTAGAGGTGCAAATGCCTGTTGAAAAGATTCCTGGGGCAAAACTAATTACTAAAAATTATTTAAAAAAATAATTGATTAAGAATCTATCCATAGGTGCACATAGGTTGGCTGAGCAAACTCGGGCCTGTGTGCAGTTTGTATGGATTCTAGTACCTGCTAAAGAATTAAGATAATTTCTCAAATTGGAGGTAGAGGCTATCAATTCATTTAAATTAGTGATAGAACTTTTAGACTAAAGTCCATGTCTTTAGATTTTAATAATTCATATACTAATTAGGCTTTTGGTTTTTTCTTTTATGTAGTTATGACTACCACATTGTCGCTCCGATCACTATTAGATAGCGATAAACTGATGAGATCCAATTTCGATAATTGGTATCAAAAACTTAAAATCATCCTAGAGCACTAGCGGATCTTGTAGTTCTGACAGATCTGACACCTAAAGAGCCCACTCCGAGTGCTCGTAGCATGGTTCGAGATACTTATCAAAAATGGCTCAATGATTGTACCATAGTACATTATATTAAGCAGGCGACAATGAATGATGAGTTCAGCCACAAGTTCGAGGATGCTCAGCTAGAGGAGATGTTACAAGTATTGAATGAATCCTTCGACACTTTCGACGATGTTGAGAGGCACAAGACTAGTTGTGCCATTTTCAATGCTCGAATGAGGAAACGGGCATCAGCCATCGATCATGTATTATACATGATCAAACAGATCGAGTGCTTGAGCAAGATCGATTTTTTTTTACATGAGCAGTTGGGAAAAGATTCGATTCTGAACTCCCTGTCCAAGTCCTATCTCCCTTTTCTCAGTCATTATAGAACGACAAAGCCTACAATTAACTACTATGATTTACTAAGGTTGTTGCAAACTTTTAAGAAGGAACACTAGCTCCATGAGGAGATGATGAATGTAGTGAGAGGATCTTCGATAGGGCATCGTCTCTTTAAGAAAGAAAAAAAGAAACATAAGAAGAAGATACACAGTGCTAGGGTGTCTAAGCCCACTCAGATCAAGAAGTTCAAGTCTGATCAGAGTCAAGCAGAATACTTCTACTGTAAGAAATAAGATCACTGAAAGAGGAATTGTCCTCTTTACATTGCTTCCCTTGACCTGTACCGATCAAATAAGAAGAAGAAGCAAGCGGTTGCTGATCAAAGTAATTATTTGATAACACCTTGCAACTTCTCTATTTTTATACTATGATCTAGATATTAAATACTGATAGTCCTATTAATATTTGTAATTCATTGCAGGAACTTCAAGTCAGTAGAAGATTTGAAGACGGCGAGAGATTTCTGAACATTGAAGATGGAAGATCAGTTTCAGTTCTAGCTTTAGAAATTATCAAGCTTGTTTTCATTTTTATCCTAATTTTTTATTGAATGTAATTTCTGTAGGCCTTCTGGCCAAGAACCATTATAAAATTTTAATAAAGAAAGATTCTTATGATATCATTTTGAATGGTATTACTGAGATGAATGGATAATTGAGTAATGGCATTTACATTTTATCATAGCTTGTTAGTGTAATGTACATGTTGAATAAATATCCTAGAATAGATAATATCACGGATGCCTACCTTTGGCATTATAAGCTAGGTTATATTAACAAGAACAGAATAAACAGACTGACTCAAGAGAGAATCCTCAAAGTCAATGTTTATGAATCATTGTCAACCTGTGAATCTTGTCTTCTTGAAAAAATGACTAAGTCACTTTTTACTGAAAAAGATGAACGAGCCTATAAAGTTCTAAGTATAATACATACAGATGTATGTGGATCCATGAATACAAGTATCAGAAGAGGGTATTACTACTTCATTACGTTCATTGATGACCTATCTAGGTATGGATATATCTACCTTATGAAGCATAAGTTTGAATCATTTGAAATGTTCAAACGATTCTGCAATGAGGTTAAAAAACAAATTGAAAAGAGTATTAAAACTCTTCGATCTGATCGAGGAGGTGAATACCTCATCAATAAATTTTTGACATATCTAGAAGAGAATGAGATTCTCTTTCAATGGACCCCTCCTGAGACACCATAACATAATGGGATGTTAGAAAGGAAGAATCGAATCCTGTTAGACATGGTTCAGTCCATGATGGGTTTTGCAAATCTATCGATCTTCTTTTGAGGATACACACTTAAGTCAGCTTGTTACATACTAAATAGGGTTTCGAGTAAGTCTGTAAGTAAAACACTATATGAGATATGGATTGGATGTAAGCCAATACTCTCACATCTTAGGGTTTGGGAGTGTCCGACTTATGTCAAATATTTAAAAACAGACAAGCTCGAACCTAGGTCTAACAAATATTTTTTAATTGGATATCTAAAAGAAACCAAGAGATATTACTTCTACCTTGCATTGAACAAAAGGTGTTTGTCAGTCTTTGGGTAGTCTTTTTAGGAAGGAAGTTCTTTGGGAAAGGAACCAATGCCACTAAGGTTAAACTTGATGAAGTTCTATAGATAGAAGAATCGACATAATTAAGTCAACCTACAGAATTAAATTTGATGAAATCAAATCTTGAACCCATTGTAGAGGCACCATTGAGTAAATTCGATAGAGTACTACATCAGCTGGACAGATACTATAGTTCTTGGTCCGAAATAGTGATCCTATTGAACTCAATGAGAACAATAAAGATCTGATCACCTACATAGATGCCATGCAGAGGTCTGAATCTGATAAGTGGCTTGAAGCCAAGAAGTCTGAAATGGTCTACGAAAATCAATGATGTATAGACATTAGTTGATCCACCTGAAGGGATAAAATCCATAGGGTGTAAGTAGATTTTTCAAAAGAAAAAGAGACACAGATGAGAAGATGAAGATCTATAAAATCTATTTGGTTATCAAAGGATATCGTCAACGTTATGGTATTGACTATGATGAGATATTTTCTCTTATGGTAATGCTCAAATCCATTTGGATCATGCTTGTGATAGCGGCACATCTAAATTATAAAATCTGATAAATGAATGTCAAAATTATTTTTCTAAATAGAGAGCTAGAAGAAGACATGTATATGATTCAATCTGAAGGATTCACATCTACAGATAAATCAAAGGTGTGCAGGTTTCAAAGATCCATTTATGGATTGAAGCAAGCATCTTAGAGTTGGAACATGCACTTTGATAAGGTGATCAAAATGTATGGCTTCATTAGGAACGGAGAAGAACCTTGCATATACAAATGGGCAAATGGTTCTATAGTTGTATTTCTTGTTTTGTATATGGATGATATTCTTTTAATCGAAAATGACATCCCTGCATTATAGGGAATAAATGTTTAGCTATCGTCTCAGTTCTCCATGAAAGATTTAGGAGAAGCATTCTACATCCTGAAGATGAAGATCTATAGAGATAGATCTAAGAGATTGCTTGGATTATCCTAATCCACGTATATAGATATCGTGCTGAAATGGTTCAGCATGGAGAATTTCAAAAAAAGATTATTTTCTGATAGGCCATGGAATTTTTTTTATAAGAATGATTGTCCAATAATCCCTCAAGAAAGAGAGCATATGAATAGAATTCCATATGCCTCGATAGTGGCATCTATAATGTACGAAATGACTGCAAGAATATTGGTAAGGCTTCAAGCATGCAATTTTAAAAATTTTATGCGGAATAGATTACATTAAATACTTTAATCTCATAAACATGCTTCTAGATCAAATCTAAAACCTACCCTAGGATCTATAACATGATATATATCATGCACAAGATTTGAAAATAAAAATTGCATACATGCATGATCATATCAAATATGCATCCGTAGATCACATCTACTATATAGATCATATCTATATTAATATCGAGTACAGAATTCAATACCTTAGTATGGGTAGTAGATCAGCGCATCTGAATCATGAGGACTTGAGGTATCATTAGTTGCTCGCAACCACACAGGATGTCCGACCTCTATGGTTGGTCTACTCGAAGTGCTGCACTGATCGATCTCCCTAGAAGTGCTAGCTTGTGTGAAGACCTTCTCGATGGTTGATCTACTCCTCTTCAGATCTCCCAGACTCTTTCAGATCTAAAGATGGAATATAGAGGAGGATGTGGTGATGGAAGAAGACAAAGATGAGAACTCTCTTCTCTCTTTTCTTTCTTCCCAAAATCCTGAAATCAGATCTAGGTTTTTACTCACCCAAGAAGAGAAAGATATCTTCTAATCTCACACACCTAGGATGGCCACCCACCACAAGACCTCACACCCCTTGAGATACCCTAACTCATGATGGAATTCCTTTCTATATGATCTAATTTTTGTCTTACAAAAATTAGGTCCTTCTATAGATGGTGTGGATGGAGAGATAAGGATCAAGTTCGAATCAAATTTGAACTCAGATAAGAGTCAGATTTGAAGTTAAATTCAAATCCAATTTGAAATCAATTTAAACTAGATTTTATCTCATCCTTTTGGGCATTGAGGTGGGGCAACAAAACACCTTTTGGTGTGGAGTTTCTCATGCAAATCTGATATTAGCATTGAGATGAGTAGGGCATGCCCAAGGGTGGTCGGCTAGGGAGGAGTCCAACTTGGTTTGGTCTCTTAGGTCTCCATCCTAATCAAATTAGATTAGACCCTAATCAAACTACTCGGACCCAATCCAATTAGGTACCAAACCAACTAGATTAAATTCTAACCAAATCAGAATTTAATCGAGCCCAATTTCTGATCAAATCAGAAATTAATCACCCTTAGCAATTAGATCATCTCATAATCTAATCTAATCAAACCAAATTGAATCTGATTCAATTAGACTTGAACCAAATTATATTGCTCAATTAAATTGAGCTTAATTAGCTATCTAGTTACTTATCAATCCTCCTTTAATTCACTAACCTTTAGTGAATTAATTCAATATAACTTTTGCATTAGATTAACTATCAATCATATTGACGATTACACCTTTGAATATTTCTCAATTATCAATCAGCCACTTAATCAAATAGAAACTTCTTTTGAGTGTGACCCCATAGGTTCAAACCTAAGTCAGTAGTATAAAAATAAATTTTTGAACTAATCAATATAACCATCTAGCAATGAGATCCAACGTCTGGACAGGCTGAATGATTATAAAGCAATATTCAAGAACCTATTAGCATATGGTTACCATATAATTCATTTCTTTGATCCTAATGCTCAAGGAGACCTAAGGTTTAACTGTCAACTCTAAAATAGTCAACCACATTATATTCCAATTTTTTGAATCTATCACATGGATTATTTTGATCAAGATTTTATTAAATTAAAATATAATGATGTATTAACTCCTATAATCTGGAGGGGTCAATCCCATCTTGACTCACATACCGACTTAATAAGTGCTTGACTATTTTCAGAAATCTTCCATCACTGAATTAAAAATTCAGATAGTCCAGCACCAAAGCACAGTGAGTTGCTTGCAAGTCACCATGGTGATCTCAGGTCGGATAGACACTTATACCCATACCCTTCGTGAGCTACTCTTGACAGCAAAGAGCTCCACAGTTGGCCACATTCAGTGAGATGTACTTCTATATCTTACCTATATGCCATATCAGTATCTCCACACTCCTTATTTAAGAGGACAACCAACCTATATGGCACACAAGGACCCATATTTGACATAGCTATCATCCTGGTAATAGCGTATCATTTGGTCGCGAACAAGTTTAAGGACTCAATGATAAATCTTTCTTTATCAATTTAAAATAGTCCTAAGGACTTCATCACAACACAGGAGTTCATTAAAAAAGATGTACACAACTTCATGATAAAAAAGTCAAATAACTTTTATGATTGAATAATTCATATACAATTACAAAATGAGCGCAACCGTCAATAGACTAACGATTGGCTTTGGGATATAATTCTCAATAACTCCTACTTGGACTAAAGCCAATCAATACAGTATCGTACACCCATCTTCAATTTATGATCATTGAACTCTTTGACACTAAGGGCTTTAGTGAATAGGTTGGCCAAGTTCTCTTTTTCATTGATTTTTGGAAGCTCAACGTCACCTCGATCCACGATCTCCCAGATCAGGTGGTAGTGGCACAGTATGTGCTTGGTGCACTGATGGGACTTTGGTTCCTTCGCTTAAGCAATGGTGCCAGTACTATCACAGTATAGTGGGATTGGATCATCGATAGAGGGTGCCACTCCAAGCTCGCCAATGAACTTTCGCAACCATATAGCTTTTTTTGTAGCATCAGATGCCACGATACACTTCACCTCACAACTGAGTCAGCTAGAGTGTACTACTTAAAACTTTTTCAGTAGACTGCTCCATCGTTTAGGATATATACAAATCCTGACATGCTCTTGCTATCATCATGGTCTGGCTGAAAGCTGGAGTCTGTAAATCCCATAAGTTTCAAGTTAGATTCTCCATAGACGAGCCACTGGTCCTTAGTATTTTTTAAAATACTTAAGGATGGTTTTCACAACCTTGTAGTGGTTCTCTCCTGGATCAAACTGATACCTGCTCACTATCCGTAATGAGCAGGCAACATCCAATCTCGTATATGTCATGACGTACATAATGGATCCCAGCACTGAAGTATATGGAATCCTACTCATATACTCTCTTTCTTGAGGGGTTATCGGACAATGCCTCTTTGAAAGAAAATTTTCATGGCCTATTGGAAGATAGCTTTTTTTTAAATTCTTCATGCTGAACTGCTTCAGCATGGTATCAATGTATGTAGATTGGGATAATTCAAGCAACTTCTTCGATCTATCTTTATAGATCTTCATTCTTAGGATGTAGGATGCTTCTCCCAAATCCTTCATGAAAAACTGAGACGACAGTCAAACCTTTAATCCCTGTAATGTAGGGATGTTATTTTCGATTAAAAGAATATCATCCACATACAGAATAAGAAATACAACTACAAAACCATTTGTCCACTTATAAATACAAGGTTCTTCTCCATTCCTAATGAAGCTATATGTTTAGATCACCTTATCAAAATGCACGTTCTAACTCTTGGATGCCTGCTTCAATCCATAAATGAATCTTTGAAGCTTGCACATCTTAGACTCATTTATGGATGTGAAATCTTTAGATTGTATTATATACACTTCTTCTTCCAGCTCTCCATTTAGGAAAGCAATTTTCATATCCATTTGCCAGATTTCATAGTCTAGATGTGCCGCTATTGCAAGCATAATCTAAATAGATTTGAGCATTGCCACATGAGAAAATATCTCATTATAGTCAATACTATAATGTTGATGATATCTCTTGTCAACCAGATGGACTTTATAGATCTCCATCTTTTCGTCTGCACCCCTCTTCCTCTTGAAGATCTACTTACACCCTATGGATTTTACCCCTATAGGTAGGTCAACTAATGTCCACACATCATGGACCTTCATGGACTCTATTTTAAATTTTATGGCTAAGCCACTTATCAGAGTCGGATCTCTATATTACATCCATATAGGTGATCGGATCCTTATTATTCTCATTGAGTTCAATAGGATCACCATTTCGGATCAAGAAATCATAGTATCTGTCTGGTTGATGCGATACTCTACCAGATCTCCTTAATAGTACATCTACAATGAATTCTGAATTTGATCTAATCAAATCTGATTCTGTAGGTTTACTAGATTGTGTCAGTTCATCTATCAGTTGAACTTCATCTAGTTCTACCTTAGAGGCATTAGTTCTTTCTCCAAGAAACTCTTTTTTCAAAAAGATTGCCTTAAGGCTAACGAACACCTTTTGTTCATCAGCAAAATGAAAGTAATACTCCTTAGTTTCTTTTGGATATCTTATGAAAAAATATTTGTTAGACCTAGATCCGAGTTTATCTATTATTAAATGCTTGACATAAGCCAGACATCCCCAAACCCTAAAGTGTGAGAGAATCGATTTACATCCTGTTTATATCACATATGAAGTTTTACTTATAGACTTACTCAAAATCCTATCAAATACATAGCAAACCAACTCGAGTGCATATCCCTAAAAAGAGCTCGACAGACTAGCAAAGCCCATCATGGACTGAACCATATCCAACAGGATTCGATTCCTCCTTTTTGAGGCACCATTATGGTGTGGTGTCCCTAAAGGGGTCCATTATGAGAGAATTCTATTCTCTCCTAGATATATCAAAAACTCACTGGAAAGGTATTCACCTCTTCGATCAGACTGAAAAGTTTTAATGCTCTTTCTAGTTTGTTTCTTTATCTCATTATAGAACCATTTGAATATTTCAAATAATTCAAACTTTTATTTCATCAAGTAGACATACCCATACCTAGATAGGTCATCAGTGAACGTAATGAAATAGTAAGCACTTGTGTTCATGGATCTGCATACATCAGTATGTATTAGACCTAGAACATCACTGACTCATTCACCTTTTTCAGTAAAAGGTGACTTGATCATCTTTTCAAGAAGATAAGACTCACAGGTTGGTAATGATTCACAATCATTGATTTCAAAAATTTTCTCTTGGATCAACCTGTTCGTCCTGTTCTTATTAATATGACCTAGCCTACATTCCAAAGGTAGGCATCTGTGATATTATTTAACCTAGGATGTTTATTCGACATGTACCTTACACTCGGCTGTGATATAATGTAAATATCATTATTCAATTATCCATTCATCACAGTAACACCATTCAAAATGATATCACAAGAACTTTTCTTTATTGAAATTTCATAACAATTTTTGGCCAAGAAGCCTACAAAAATTATATTTAATAAAAATGAAGGACATAAGTGACAATCACTAAGAACAACGATATGAGAATTGAATATAAGCTTAATAATTTCTAAAGCTAGAACTAAAATTGATCTTCCATCTTCAACATTCAAAAATCTCTCACCATCCTCAAATCTCATACTGACCTGAAGTCCATGCAATGAATTGTAAATATTAATAGGACTACCAATTTACTCAGATCATAGTATCACAAATAAAGAAGTTGCAAGGTGTTATTATATAATTATCTTATCTAGCAACTGCTTGCTTCATTTTATTCGGCCTGTTTAGATCAAGGAAAGCTATGTATTGAGGATAGTTTCTCTTCCAATGATCATGCTTCTTATAGTAGAAGCACTCTACCTGACTCTGGTCGGATTTGGACTTAGATTTTTTAGTCTAACCCCAGCACATTGCATCTTTTTATTTTTATTTTTCTTTTTTCCTTTCTTAAAGAGTTGACACCGCACCGAGGATCCTCCCACTACATTCATCATTTCCTTATGGAGCTGGTGATCTATCTCAAAAGTCTGCAGCAACCTTAGTAAACCATGATAATTGACTACACGCTTCGTCATTCTATAATGATTGAGAAAGAGGAGATAGGACTTGGACAGAAAATTCAGAATTACATCTTTCCCAAGCTACTCGTGCAGGGAAAAATCGAGCTTGCTCAAGCACTCGATCTACTCGATCGTATACAATACATGATTAGTGATCAATTCTCACTCTCACATTCGAGCATTGAAGATGGCACAACTAGTCTTGTATCACTCAACATTGTCAGGAGTGCCAAAAGATTCGTTCAACACTTACAACATGTCCTCTGGCTGAGCATTCTCAAACTTGTGATTGAACTCATCATTCATTGCAGTCTGCATATTGCAACGCATCATGCTGTGGTCATTCATCTCTGATAAGTGTCTTATACCGCACTGCATGCATTCAGGGCAAGCTCCTCTGATGCCGAATTTGTCAGCATGTATAAGATCCACTCATGCTCTCAGACTATCTTTAATTTTCGTTCCCAACTATCACAATTGGATCTTGTCAATTTGTCATTATCCAATAATGATCGAAGTGACAAGATGGTGGCCATAATTGCACAAAAGGAAAACCAAAAATCTAATCAGTATATAAATTATTAATCCTAAAGATATAGATTTTAGTCTAAAGGTTCTCTCACTATTTTAACAAATCGATAGCTTTTACCTCCAATTCTAGGAATTATACTAATTCTTTAGCGGGTACTAGAATCCACATAGACTACACACGAGCCCAATTTTGGCCAGCCTACCTATGCACATCTATGGGTAGGTTCTTAATCAGTTATTTCTCCAAGCAACTTCTACTATTTAATTTTTCTCTTGGAACTTAATCAGTAGGCTTTGGCCTCTACTGAAAGGTCTGATTAGGTCCAACCATTAACATAACTACACTGAGTCCATCAACCGATAAATGATCAGGTCCGACTTTGATCGACCAACCTAACGACCCATCAGAGAGACTTGATTGAGCCATTATATTATGAATGATAATTCCAATAGCAAATAAGCACCAAATCTTTGGGCCTCCAATGATTATCAAACTAATAGATCCATTATCACCCAACTTAATGGGAGGCTATGATCTAGTTATCTCTATAATTATTTTATTTTATGGATCTAATAATTTAAAAGATTTGGTTAACTCATTTGAAGAGAAAGAAAAGACTAATCAGGTAATCAAAATCCTCCCACTGACTTCACCAAGTCAGATCAACGAAGACTAGATTGAACCCGATCAAGGCATCTAAATCAGTCATACTGATCAACCTATGCAGCATGGGTTAGTACGAATCAATGAGCAATCGAACCAAAAGCTGATTGACCTCATTCGCCAAGTAAGTAAGATCGGTGGGAGGGATATGCCATTAACTCACCATAAACTCAATCTATGCAAGTAGCTCCCAATTAATGACCACCAGTCAAAACTGTCAAACTTATCTTACATACCAATTGGTTCATCAGTTTCAATTTAATTTGTCTAAAGACTCGGGCTCAACCACTGAGCCATGATCGAGGTCCATCTTGGTCTAATCAAAGATATAGACTATGACCAACTACAACTATTGTATTGACTCTAGAAAAATCTTAATTTAATCTAATTTAACTTTTGATTAGATTTAATCAATTTTTCTATTTAGTCTATTTGATTCTAACCTTAGATCTAACCTAATTAAGAGGATTTGATCAAGCTAACCCGTAACCCCATGTTTTATGTGAATGTCATTAGATTTTTAATTCACAATTTGATCTAATTGATTTCATCCTTAATTTCGAATTAAGTATATGATTAACATGGGTTTGCTGTTTAGATTTGAAATAATTTTAATTTTTAATTTTTGTAAATAATTTATAACTAATTTATGCAAAAATTTTCAGTTCTAAACATGGGTCAGCTCATCCCTGGACTGAGCCAGCTTAGTTCAGTGGGTTGACTAAGTCTGATACTTGATCAACCACCTGATAATGAACAATAATTATTATTGTTCGACCTAAGGCAATTGGGTTGGCTCAGTTAGCATTAGGCCGACTGTTGCTCCTAGATTGATTTTGATGACTACAAAACAGTTTGAAGGGATACAAATATTTTTTATTTGAAAAAGACCTTATGCTCTACAGGGGCAAAATCATAATTTCATCAAAACTCTGATTTGATAGCATCATCGTGTAGAACAAATGATATGTAATCTATTGGTGAAAGTTTCATGGTTTTTGGACTTATATTTTTGGAGTTATGAAGGTTTGAAGTTCATGAGTCGACTCATGAGTCAACTCATGAAACTATGAGCTGATTGGCACGCAAAGATTAGCCATGGCACGCTGGTTTTCTGGCTTGGCACGACCTGTGAGTCGACTCATGAGTCGACCCACAAGGCATGAGTCGACTCATGAGTCGACTTCTGCTGTTTTGGGCCAAGAAAATCCAGAAACCAAATCTCTGGACTTTGCAACAGAGGTCGACTCATGAGTCGACCCCTGAGGCATGAGTCGACTCATGAGTCGACTCATATGACGGGATTTGCCTGTAACGGCTAGTTTTTGGCCAGATTTGGTTGCTTTTTAATGTTTTTTTTTATGCTCTAACGGCTCTTTTTCTGCCTAGTTTGTTTTCCTTTGTCTCTTAAGGCTATAAAAGGTTTCAAAAGGTGGAAAACAAAAATAGAGAGATCCAAATATCCAAGAGGCATTCAAGTGATTTGAAAAGAGAAAATCAAGAGCATTCAAGAGGGCATTCAAGTGCATTCAAGAGAAGGTTTTTCAAGCCAACTACTCAACATCATACAAGAGCTCATTTAAAAAGCCTTCAAGAAGCCATCAATCAAGCTCACCAACTCCTCAAGCATTTACTTCATCTCTCATCCACTTTGAGAAAATCCAAGAAGGGCTTCTTCATTTGAGTAAAGCGTATTTATTGTTATATTCGCTCACTTAAGGAGCTATTCTTGTACTTATTTGTGCTCTAAACTGATTTTATCTTGTGAGTAATTGTTTTTATTTTGGAGGGTTTCCAAAACAAGGAAAGGTTGATCCGAACCTGAAATCGGAGTGTATTGGGTCGGCTTGTACCCGGAAAATAAGTGGACTAGCTTGGGATAGCTAGTGTCGGAGTTTCTGACGGTTGTATTCGGGTTGAATACAAAGTATAGTGGTTTGGAATTCCCAAGTAGGAGCTTGGGGAGTGGATGTAGGTGCAAGGTTGGCACCGAACCACTATAAATCATTGTGTTTGTGGCATGCTTTATTGTTTCTCTTTAATTCTCCATTATATCCTTGCATTCTTGTTTTAAGTAATTAATCTCAAACTAAAGTCTCTCTCCTCATTCATCAAGCTTTTGATATATAATTTTTACAAGTAATTAGTTAAGCCTAAAATTTTTAAAACCCAATTCACCCCCCCTCTTGGGTTGCATAGCTGGGCAATAAGTGGTATCAGAGCCCGGTGCTCTAGCCCTTCTTTGATCTAACAATCAAAGAGCCAAAGATCTATGGCAACCCACGTCGGCACTTCTCTAGCCGAGGGGCAATCTACCAACCGACCTCCACTTTTCAATGGGTCTAATTACACCTATTGGAAAGCTCGGATGAAGATTTTCATACAAGCACTAGACTATGATATGTGGAGTATCATAGTGAACGGTCCACACACACCCACCAAGATAATAGATGGTGAGGAGTCAACCAAATCCGAAAGAGAATGGGATGAGGTTGATAAGAAATTGGCACAGTTAAATGCTAAAGCTATGAATGTTCTTTATTGTTCACTTGATGCAAATGAATTTAATCGCATTTCTACCTGTGCATCTGCTAAAGAAATATGGGATAGGTTAGAAGTAACCCATGAGGGAACAAATCAAGTAAAGGAGTCTAAAATAAACATGCTTGTACATAAATATGAGTTATTTAAAATAGAGCATGATGAGTCTATAACTGCTATGTTTACTCGCTTTACTGACATAATTAATGGTTTGAAGAGTCTTGGCAAATCTTATACTAACAGTGAGCTTGTAAGGAAGATTCTCAGGTCATTGCCAAGAACCTGGGAAGCCAAGGTGACTGCTATCCAAGAAGCAAAGGACTTGAACACTCTACCTCTAGAAGAGCTTCTTGGATCCTTGATGACTCACGAGCTTAGCATGAAGCAATATCAAGAGGATGAAGTCAAAAAGAAGAGAACCATTGCCCTCAAATCCACAGCCTCCCCTGATGAAGAAACTGACGACACAGAAGATGAAGAACAGGATGAAGAAATGGCACTCATCACTCGAAGATTCAAGAAGTTCCTAAGAAAGAGGAAACAGGGGATGAGAAAGAGACCTTTCACAAAAGGGGAACAAAGCAAAGAGAAAGAAAAAGATCAACCCCTTATATGCTATGAGTGCAAGAAGCCGGGGCATTTCAAATCCGAATGTCCACAATTGAAGAAAGGTCCCAAAAAGTTCAAAAAGAAGGCAATGATGGCCACATGGAGTGCGAGCGATGACTCAAGCTCCGATGAGGAGACCTCAACAGAACAAGCCAACCTGTGCCTTATGGCACACGATAATGAGGTAATTTCTGAAACCCCTAGTGAATTTACTTTTGAAGAATTGCATGAAGCCTTCAATGATTTAATTGATGAATTGAAGAAACTAGGAATGAAAAACAAAGAACTAAAATTGAAAAAATCAGTCTTTAGTAAAACAAGCAGAAAATCTTTCAATTGAAAAATCTACTTTGCTTCAAGAGAACCAAAGCCTAAAGAATGATATTAATAAGCTGAAACCTATAGTAGATAAATTCACCTTAAGTTCAAACAAACTAAATATGATTCTTGAAAATCAAAAGGCCGTATATGATAAGGCCGGACTTGGCTATAACCCCTTAAAGAAACAAAAATTTCTGAAAAATATTTATGTAAATTATTCAAGTAACAAGCCTACCAATACTACTTGTTTTAAATGTGGTAGAATAGGACATAAATCTTACACTTGTGCAAACATAACTATAAAGAAAATATGGGTTCCAAAAGGAACCATCTTGACTAACCAAAAAGGACCCAAGAAAGCTTGGGTACCTAAAACAAAAACTTGATATTTGTTTGCAGGTGTGTCTAGCATCCCATGGAGAAAATAGGAAATGGTATCTGGACAGTGGATGCTCGAGACACATGACTGGTGATGAATCACAATTCATCACGCTTGATGCTAAGGATGGAGGGATGGTCACCTTTGGAGATAATGGCAAAGGAAAGATCATCGGGATAGGTAACATTGGTATCACTCCCTCCAAATATATTGAAAATGTTTTGTTAGTTAAAGGTTTAAAGCATAACTTACTTAGCATTAGTCAATTTTGTGATAAAGGGTATAAAGTAGTTTTTGAATCATCTGTTTGTATTGTGACTAGTCCTATTAATGATGGCATCAAATTTATAGGACATAGACATGGCAATGTTTATATGGTAGATCTAAATGATTTAGCCAAATTAGACATGCAATGCCTAGTATCCTTAAATGCTAAAGTTAATGAGACTAGTTGGCTTTGGCATCGTAGACTTGCTCACATTAGCATGTATTCTCTTTCAAAATTAATTAAGAAAGAATTAGTTCATGGCTTGCCTAAACTGAATTTTGAAAAAGATAGGATTTGTGATGCATGTCAACTAGGTAAGCAAACTAGAGTTTCATTTAAATCCAAAAATATTGTTTCAACTTCTAGACCATTAGAGCTTTTGCATATGGATTTATTTGGACCAACTAGAACCACAAGTCTAGGAGGAAAATGATATGGTTTTGTAATAATAGATGATTATTCACGTTTTACTTGGATTTTCTTTTTGGCACACAAAGATGAAACTTTTCATATTTTCACTAAATTTCATCGAAAAGTCACTAATGAAAAAGGATTTTCAATTCAAAATATTAGAAGTGACCATGGAACTGAATTTGAAAATCAAGACTTTGAAAAATTTTGTGATGAGAATGGAATCGACCATAACTTCTCTGCTCCTAGAACACCCCAACAAAATGGGGTAGTTGAAAGGAAAAACAGAACCTTAGAAGAAATGGCCCGTACCATGCTTTGTGAAAGCAACCTTCCAAGATATTTTTGGGCGGAAGCTATTAACACAGCATGTTACATTTTAAATCGTGCTTTGATCAGACAATTTTTAAAGAAAACCCCCTATGAACTTTGGAAAGGAAGAAAACCAAATATTGCATATTTTCATATTTTTGGCTGCCGATGTTTTGTATTAAATAATAGCAAGGAAAGACTTGGTAAATTTGATGCAAAATCAGATGAAGCAATCTTTCTGGGTTACTCCTCTACTAGTAAAGCTTTTAGAGTTTTTAATAAAAGAACTTTAGTAGTTGAGGAGTCCATTCATGTTGTCTTTGATGAATCTAACGATCTTCCTTCAAGGAAAAATGAGGGTGTTGATGATGCAGATCCATTAATAGAAGGTATGAAGGAGATCACTCTGAAAGATTCAGCCACTCCAGAGGACAAGGAACAAGAAGACAAACAAGATGAGATAGGTGAGGAAATTCAAGAACAACCTCAAGGTACAAATGACCTACCCAAAGAATGGAGGTATGTTCACAACCACCCTAAGGAGTTAATTATTGGTGATCCTATGCATGGTGTAAAAACTCGCTCTTCACTTAGAGATGTGTTTAATCATTGTGCTTTTGTATCTCATTTTGAACCTAAAACTATTGAAGAAGCTGAAAAAGATCATAATTAGATTAATGCAATGCAAGAGGAACTTAATCAATTTGAAACAAATAATGTTTGGACTTTGGTTTCAAGACCTAAAAACTGTTCAATAATTGGCACAAAATGGGTCTTTAGAAACAAATTAGATGAGCATGGTAATGTAATTAGAAATAAAGCAAGATTGGTTGCTAAAGGATATAATCAAGAAGAAGGGATTGATTTTGATGAAACCTTTGCACCAGTAGCTAGATTAGAAGCCATTAGACTTCTACTTGCATATGCTTGCTTTATGAAATTCAAATTGTTTCAAATGGATGTTAAAAGTGCATTTTTAAATGGATTTATTGCTGAAGAAGTTTATGTAGAACAACCCCCTGGATTTGAAAATCATGCCTTTCCTAATCATGTTTTTAAATTAAATAAGGCTTTATATGGATTAAAACAAGCACCTAGAGCATGGTATGATAGACTAAGCAAATTTTTACTAAATAATGGTTTTTCAAGAGGTAATGTAGATACAACCCTCTTTATCAAAAGAAATCAAAATGATATGTTAGTTATATAAATTTATGTTGATGACATAATTTTTGGGTCTACTAATGAATCTCTTTGTCAAGACTTTGCTAAGCTTATGCAGGGGGAGTTCGAGATGAGCATGATGGGAGAACTCACCTTCTTCCTCGGACTCCAAATCAAACAATCAAAAGAGGGAATCTCCATCGCCCAAAGCAAGTACACCAAGGAACTACTCAAAAGATTTGGAATGGAGAACTCCAAACCCATTGGCACACCAATGAGTCCCTCATGTAAGCTTGACAAGGATGATGAAGGTAAATGTGTAGACTTAAAATACTATAGAGGCATGATTGGATCATTATTGTATCTAACTGCAAGTAGGCCTGATATCATGTTTAGTGTTTGTTTATGTGCTAGATATCAATCTAATCCTAAAGAATCTCATTTGAATGCTGTTAAAAGAATCCTTAGATACTTAAATGGTACTCAAATTTAGGGTTATGGTACTCTAAGGACTCACAAATTGATCTATTAGGATATTCTGATGCTGACTTTGCTGGATGTAAATTAGATAGAAAAAGCACAAGTGAAACTTGTCAATTTCTTGGAGTTAACCTAATCTCATGGTTTAGCAAGAAACAAAATTCGGTAGCACTGTCTACGGCTGAGGCCGAATACATTGCAGCCGGAAGTTGTTGTGCTCAAATCTTGTGGATTAAGCAACAACTCGAAGACTTTGGAATTAAACTTAATGAAACACCAATAAGATGTGACAACACAAGTGCCATAAATCTATCTAAAAATCTTATTCAACACTCAAGATCCAAACATATTGAAATAAGACATCACTTCATAAGAGAACATGTTCAAAACAAAAATATAATTCTTGAATATGTTTGCACCGAAAATCAATTAGCTGATATCTTTACAAAGGCCCTTAGTGAGGATAGATTCTGTGAAATTAGGAGAAATCTAGGAATTCTTGATCCATTTGCCTGAATTAATTTTCAAATTCCAATGATTTATGGTCAAAATTTTCTAAGAGCTCAATTTCCAACACCTTTCTTGGTCCCAAAAGCTCAAGTTTTTCATTCTAAAAACTCATCTTAGAGCTAAACTCCTTCTCTCCAAATTTCAAATTTTTCTGGAATTTATTCACATTTTTCCTGATTTTCTGAACTTCATGAGTCGACCCCCATGAGTCGACTCAATGGCAAACTTGTAATTCCCAGCAACTTCCAACGGGCTGAAGGGTTTATATTTTGAATTACTGTTCGTGAGCCGACCCTCACGCTCGTCTTCCTCCTTTTGAAATCCATTCTCCCTTCTCCCATTTGCTCCATTTCCAAGGCTTGAGCTAGTGGAACTCCTCCCGCCTCCTCTCCACCGCAAATCGCCACTCGGGGAAAGGTTCTTTTGTGACCTCTTCCCTTGTTCTTCACGGTTGGAGCGTGCCCTAGCACTCCACCGTCCCTCTCAAATCCACTCATTCTCTCCTCCAAAACCTCAAATCACTCTCTTGTGATCCTTCCTCCACTCTCTCACTTGCTCCTCAAGTCTCCTCGCCTGGTATTGAAGAGGGTATGGCACCAAAAATGAAGCTTCCCCAAAGGAGAAAGTCTGTCCGAGAACTTGAAGAAAATGTCAGAAAGAAAAGGCAAGCGGCACAGTCCTCCTCTGCTCCTGTTCCAGCTTCAGTTCAAGGTCCTTCACAGTCTTCTCAAACCCCCAGTAAGAACCCTCTCTCAGATAGAAAAGTAGAAATCGGAAAAAACATTGACTTCCGGTTCTTTGAAAGTGAGGGATTTTCTTTAGCAAGTAAGATCAAAAATCAGGGATGGAGCTTTTACTGTTCACTCAAAGAAGTCACCTTTGTTGACCTTGTTAGGGAGTTTTATCAGAATCTTATTTATGGAAATGGGTCAGTAACTTCAACTGTGAAAGGGATTGATATCTGTCTGGATCCTGTCATTTTAGGGGAGATTTTATACTTACCTAGTGAAGGTTATGCATACATGGAACTCTCCGTGAAAGAAGAAGGTATAAGTGTTATACTTGGAGGAACCTACCAAGGGAATTTGAATAAACTAGAGGCCAAGATTTTACCTATAGAAATGAGAATCTTACATCAAATGGTCACAAAACTTTTCTTCCCTAGGAGTGGTAGGCACGATCTTCTGTCAGGCAGGGACATATGCATTATGTTTCACATTATCATAGAAACCCCCCTAAACCTCCCAGCACTTATGATAGAGGCCATGAGAGAGACTCTGAACAGATCTAAGGCACATTTGCCTTATGGTATGGCCCTGACTAGAGTTTTCAGGAGGTTTGGAGTTAGTTGTGAGGGGGAGGCTCCCACCAAACTGTCTCATGTTGATACCTTCAACCTACACACCTTGCATCGAATGGGGTTCACAAAAAGTGGTGGTGGTTGGATCAGGGGAGCTGAGGAAAGAACAGAAGAAAGAGCAGAAGAGAGAGCAGAAGAAAGAGCTGAGGATACAGCAGGAGTCAGAGCTGAAGAAGAAGAAGGTCCATCATCTCCTGTTCATGACTTCAGGGCAGCTTCACCAGATATACAGTTCTTTCCGGATCCAGAGGCTGGCCCTTCTGAGTTTACCAGGATACCCACACCTGTGCATCAGCCAGAGAGCAGAGCACCTCCGCCAGAGTTCACACTATCCGATTATCAGATTGAGCGGATTGCACAGCGTATGGTCTCTTTGATGTCGAGTCAGATGAGCAGTACTTCATTTGTACCAGGGGCTACTTCTACTGATCAGACTTTGACTCCCCACATCTCCACAGTATATCAGATGATGGCAGATCAGTCCATGAGGATTCAGCAGCTTGAGGACACTGTACTGAGACTGACTGGCAGAGTTCTCGAGTTACAGGGGCAGGTCTTCGATTTGGCACACCCTCAGCCTCAGGAGTCTACGATTGAGGTCACTGATCTCACTGCAGAGGCCGGCAGACTCAGAGGAGCTCTTGAGGGCGGTTATGAGTTACTGAGGAAGGAGATCAGAGGATCAAGTGAGCAAGCTACTACTCAGTTCACTGCACTTCTCCAGGCTGTCTCCAGGGCACTGACTGTACTTGACTCCATCAGACTTACCCTTTCAGTTCAGTCCCTAGCTTCTCAGCGTTCTCAGCCACCCAGTTCCTCCCGTTCGCCTGCTCGTGCCAGTTCTTCCTCTCGTGCCAGAGGCAGACAGGGTCGAGGATGCATCTCAGATCCAGATCCATCTGCTCCTTATCACATTTCTGATGATTCTGATCATTGATCATTTCTAGATCCTAGGTCTTAGTGTTTAGTCCTCTCTAGGATCTGTATTTTTGGGGCCATGTATTGACATGAGCTAGTTGACTTTGTATGATACTTTTTATGTTACAATCTATGTACTGAAACAATTATGGCTTTACCTTTGGAATGATGATTATCTTACTTTGGTTATATATTCTCTTTTGTGAAATATTGTCTTCTCTTTATGGTATTATCATTTTATGATTGCTGTTAATAGTTGCTTCATTAAGGGGGAGCAAACCCTACAAGAGGAGAAATTAAAGAATGCTTCAGAAAAAGGACTTAACCTTGTTTGATGATGTCAAAAAGGGGGAGAAATTAAACACAAAGAAATCCATCAAAAGCAAACACTACAAATTATGAGAAATTAATACATTGACAATTTTAAGTACAAATGCTAAATATACTGCAAATAAGTACCTTTTAAAATTACTCATACTCTGATTTGCTGTAAATCATTGAATATGCTTTGATAGGCTTTCAAATTCCAAACCTGCTCTGATATATTGAATACATTGCTCTAATACTTTGATAATTTTTTTACTACTCGGATACATTACTCAATTTTACTCTGATACATTGAAAAACTATTTTTATTACTCTGATACTTTGCAAAATTTTTCTCTGATACTTTGTAAAATTGTTTTCCCTACACTGATACATTGCAGGATTTTCATTTCTCTTGCTCTGATACATCTTAAACTTAAATGATCTAATACTCTTTCCAAATCAACTATTAAATATGCTTTGGCACACATGACTAGTTTTGAGAATTGAGAAAATTTTTCAAAATACAGTTTGCTCTGATAATAAAATCAAATTTTCTGCTCTAACACCAAAATAATTATCCAATGAGCATATCTTCCAATCTTTAAGCAAATGGACAAACTATTTATGCATACAACCATTTGTATCACATGCCAAAAGAATCATACTCTTTTCAAGCATATGCACCTAAAATACAATCTGTTGAAATTCATGATTCAGAAAAATATTTTTGTTCAAATATTTTATCATCATCAAAAAGGGGGAGATTGTTGCTCCTAGATTGATTTTGATGACTACAAAACAGTTTGAAGGGATACAAATATTTTTTATTTGAAAAAGACCTTATGCTCTACAGGGGCAAAATCGTAATTTCATCAAAACTCTGATTTGATAGCATCATCGTGTAGAACAAATGATATGTAATCTATTGGTGAAAGTTTCATGGTTTTTGGACTTATATTTTTGGAGTTATGAAGGTTTGAAGTTCATGAGTCGACTCATGAGTCAACTCATGAAACTATGAGCTGATTGGCACGCAAAGATTAGCCATGGCACGCTGGTTTTCTGGCTTGGCACGACCTGTGAGTCGACTCATGAGTCGACCCATAAGGCATGAGTCGACTCATGAGTCGACTTCTGCTGTTTTGGGCCAAGAAAATCCAGAAACCAAATCTCTGGACTTTGCAATAGAGGTCGACTCATGAGTCGACCCCTGAGGCATGAGTCGACTCATGAGTCGACTCATATGACGGGATTTGCCTGTAACGGCTAGTTTTTGGCCAAATTTGGTTGCTTTTTAATGCTGCTTTTTGTGCTCTAACGGCTCTTTTTCTGCCTAGTTTGTTTTCCTTTGTCTCTTAAGGCTATAAAAGGTTTCAAAAGGTGGAAAACAAAAATAGAGAGATCCAAATATCCAAGAGGCATTCAAGTGATTTGAAAAGAGAAAATCAAGAGCATTCAAGAGGGCATTCAAGTGCATTCAAGAGAAGGTTTTTCAAGCCAACTACTCAACATCATACAAGAGCTCATTTAAAAAGCCTTCAAGAAGCCATCAATCAAGCTCACCAACTCCTCAAGCATTTACTTCATCTCTCATCCACTTTGAGGAAATCCAAGAGGGGCTTCTTCATTTGAGTAAAGCGTATTTATTGTTATATTCGCTCACTTAAGGAGCTATTCTTGTACTTATTTGTGCTCTAAACTGATTTTATCTTGTGAGTAATTATTTTTGTTTTGGAGGGTTTCCAAAACAAGGAAAGGTTGATCCGAACCTGAAATCGGAGTGTATTGGGTCGGCTTGTACCTGGAAAACAAGTGGACTAGCTTGGGATAGCTAGTGTCGGAGTTTCCGACGGTTGTATTCGGGTTGAATACAAAGTATAGTGGTTTGAAATTCCCAAGTAGGAGCTTGGGGAGTGGATGTAGGTGCAAGGTTGGCACCGAACCACTATAAATCATTGTGTTTGTGGCATGCTTTATTGTTTCTCTTTAATTCTCCATTATATCCTTGCATTCTTGTTTTAAGTAATTAATCTCAAACTAAAGTCTCTCTCCTCATTCATCAAGCTTTTGATATATAATTTTTACAAGTAATTAGTTAAGCCTAAAATTTTTAAAACCCAATTCACCCCCCCTCTTGGGTTGCATAGCTGGGCAACACTGACTAAATCAGGGGATTGAGTCAGCTCAGTTCAAAATTGAGTCGGCTCAGTCAGTGTTTCAGTTGGTTTCATAGAATTTTAGATCTAAAAAATTCTACATAATTTGAAATGAAGTCAATCATAAACTAGCTTTTACATCATATCTAAACTTTTTATGATTTTTGATTTTATTTTTCATGATTAAAATAATTTTAATCAAAAGATTAGATGATTTTACTTTACTTATAAATTTTGTTATGTATCACATACAACAAACCTAGGTTTTTAAGATCTAGAATTCTATAGAAAAGTAAATTTTCTTTCTTTCACACTTCATCTTCATAAATAAATAGCACCCCTACATGCCATAAGAGACCCTATGGAATAGGAGGAGAGGGTCATTAAACCCTACTTTCTCTTATGACTAAACAGCCAAGAAAGTTAAATCTGATTACTAGGCTACTAGGCATTTAATCTAGTCATGTCACATATGAGAAAGTTTAGATCTAATCTAAATTAAGAAAAATCAGATCTAACATGCACATATGATCATGTTATAATGAACCTAGACTGTGATACCACTGATGGAAAACTGACAGGGCTTCAAGCATGCAACTTCAAAAATTTTATGCAGAATAGATCAGATTTAAACACTTTGATCTAATAAACATGCTTCTAGATCAAATCAAAAATCCTATTCGAGGATCTATAATATGATATATAGCATGCATAAGATCTAAAAATAAAAATTGCATACATGCATGATCATATCGAACATGCATCTGTAGATCACATTTACTATATATATCCTATCTATATTAATATCGAGTTTAGAATTCAATATCTTAGTGCGGGTAGCAGATCACCACATTTGAATCATGAGGACTTGAGGTCTTGCTGGTTGCTTGCAGCTGCACAGGATGTCTGACCTCTATGGTTGGTCTACTCGAAGCACTCCACTGATCGATCTCTCTGAAAGTGCTAGCTCACGTGAAGACCTTCTGGATGGCTGATCTACTCCTTTCTTCGGATCTCTCAAACTCTTCTAGATCTGAAGATGGAACACGGAGGAGGATGTGGAGATGGAAGATAACAAAGATGAGAACTCTCTTCTCTCCTTTCTCTCTTTCCAAAACCTTAGAATCAGATCTAGGTTTTCACTCACCTAAGAGGAGGAAGATCTTTTCTAATCTCACATGCCTAGGATGGCTGCCCACCCCAAGATCTCATGCACCTTAAGAAACCCTAACTCATGGTGGAATTCCTCTCTATATGATCTAATTTTTACCGCACAAAAATCAAGTCCTTTTATAGATGGCGTGGATAGGGAGATAAGGATCAAGTTCAAATCAAATTTGAACTTGGATAAGAGTCAGGTTTGAAGTTAAATTCAAATCCAATTTGAAATCAACATAAACCAGATTTTATCTCTATGGGGAAATTCAGTGCAAGAGTAAAATGATAATTTTAAAACTTTTTCAAAATTATGATTTTACAGTGGAAAAATATTAATTAATCTAATTAATTAACATGAATTTATCCTACACTAGGATTTAAATATGATATATAGCATGCATGCATTTAAATTTGAAATTCGAATTAGAACAGTAAATACTTTACTGTAATGTGTTCAGAACACAATACCTTTGTGCGGATAGTAGATCACCGCAATCTGATCACCGTCGGGAGAGTCTGATCATCGTGATGCAGCCACATAGCATGTCTGGCCTCTGTAGATCATCCACACAAAGCTTCCGATCTGATCGACTCCTCACAAGTGCTAGCTCGTTGTAGAGCCCTTTCGATGGTCGATGCTGATCGAACTCCTTCGATCGATGTCTGTCGATTCTTTAGATACTCTGGATCATCAGCAGATGTGCTTGAGAGGATGTTGAAGATCTCTTTGAAATTTGGTGGGCTCACGACACTCGTAGCTCACCTTCTCACTTCCCGAACTCCAGGCTGAAACCCTGAAGAACTCACTAAAACCCTGCGCATATTTTTTCTTTCTTTTCTTTCTTTTTCTCTCGAAAGGATATAGACCTTCACCTTACACACAAGGATTCCTCATGCCCAGATTTTCTCTTCAAAATTTTTCTTGCACACGCCCCACTCTTCTCCTCCTTTTAAAACAATGTCAAACATCTTATCCACGTTAGAGGATAAAGATGAGTAATTGCACAGTTGAATTCAAATCAAATTTTGAATTCAAATAGAAATCAATTTATTCCTATCCACTAAGGGCATGAGAAGAGGAGGGCATGGCTTAATTTGTGCATGAGTGATTTTATGAGAAATATTTTCTCGTGTAATAAATGGGGCATTAAAAGAGGATAAGGTCAAGGCGCTAAGATTGGTTGCTCATTCAAATTCAAAATTTGTTTTGAATTTGAATGGCCAACCAATCATCCTTATCCACTCATATGGTGCATTAAAGTAGGGCGTGAGGAGGGCTATGTGTGAGGAAAAATTCATGAGAACTTTCTTCTCGTGAATTCAAAAGGGCGCAGTGGAAGTGAGGTGGCGCAGGGAGAATGGGTCAAGGTGGTTTCATTATTTAAACCAACCTAATTGAACCAAATAAGTTAGGCTCAATTAGACTAATTTAAACCCAACTAAATTAAGCTTAATTAGGCTCAATAAAATCCTAATCAAATCAGGAATTGATTAAGCCCAACCCCTGATCAAATCAGGGACCAAACCATCTCGACAATTAGGTCAACTCTTAACCTAATCGGGTCAAACCCAACTGAATCCAATTCAATTGAACTTGATCCAAAAATAATTACTCAATCAAATTGAGTTAATTAGTGATCAAATCACTAATTAAATGTCTCATAAATATTGTGTCCAAATCCGATGGGTAATCGGATATCAGAATTCATCAATTTGTAACCCTGATCGAAGAGTCCCAAACCAGTGGGACTCTTGACCCCGGTACCCAAAATGTGTGGGACTCATGATCAGAGAATCCTGATTCTCGATCACAGAGTCTCAGACACATAGGACTCATAGTCCACGAGCATTAGGACTCTTCATCAGTCATCAGATCAGATAGGAACCTCTAATGTGTGTGACCCCGTAGGTTCGAACCTAAGCTGGTAAAACAGGAACCAATTCCTGTACTAATCGAAGTGACCATCTAGCAATGGTACCCGATGATCGGATAGATCGAATGGTCACAATCGTAACACTCAGAACCTACATGAATATGGTTACTGTATAATTCATCCTTTTGACCTCTGTGTTTAGGACGACTCAGGGTTAAACTGTCAACCCTGATTAGATCATCCGAATCATGCTCAACTCAAACAGTCCTATGACTCCTCACAAAGACTACCCTGGCCAAGATTTTGCCAAATTGAAATACGACTGTACACAGCTCCTAAACTGGAGTGGTCAATTTCATCTTGACACACGCACCGACAAGTCAAGTACTTGACTACACCCAGCAGCCTTCCGTCACTGAATTAGAAATTCAGGTAGTCCAGTGCCTAAGTGCAGTGAGTTGCTTGCAAGTCACCGTGGCGGTCTCAGGTCGGAGGGATATTTATACCCATATTCTATCGGAGCAAATCTTGACAGCAAAAATAGCTCCAGAGTCAGTCACGTTCAGTGCAGATGTACCCTTACATCTCACCTGTATGCCATACCAGTGTCTTCACACTCATTGGTTAAGAGGACAACCAACCTATATGGCACACAATGACCTATACTTGATAAACGTTGTTGTCCTTGGTAACAACGTATCATTTGGTCGCGAACAGATTTAAGGACTAAACGACAAATCCTCCTTTGTCGAGTCTAAATAGTCCTAAGTACTTCACCACAACATAGGAGTTCATTAGAAGATGAAATATTTTATGATGAAAAATACCAAAATAATTTTTATTAATTCATAATTCATGTACATATACAAAAATGAGCACAACCGTCAATAGACTGACGATTGGCTTTGGGACACTATTCCCAACATCTCTCACTTGGCCTAAAGCCAATCGGTGCAGTATCTAATATCCATCTTTGACTTGTAGTCATCGAACTCCTTCACCGCAATGGCTTTAGTGAATGGGTCGGCCAGGTTCTTCTTTCCGTCGATCTTCTGAAGGTCGACGTCACCTCGATCCATAATTTTTCGGATGAGATGGTAGCAGCACAGAATATGCTTCATCCGCTGGTGTGCCTTGGGTTCCTTCGCCTGAGCAATGGCTCCAGAGCTGTCACAGTAGAGCAGAACTGGACCAACAAGGGAGGGTGCTACTCCGAGCTCAGTGATGAATTTTCTCAGCCACACCGCTTCTTTGGCAGCATCTGATGCAGCGACATACTCTGCATCGCAAACTGAATCAGCCACTGTGTGTTGCTTGGAACTCTTCCTGCAGATAGCCCCACTATTAAGGATAAAAATAAATCCCAACACACTTGCTGTCATTGTGATCAGACTGGAAACTAGAGTTTGTAAACCCTATAAGTCTCAAGTCCGATTCACCATAAACAAGCCACTGGTCCTTAGCATTTCTTAAATACTTCAGGATGGTTTTAACAACCTTCCAGTGATTCTCCCCTGGATCAGATTGGTATCTACTCACTACCCCTAGTGAGTATGCCACATCTGGTCGTGTACATGTCATGGCATACACGATAGATTCCACTGCTGAAGCATATGAAATCCTACCCATACGCTCTCTCTCTTGAGGTGTTGTCGGACAATCCCTCTTCGAGAGAGAAATTCCATGGCCTATCGATAGATAGCCTTTCTTGAAATTCTCCATGCTGAACCTCTTCAGCATAGTATCTATGTACGTAGACTGGGATAAACCAAGCAACCTTTTAGATCTATCCCTATAGATCCTCATCCCTAGGATGTAGGAAGCTTCTCCCAAATCTTTCATGGAGAACTGTGACGACAGCCAAATCTTTATTCCCTGTAATGCAGGGACATCATTCCCAATTAAGAGAATATCATCCACATATAATACAAGAAATATCACTACTGGACCATTAGCCCACTTATAAATGAAGGGCTCTTCTCCGTTCTTAACGAAGCCATACGTCTTGATCGTCCTATCAAAATGTATGTTCCAACTCCGGGATGCCTGCTTAAGTCCATAAATGGATCTCTGTAGTCTGCACACCTTAGACTCATCAGTGGATATGAATCCTTCAGGTTGTATCATATACACCTCTTCATCCAGCTCTCCATTTAGGAAAGCTGTCTTCACATCCATCTGCCAGATTTCATAGTCCAGATGGACAGCTATCGCAAGCATAATCCGAATGGATTTGAGCATTGCCACGGGAGAAAATGTCTCATCATTATCTATACCATAACGTTGACGATATCCCTTGGCAACCAGATGGACTTTATAGGTTTCCACCTTTCCGTCTGCGCCCCTCTTCCTCTTGAAGACCCACTTACACCCTATGGGTTTTACTCCTTCGGATGGGTCAACCAATGTCAACACATCGTTGACCTTCATGGACTCCATTTCAGATTTCATGACCTCTAGCCATTTCTCAGAGTCGGGTCTCTGCATTGCATCCATGTAGGTGATCGGATCCTCATCGTTATCATCAAGTTCGATAGGATCGTCATCTCGGATCAAGAAACTATAGTATCTATCCGGTTGACGTGGTACTTTACCAGATCGCCTTATGGATGCTTGAACAATGGGCTCCGAATCTGATCTAATCAAATCCGATTCAGGTTCAGCAATTTGTGTCAGTTTTTTCACCTGTCGAACTTCGTCAAGTTCGACCTTAGAGGCAACAGTCCCTTCACCAAGAAACTCTTTTTCCAAAAGGATTGTCTTAAGTCTGACAAACACCTTTTGCTCATCAGCCAGGTAGAAATAATATCCTTTGGTCTCTTTTGGGTATCCTATAAAATTACACTTGTCAGACCTACGTCCTAGCTTATCCATAATTAAACGTTTAACATAAGTCGGACACCTCCAAACCCTAAGGTGCGAGAGTACTGGCTTACATCCTATCCATATCTCATATGGTATTTTGGTTACAGACTTACTCGAAACTCTATTTAGAAGGTAACAAGCCGATTCGAGCGCATATCCCCAAAGGAAGATCGGCAGACCAGCAAACCCCATCATAGATCGAACCATGTCCAACAAGGTCTGATTCTTCCTTTCAGACACACCATTATGCTGTGGTGTTCCAGGAGGTATCCACTGAGAGAGAATCCCATTCTCCCTAAGATATGTCAGAAAATCGTTGAAAAGGTATTCACCTCGATCAGATCGAAGAGTTTTAATACACTTTTCAGTTTGTTTTTCTACCTCATTTTGGAATAGTTTGAACATTTCAAATGACTCCGACTTATGCTTCATTAAATAGACATACCGATACCTTGATAGGTCGTCTATGAAGGTTATGAAGTAGAAATATCCACCTCTTGCACTTGAGCTCATGGGTCCACATACATCAGAATGTACCAGAGCCAAGAGTTCACTGGCTCACTCATCTTTTTCAGTAAAAGGTAACTTGGTCATTTTACTAAGAAGACAGGACTCACAGGTTGGAAGTGATTCACAATCACCTACTTCAAGAATTTCTTCTTGAGCCAACCTGTTTATCCTGTTCTTATTGATATGACCTAGCCTACAGTGCCAAAGGTAAACTTCTGACACATTATCTATTCTATGATGTTTATCGAAGGTTTGAACCACATTAACAGGTTGTGATAGAAAGTAAATTCCATTATTAAGTTGTCCAACAAACATTGTAACACCATTCAAAATGATATTGCAAACATTTTTTTTTATTAAAAATTGATAACCGTACATGGCCAAAAGGCCTACAAAAATAATATTTAATAAAAAGCTTGGAAAATAGTGACATTCATTCAGAATTATATTTTGAGAATTGATTACAAGGTTCATGATTCCTAATGCTAGAACTGAAACTTTGCTTCCATCTCCAACGTTCAGGAATCTCTCACCTTCATCAAATCTCCTACTAACCTGCAGACCCTGCATCGAATTACAAATATGATAAGGGCTTCCGATATCCAATACCCAGGCAGTAGTATCACAAATAGAAAAGTTGCAAGGTGTTATCATATAAGTACCTTGCTTCTTCTTTGGCCTGTTCGGGTCCAGTGAGGCAATGTATAGAGGATAGTTCCTCTTCCAGTGCCCCTGCTTCTTGCAAAAAAAGTATTCCGCTTGGCTCTGGTCGGGCTTGCGCTTCTTGGTCTGACCCTGTGCAGACGTCCCAGCATGCAGCTGCACCTTCTTATTCTTCTTCTTCTTGTTCTTCTTCCCTTTCTTAAAGGGTCAACGACTAGAAGAAGACCCTCCCACAACATTCACCAACTCCTTATGGAGCTGGTGGTCCTTCTCAAAGTTCTGTAGCAACCCCAACAAGCTGTGGTAGTTCACTGCAGGCTTTGTCATTCGAAAATGAGTAAGGAAGGGAAGGAAGGACTTGGGCAGAGAATTAAGGATCGCATCCTTACCGAGCTGCTCATGCAGGGAAAAACCCAGTTTACTTAGGTGCTCAATCATTTCGATCATGCACAGTACATGATCAGTGACTAAGGCTCCATCCCTCATCCAAGCATTGAAATGGCACAACTAATTTTGTGCCTTTCAACATCGTCAGGCGTGCCAAAAGAGTCGTTCATCATTTGAAGCATCTCCTGTGGCTGGGCATTCTCGAACCTGCAGCTGAACTCATCATTCATTGCCGCCAGCATTATGCACCGGACGGTGGTGCGGTCGTTGAGCCACTTCTAGTAAGTGTCTCGGACTGTTCCTCTAGCGTTCAGGACTGGCTCCTCAGGTGCCGAATTCGTTACTACATAAAGGATCTGCTCATGCTCAAGGATGATTTTTAATTTTCGATACCAGCTATCGAAATTAGGTCCCATGAGCTTGTCATTATCTAATAATGACCGGAGCGATAGGGTAGTGGCCATAGCTACATAAAGGAAAACCAGACCTATATTAGTACATAAATTATTAATACTAAAGACTTGGACTTTAGTTTAAAGTTTCTCCCAGTATTTTTACGAATTGGTAGCCTCAACCTCCAATTCGAGAAATTACTTTAATTCCTTAGTGGGTACTAGAATTCACACAGACTACACACGAGCCTAACTTTGGTTGGTCAACCCATGTGCATCTATGGGTAGGTTCATAACCAGTTGTTTCTCTAAACAACTTCTAGTAATTAATTTTGCCCCAGAACCTAATCAGTAGGCTTTGGCCTCCATTGAAAAGATCTGGTTAGGTCCAACCATTAACATGATTTGATTTGGTGAATCAGACCAATAAATGATCAGGCCCAATTTTGGCCGACCAACCTGACCACCATCAGAAAGACTCAAACTAAATTATCATATTATGAATGATAATTCCATTAGTCAATAAGCACCAGGCCTTTGGGCCTCCAATGATTATTAAACTAATGGACTTATTATCACTCACTTAATGGGAGGCTATGACTTAGTTATCAATATAACTTAATCATTTTTAGGACCTAATAATTTTTGAGGATTTTATTAAAGAATAGATGAGAAGATAAATTACCAGCCAATTTCAATCCTCCCACTGACTTCATCAAGTCAGATTAAAAAGGATTTAATTAAGCCAGCATTAGGAGCACCTAAATCAGTCAAACTGATTTACCTAAGACATGGGTGAGCCCTAATCACCAAGTGATCTAATCAAAACCTAATTCACCAGGTTGACCAGGTAAGTGAGATCAGTGGTGGGGATATGCCATTAACTCGTCAGAGATCGAATCACTGCGAGTAGCTCCCGCTTAAAAATCATTGGTCAAACTGCCAAACTTACCTTAGACACCAACCGGTTCATTAGTTTTAATTTGATCAACTTAGTAAATTGGGTTCCACCGCATAGCCATGAATTAAGTCCATCTTGGTCTAGTTAAAGACATGGACCCATTCAACTACAACTATTGAAGTTGAGTCTAGAGTATCCTTGACCTAATCTAATTCAACTTTTGATTAGATTTGACTAATTACTCTAATTTAGTCTATTTCTTTAAGTTAACCTTAGGTCTAACCCAATTATGAACTTAATCCATCTAACCCATTGACCCACAAATTTATGCAATTGTCTTAGGTCTTAATTCACAATTCTAGACCTACTAGACAACACTTAATTCTTTTAATTAAGTATTTGGGCTGATGGGTCAGGGTTTGGCATTTCAAAAATAATTTTTAAATTTGAAAGATTTTATTTTCTGTTCACCAAATATGTTGACTCATTTCACAAATAGATCAGAATATTTCATAAATAGCAATCCTATTGCTAATTATATGACAGAAAATAACTCAATCAAAATAAATCATAAATATTCCTTTAGATCTAATCTAACACATTCATGATAAATTTTACAATTAAACCTATACAATTAATTTCTTTCACTGCTTCATCTGCATGGGATATAATTGCAGCGGCACCCCTACCGCCATAGGAGACCCCATCGAATGGGAGGAGAGGGCCTTTAAACTCTACTTTTCTCCTATGACCGAACGGCCATGGTAACCAACCCAATTCGATTACTTGCTACTTGGATCAAGTATATCTAAATATACCAATTTCAAAATTTAAATTTCAAATTTCAAATTTTTTGAATTTCAAATTTTGAATTTCAAATTTTAAATTTTAAATTTTGAATTTTAAATTTGAAATTTCAACCAAATTTCAAATTTCAAATTTAAAATTTTGAATTTCAAATTTTTGAATTTTGAATTTCAAATTTCAAATTTCAAATTTTGAATTTCAAATTTTTGAATTTTAAATTTCGAACAACTTTCAAAATTCAAATTTCAAAATTTGAATTTTAAATTTTAAATTTAAACTTTTAGATTACAACTTAATCTACACATGCAAATATATATATCATATCTTAGAACCTTGCTCTGATACTATTTATGGGAAAATTCAGTGCAGGGGTAAAATGGTAATTTTAATACTTTTTTAAAATTATAATTTTATAGTAGAAAAATATTAATTAATATAATTAATTAACATAAATTTACCCTATACTAAGATCTAAATATGATATATAGCATGCATGCATTTAAATTTAAAATTCAAATTTGAACAGTAAACACTTTACTGTAATGTGTTCAGAACACAATACCTTTGTGCGGGTAGTAGATCGCCGCAATCTGATCACTGTCAGGAGAGTCTGATTATTATGATGTAGCCACACAGTATGTCTGACCTCTGTAGATCATCCACACAAAGCTCTCGGTCTGATCGACTCCTCACGAGTGCTAGCTCATTGTAGAGCCCTTTCGACGGCTGATGCTGATCAAACTCTTTCGATCGATGTCTGCCGATTCTTTGGATGCTCTGGATTATCAGCAAACATGCTTGAGAGGATGTTGAAGATCTCCATAAAATTTGGTGGGCTCACGACACTCGTAGCTCACCTTCTCACTTTTCGAACTCCAGGCTGAAACCCTGAAGAACTCACTAAAACCCTGCACACACTTTTTCTTTCTTTTCTTTCTTTTTCGCTCGAAAGGATATAGACCTTCACCTTGCACACAAGGATTTCTCATGCCCAGATTTTCTCTCTAAAATTTTTCTTACACACGCTCCACTCTTCTCCTCCTTTTAAAACAATGTCAAACGTCTTATCCATGTGAGAGGATAAAGATGAGTAATTGCACATTTGAATTCAAATCAAATTTTGAATTCAAATAGAAATCAATTTATTCCTATCCACTAAGGGTATGAGAAGAGGAGGGCGTGGCTTAATTTATGCATGAGTGATTTCATGAGAAACATTTTCTCATGTAATAAATGGGGCATTAAAAGAGGATAAGGTCAAGGTGCTAAGATTGGTTGCTCATTCAAATTCAAACTTTATTTTGAATTTGAATGGCCAACCAATCATCCTTATCCACTCATATGGTGCATTAAAGTAGGGTGTGAGGAGGGCTATGTGTGAGAAAAAATTCATAAGAACTTCCTTCTCGTGAATTCAAAAGGGCGCAGTGGAAGTGAGGTGGCGCAGGGAGAATGGGTCAAGGTGGTTTCATTATTTAAACCAGCCTAATTGAACCAAATAAGTTAGGTCCAATTAGACTAATTTAAACCCAACTAAATTAAGCTTAATTAGGCTTAATAAAATCCTAATCAAATCAGAAATTGATTAAGCCCAACCCCTGATCAAATCAGGGACCAAACCATCTCGACGATTAGGTCAACTCTTAACCTAATCGGGTCAAACCCAACTGAATCCAATTCAATTGGACATGATCCAAAAATAATTACTCAATAAAATTGAGTTAATTAGCGATCAAATCACTAATTAAATCTCTCATAAATATTGAGTCCAAATTCGATGGGTAATCGGGCATCAGAATTCATCGATATGTAACCCTGATCGAAGAGTTCCAAACCAGTGGGACTCTTGACCCCGGTACCCAAAATGTGTGGGACTCATGATCAGAGAATCCTGATTCTTAATCACAGAGTCCCAGACATGTAGGACTCATAGTCCACAAGCATTAGGACTCTTCATCAGCCATCAGATCAGATAAGAACCTCTAATGTGTGTGACCCCGCAGGTTCAAACATAAGCCGGTAGCACAGGAACCAATTCCTGTACTAATCGAAGTGACCATCTAGCAATAGTACCCGACGATCGGATAGGTCGAAGGATCACAATCGCAACACTCAGAACCTACGTGAATATGGTTACTGTATAATTCATCCTTTTGACCTCTGTGTTTAGGACGACTCAGGGTTAAACTGTCAACCCTGATTTGATCATCCGAATCGTGCTCAACTCAAACAGTCCTGTGACTCCTCACAAAGACTACCCTGGCCAAGGTTTTGCTAAATTGAAACACAACTGTACACAGCTCCTAAACTGGAGTGGTCAATCCCATCTTGACACACGCACCGACAAGTCAAGTACTTGACTACACCTAGTAGCCTTCCGTCACTGAATTAGAAATTCAGATAGTCCAGTGCCTAAGTGCAGTGAGTTGCTTGCAAGTCACCATGACGGTCTCAGGTTGGAGGGATATTTAGACCCATATTCCATCGAAGTAAATTTTGACAGCAGAAATAGCTTCGGATTCGGTCACGTTTAGTGTAGATGTACCCTTACATCTCACCTGTATACCATACCAGTGTCTCCACACTCATTGGTTAAGAGGACAACCAACCTATATGGCACACAATGACCTATGCTTGATAAACGTTGTCGTCCTTGGTAATAACGTATCATTTGGCCGCGAACAGATTTAAGGACTAAACGACAAATCCTCCTTTGTCGAGTCTAAATAGTCCTAAAGATTTCACCACAACATAGGAGTTCATTAGAAGATGAAATATTTTATGATGAAAAATGTCAAAATAATTTTTATTAATTCATAATTCATGTACATATACAAAAATGAGCACAACCGTTAACAGACTGACAATTGACTTTGGGACTCTATTCCCAACAATCTCATCTTTTTGGGTGTTGAGGTGGGCCAACAAAACACCTTTTGGCATGGAATTTCTCACACAAATCTGATATTAGCATTGAGATGAGTAGGGCGTGCATAAGGGTGGTCGGCTTGGGAGGAGTCTAACTTGGTTTGGTCTCTTAGGTCTTCATCCTAATCAAATTAGGTTAGACCTTAATCAAATAACTTAGACCCAATCCAATTAGGTACCAAACCAACTAGATTAAATCCTAATCAAATAAATATTTCATCAAGTCCAATTCTTGATCAAATCAAAAATCAATCACCCTTAGTAATTAGGTCATCCCAGAACCTAATCGGATCAAAACAAATTGAATCCAATTCAATTAGATTTGAACCAAATTATATTGCTCAATTAAATTGAGCTTAATCAGCAATCTAATTGCTCATCAACCCTCCTTTAATTCACTAACCCTTAGTAAATTAATTCATTATAATTTTTGTATTAGGTTTACCATCAATTGTATTGACGATTACACTTTTGAATGATTCTCAATCATTGATCAGGCACTTAATCAGACAGAAACTTCTTTTAAGTATAACCTCATAGGTTCGAACCTAAACCAATAGCACAGAAATAAATTTTTGAACTAATCGATGTAATCATCTAGCAATAGGACCCGACGTCCAGATAGATCGAATGATTGTAAAGCAACATTCAAGAATCTATTGGCATATAATTATAGTATAATTCATCCCTTTGACCCTAATGCTCAAGGAGACCTAAGGTTTAACTATTGATGAACACTTGAATTAGATCACTAGAGATATTAATATTATAATAATTGATATTATTTTATAAAAATTTGATGCTCTCAAGTTTATTTTACAGGTAATTGGGAGTTTGGATTCATATGATTCAAATTGGACTCAAATCGGATCAGATTTGAGTGAACCAGATAACCAACTCTCATTCTAGTGTGAACACGACTTAAAAATCAAAGATCAAGAAGCAACCTCTCTAATCAAGGATCTAGATTAGAAGATAAATAGAATCAAATATGAATATGACTTAAATCTCAAGGGCTCAAATTAAAAGATCATTTTTCATGAAAATCTAGTGTGAATGCAACTTATTGATCAACGGAGGAGAAGCAATATGAAGATCTAAGGGTCCTTATTCATGCTCCCACCTCTCTCCTTTTGGAACCCTAGCCTCCACTCTATAAATACACGCCCTCTTTCTCTTCCAAAGGGACATCAGTCCCCTTGTGGGGATCATCTCCCTCTTCTTCCCATAGCCTTAGGTTCCATGCCATAGTCCTTCTTCACGCCAACCCTGTCTTCCCAAACTTTTAGCTGGCCATACGTACAAACATTTTTCCTCAAACTTTATCATCCCAAGCCTCCATCAATTCTCTACAAGCCATAAAAATTTCACATCCAAAAGCCTCCAAAAAATCTTCTAAATCTTTCTCTCTTTCCAGCCCTGCAGATTGCAGCCTAAGAATTTCAGCAATCCTCTTCCACCTTCCAACCTCTTCCAAACCCACTTTTCTTAGTCTATTCTCCATCAAATCTCTTCCTCATGCTCCTGAAGGTCTTCTCCAAGTCTTAAAAAAGGAATCTCTGAAGTCTAGGATGTAGATCATGATGAAGAATCTTTCGATGGTCGGCGAGACGTCACATCTTAGGAAACACTGGACTATTTGTAATGACAGTATTTTTATTTCTCTATTTTTTATATTTTCTTCTTATTATGCAATAAAAGATTTAATTTTTTTTATCTTATACTTTTTATTTATTTTATATATGATACGAGTCTTTGAATAGCCTATAACTATGTAGAGATCGATCGTGATCTATGGATACGATCCGTATTCAGCTAGATAGGCTATGCTCAAAAATCGATCATAGATTTATTGATTTATATATCTAAATAATTTTGACTAGTCTGTAACTTTAAGAGATGGACCATGATCTAAGGGGACAGACTGTACTCTCTATGATAGGCTATATCTTTATTGATTAGATACCAATCTAAGGCATGTTAAAAAGAGTACTAGCTGTCTAACAAGAAAATAGTTGAGATCCTAAAAATCTATTTTCATACTTGCATCCAACCTTTAATTAATTCTCTTTTTTTACTTATTTTTTATTAATCTAAGTACTCTTTTAATCAACTTTCATACTACTATCTAACCTAAAGCTAACCGACTCAATCGTGACTAATACAATCCCTGTGAATACGATCCTAACTCACACTATCTACATAGTAGTAAATTAGATTTATTTTTGATCGCCTATGATAATGATCAACTGTCAACCCTGAAATAGTCAACCATATTATATTTTAACCTTTTAAATCCATCACATAGATTATTTTGGTCAAAATTTTATTATATTGAAATATAGTGATGCATTAACTCCTATAATCCGAAGGAGTCAATCCCATCTTGACTCACACACAGACTTAACAAGTACTTGATTATATCCAAAAATCTTCCATCACTGAATTAAAAATTCAGATAGTTTGGCACCAAAGCATAGTGAGTTGCTTGCAAGTTATCATGATGATCTCAGGTCGGAGGGACACTTATATCATACCTTTCGCGAGCTACTCTTGATAGCAAAGTGCTCCACAGTTGGTCATGTTTAATGAAATGTACTCTTATATCTCATCTGTATATTATATCAGTGTCTTCACACTCTTTGGTTAAGAGGTCAACTAACCTATATGGCACACGACGATCTACACTTGATATAGCTATCATTTTGATAATAGCATATCGTTTGATCGTGAACAAGTTTAAGGACTAAATAATAAATCTTTCTTTATCAATTTAAAATAGTCCTAAGGGATTCATCACAACATAGGAGTTCATTAAAGAAGATGTACACAACTTTGTGATGAAAAAGCCAAATAACTTTTATTATTGAATAATTCATATACAATTATAAAATGAGCACAGTCGTCAACAAGTTAACGATTGACTTTGGAACATAATTTTCAACAACGATATGTACGAGATCAAATATTGCCTATTCACTAGGGATAGTGAGTAGGTATAAATCTTATCCAGATGAGAATCATTAGAAGGTTGTAAAAATCATCTTTAAGTATTTGAGAAATACTAAAGATTAATGATTTATTTATAGAGAATCTGACTTAAAACTTGTGAGATTTACAGACTTTAATTTTTAGTCAGATCATGATGATAGCAAAAGTATGTCAATATATATTTTTATCTTGAACGGTGGGGCGATCTGTTGGAAAAATTTCACATAGCACATTGTGGCCGATTCAGTTTGTGAGGTGGAGTACATTGCAGCATCTGATACTGCCAAAGAAGTTGTGTGGTTGCAAAAATTTATTGGTGAGCTCGGAGTGGTACCCGCTATTGATGGTCCTATTCTGCTATACTGTGACAGCACTGGAGCCATAGCTCAAGTGAAGGAACCAAAGTCCCATTAGCACACTAAGCATATTCTTCATCGCTACCATCTTGTCTGGAAGATCGTGGATCAAGGTGACGTCGAGTTTCAGAAGATCAATAGAAAGGAGAACCTAGCCGATCCATTTACTAAATTCTTCAGGATCAAGGAGTTCAAAGTTCATAAATGTAAGATGGGTATAAGATATTATACCGATTGGCTTTAGTCCAAGTGAGAGTTATTGAAAATTATGTCTTAAAGCTAATCGTTTCATGTTTCTACTATTTGTAAATTATATATGAATTTCTTATTAATAAAAATTTTTTTGGCTTTATCATCATAAATTGTACATCTTCTCTATTGAACTTCTGTATTGTGATGAAATCTTTAGAATAAATTTTAATTGATAAAGGAGGATTTATCGTGTAGTTCTTAAACTAGTTCATGATCAAACGTTGCATTATTAATTAGGACGATAACGTTCATCAAGTATAGGTCGTTGTATGCCATATAAGTTAGTTGTCCATGTAATCAAGAAGTATAGAGACACTGATATGGCATACAGGTGAAATGTAGAAGTACATTTATATTGAACGTGACCAACTACAAAGTACTCGACTGTCAAGAGTAGCTCACGAAGGATATGGATATAAGTGTTCTTTCGATCTAAGATCACTACGGTGACTTGCAAGTAACTCATTGTGCTTTGGTACCAGACTATCTGAATTTTTAATTCAATAACAGAAATTTCTAGACACAATCAAATACTTGCGAAGTCGGTGTGTGGTTAAGATGGGATTGATCGCTCTTGGTTTCAAGGGTTAGTGCTACATTGTGTTTCAATTCAATAAAATCTAGGCCAGGGTAGTCCTTGTGAGTAGTCACAAGATTTATGAGATTGAGACACATTATGGATGTATTGATTAAGAGTTGACAGTTTAACTTTGAAGTCATCCTGAGCACTAAAGGTCAAAGAGATGAATTATATGGTAATCATATGCCAAGGGTTCTTGAATGTTGCTTTACAATCATTCGGCCTATCTAGATGTCAGGTACCATTGCTAGATAGTCACTTCAATTAGTATAGAAATTTATTTTTGTACTATCGACTTAGATTCGAATTATAGGGTCACACTCAAAAGAAGTTTCTTTCATTCAGGGATATAATCATCAATATGATTGATGATTAATCTTATACAAAAGTTATGATGAAATAATTTACTAATAATTAGTAAATTATAAAAAGATTAATTAGTAATTAAATTATTGATTAGTTTAATTTGATTGAGTGATGAGATTCGAATCAAGTCTAATTGAATTAGATTCAATTAGGTCTGCCTTGATTAGATTATAAGATGACCTAATCACTAAGGATGTTTGATTTCTGATTGGATCAGGACTTGAGCTCAGTTAATTTTTGATTGGATTAGAATTTAATTGAGTTGGTTCAGCATCTAATTAGATTAGATTCAGATATTTAATTGGGTCTAACATAATTTGATTAGGATGAGAACCTAGTTGGATCGAGTGCAAATTCAAATGAGTTTGAATTTCAAACCCCTTGCACCACCTCATCCCATGCCCTTCTACTCTCCATACAAATTCAAAATTTGCATGGAGAACTCACATGCCTAAGATCTCTTTGTCACCCACTATGGATAAGGATAGGTTGGTTAAGTTCTGAATTCAAATGGGGTTTGAATTTAAACTAAACTACCTAGTCTTTATCTCATCCTATCCACTCTCATCGCCCACCTTAAGTCCTCTTATTTTTGTGTGACAAAAAGAGGAGGGGAATCATCGTGAAGAAGTCTCAGAGTGGGGGCACAAAAATGAGAGAAGGGTGGGTCTTCTGTTCATGAAAAATAGAGAAAACTAGTTCTTCTTGGGAGTGAGCATTGTGGGTTTCCTAGGGTTCCGACTCTAGGTGGAAAGAGAGAAAAATCGAGAGAAGAGTGTCTCCTCTTTGCTTTTCTTCCTTTGACCTCATCACCTCCAGATGTTCTCCTTCACCTCCTGAAAGTGTTCATGTAGTTCAAAGAAGGACCTAGATTAGTTAGCAAAAGGATCTCCATGCAAGCTAGCACTCTCGGGGAGATCAATCAGCATTAAGCTTCGAGTGGATGTCCTGTAGAGGTCAGATGCTCTGTACGACTGCAAGCGATCAGAAGGACCTCTTTACCATGATTATTAGTAGTGGCGATCAGCTATCCGTACTCTAGTAAGAGATATGATCTTTATAGATATGATCTACCTGTGATGATCTAGTTCGTAGAAGATTTGATCTACTACTTGATTGATATGATCGATCGTACCTCAAAACTCAGATTATGCATGTAATTCATATCATAAGATTCTTTGTAGGTAGTTTTTAGATCTGATCTTATGCATGCGTAGAGATTTAAATATTTAATCTAGCCTCTTCCACTAAAAATTTTGAAAAATACATGCATAAAACTACCTGTGCTCCCTTCAGTTAACCTATCCAAGCAAACAGTGAGTGCCATTGGATCTAAGAGATCTAGAGATGAGGTTAATCTAAAGTACATGTGGCTGAAGAAAAAACTGCCTTTTTTCTTGTAGGATCTTCCAGATTTCATCAAATCTGAGGTGAAATAATTTTAAAAAATTTTATCCTATATTTATTTTAGATCTAAATCTTGAGATCTAATTTTATTATCTGAGATTAATTCAAAAATAAATCTAAAAATATGAAAAAATATGAAATACCTCAAGGGTAATCTGATTACCCTGTAGATGATCGCAGCAAGCCTGAGGTTCTGATTTAGCCACGCAATCGCCTGACCTCTACTAGTATCCACTAAGGCAGGATCTAGATCATCTTCTCATCACAAATCTTTGCTCCAAAAATCAAAAGTAAATCTGATTAGGAAGATCTTCAAAAGTCATCTTGAAGTTGGAGCAGCAGCCTATCGAAGAAGTCCTACAGCCTTCCTGTTCAAGGCGTCACCATGCCTTGATCTTTCACCAGATGGATGCCCAACCTTTTAGGCATGAAGAGGGGAGAGGGAGCACCAGGGAGGATGTGGAGAAGAGGAGGGTTGGATGGCTTTTGCTGGGTTGGGAGCAAAATCACTAAACCCTAGGCGCAGACAGGGTTTATATAGACCCTGCTGCGCTGCGCAGTGCCACATCATTCGACCCATCAAAAAATTTTAATAAATCTAAAAAAATTCTGATTGGTAGAGTGATGTCATCTGATTATATCAGATAAAAACCCCCACCCTCTCTCCTATATTGGCACCATCTTTGGATAAGCACAAAGAAGGTTGGCACCAACAAGTCTATGTTTATCAAGACTCTCCATCTTTATCCATTTGGGGCGCCCACTTAATCCAATTGGGCTCACGCCATAATCTGATTATGGCATACAATTTAATGTGATTTTTGGCATGTGGACACTCCACAAAAATCTTCCAATGAGCTCTTGCCAAGTGGCCTTCAGTTTAAGATCCATATGTCAACATTTGACAGATGTCCTAAAATGAAAATGGCAGGTGACAGAAATTAGCAGGTGTTGTCTTAAATTCATCTCATGAATTAAGACAAGACTTTTTTAAGCTAGATAAGCTTCATTTAGACTGAGAGAAACCTTCTCAAGGTTCTTTGGATGAGTCAAATCATATTTGGCTCAGTCGAGATGAAAAAGATTGCACGAGGAGAAAGTTAGGCTCAATCGTGTGCTAGCATGATTTTCTTGAACCTAATTGGATCTAATCCAAATCAATTGGGCTAGCCCAATTGATGATATCCAGATCCTAACCCTTGTTAGTGTGACCCAGTTAGGTTCAATTCTATATGGTAATAAGACATGTCATGATCTCATCATCGACATCGTCGAAACTTCTTTCGATGGATCAGAACTCTTCTGATTCAGACAATTAGAATAATCGATCATCAAGATCATTCTAATTGCTCCCAAAATCCACCAGTGACTCCTAGCAGTATATGGTGGCAACCCATCAGAACTGAAGATGAACCTCTCGGTGCAGCTACCTATGTGATTGAGTTCCTCTATCATGAGTCCCTACTGAATTAGAGTTAAGGTAAACTCGTCAAACCCAACATCAGTCATATAAATTAATCGATCGATCTGAGTCCGATGTGAAACCCTAATGAAAAATTCTTTTTTCATTATTTCACTCTGCCATGGCCATGGGCTTAAGGATTTGATCTTTTGATCATCATAGGACTACTCCTCTCATCTACCAAGGATGATGATCCCATCTTGGTGCGATCTAGTTCCTACAATGAATATGCTACAGCCAACATACACCTTAGGGTTCTGAATGGCTAGGAGATCGAGTTATGGTATAGTCAAACTATAACACACTCAAGATGAACTGTCGATGCACCTCAGGTCAAAGAACTAGACACACAACTACAGCATCGAGCTGGTCATCAACGAGAAGGTAGACTTCCTTATGACTGCTCGATATGGTCACGCTCAATACTCTCATTCTCAATGAATACCTGTACTCTCGCTTCGACGTCTCCACATCGTAGACTCAAGACACATCTATCCTAAGGAAGCGATCATACACCAACCTTCCAGATTGATCACCATTCTCATGATGATCCTATGGTCAAGAGCTGTTTATGAGTTAGTTATGTAAATTCATACCTTAAATTTTCAACTCTTGAAAATATGAATTGACATTCCTACTAACTCAAAGGATGTATCACAGACACAATGTACACAATGTGATAGAAGAATAACTCATTTATTGATTTATAATCAAAATTATAAATTTGCCTTTAGATTTGTACAGAAATGTGTCAGCCAATTTGGTATCTACGGCACACATCTAACAAACTCCCACTTGACCTAATGCCAATTGGCTACATGTCTAAGTCCCATCTTCTCAAGATGGGCTTTGATCTTTTGCTGGCCTAATGGCTTTGTCAGCGGGTCTGCCATATTATTTGTGGAGTCGACTCTCTTAACCTCGACATAACCTTTTTCGAGGTAATCACGAATCAGATGGAATCGCCGCTCGATATGCTTGGACTTTTGGTGAGACCTTGACTCCTTAGCTAGGGCTATGGCACCATTATTGTCATAGTAAAGAGGGATGTCATCTGATGACATCACTCCAAGCTTCGCGGCAAACTTTTTGTACCAGAATGCCTCCTTCGCAGCTTCCGATGCAGCAATATACTCTACCTCCATGGTGAAATCTACAATCACCATCTGCTTGGAACTCTTCTAGGTAACTGCACCACCATTGCAAATGAACAGACTCCCAGATGTCGACTTTCGATCATCTATATCAGACATAAAGTCTGAGTCTGTATATCCCTGAATCTGGAGTTCTCCATTCTCAAAGACTAGAAACACATCCTTAGTCCTTCTCAAGTACTTAAGGATACATTTCACAGAAGTCCAGTGCTCTTCGCCTGGACTTGACTGATATCTGCTTGTGACACTCACAGCATGGGCTATATCAGGTTGTGTACATAGCATGACATATATGAGGCTCCCTATTGCCGAAGCATAAGGAATTTTGCTCATGCATTCAATCTCTTCAGGTGTGCTAGGGCAATCTTCTTGGAGAGATGAATCCATGTCTAAAAGGTACTAAACCTCTTTTGGAGTTTTTCATGCTAAACCTTTTTAGCACCTCCTCTATGTACATCTTCTGTGAAAATCTCAGTATCCTATTTGGTCTATCTCTATAGACCTTAATACCCAGTATAAAGGATGCCTCTCCTAGATCTTTCATAGAGAACTCCTTAGACAACCATACTTTGACTGAGGTCAACATGGGAATGTCATTACCAATTAGGAGGATGTCATCTACGTACAATACGAGGAGGACAACTGCGCTCCCACTGACCTTTTTGAACACACATGGTTTCTTCTCGTTCTTGATGAAACCAAACATTTTGATCACATCATTGAAACGAGTATTCCAACTTCGAGATGCTTGCTAAAGTCCATAAATGGACCTTTGCAGCTTGCAGACCTTGTGATCATCATCATTGGATGTAAAACCAAATGGCTGTTCTATATAGATATCTTCCTCAAGATGTCCATTTAAGAACGCCAGTTTCACGTCCATCGGCCATATTTCATAATCGAAATAGGCTGCAACAGCAAGCAATGTGCGAATGGATTTTAGCATGGCTACAGATGAGAAGGTATCCTGATAGTCAATACCTTCGTGCTGACTATAACCTTTCGCTACGAGCCTAGCCTTGAATGTCTCTACATTTCCATCTGCACCTATCTTTTTCTTGAAGATCCATTTACACCCAATAGGTACAATACCTTTAGGTGGATCTACCAAGGTCCAGACTTGGTTTGAGTGTATCGAGTCAATTTCTTATCTCATTGCCTCTAACTATTTCTCGAAGTCGATATTTGATATCGCCTCATCATAGGTCTTAGGATCATCACCATGAGCCCCATTTCTCGTGAGAAATATTTCCTCTATATCCTCTTGTATGGTACCTAAGTACCTTTCAGGAGGATGGAAAACCCTAATCGATCTACAAGATGGAAGAGGTTGTGTTAGGACTGGTTCTGATTGATTTGGTTCCTCATATTCTTTAGCTCGTTGCTCTTGGGAGACATTCTCCTTGAGCTTAATTATTCTTCTGATGCCACCATCTTGAATAAACTGTTTTTCAAAAAAAATAATATTTCGACTCACAATCACATTGTGATCTTCTGAAATATAGAAATAGTATCTTAATGACTCTTTAGGATATCCTATGAATCGAGCTCTAAAAGACCTGAACTCTAACTTGTCCGCCTGCTGTCTCTTGACATGAGCCGGATAATCTCAAATTTTGAGATAACTCAGACTTGGCTTCTTACCATGCCATATCTCATACGGTGTGGTAGGAATAATTTTAGAGGGAACCCTATTCAATACATACATTACTGTCATGAGACAATATCTCCAAAGAAACTCAGGGAGGTCCGTGAAGCTCATCATGGAACGGACCATATCTAATAGGGTCCGATTTCTCCCTTCTGAAACCCTGTTCAGTTGTGGCCTTCCAGATGGAGTCCATTGAGAGACTATGCCATTATCCTTAAGATAGTCTAGAAACTCCCGACTAAGGTATTCACCTCCTCGATCTGATCAAAGAACATTAATGGGCTTTCCTGTTTGTTTTTCTACTTCATGTCTAAATTCTTTGAACCTTTCAAAGACTTCAGACTTGTGTTTCATTAGAAATACATACCCGTACCTAGACATATCATCGATAAAGGTGATGAAGTAGATATAGTTGCCTCTAGCCGATACATCAAATGGGCCGCACACATCCGTATGTACTAGGGCAAGTAGGTCTGTGGCCCTTTCGTCATGTCCCACAAAAGGAAGCTTGGTCATTTTGCCTTGAAGGCATGATTCACAAACTGGATATGACTCGAAAGTCAACGGACACAACAGCCCAGATTTCTTCAATTTGTTAACCCTATCTTCCGCTATATGACCTAGCCTTAGGTGCCACAGATACCTATCATTTAGACTATCTCTATGCCTTTTAATTCCTATGGCATTCACATTTTGCTCGATATTAAATACAGATACATCAATATGTAGCTGATAGAGACTGTTAATAAGAAAATTATTTGCAACTTTATTATTTTCATAAAATATATTACAATGATCCTTATGAAAGCTAATCACATAGCCTTCTTGTGCTAAACATGAAATAGAAATCAAATTCTTGCTTGCTGCAGGCATATAATAACAATCTCTAAGAACTAGATCTAATCCTAACGATAATCGCAGAGGGTAGGTTCCCACAGACACAGCAGCAACTCTTACCCCGTTCCCTACACGTAGGATCATCTCTCCATCCCTCAGCCTCCTGCTCTCCTCAAGATCCTGCATAGAAGTGCATAAATGAGCACTAAAACCAGAGTCAAGCACCCAACTGGATGCAGAAGAAACCGTAAGATTAGATTCTAAAATGAGCATACCTCCAGAAGGACCATTCTTCTTGTTCTTCAGGGTGGCAAGGTACTAAGGACAGTTCCGCTTCCAATGGCCATCTGATTGGTAGTGGAAATATTTTCTCTTTTCAGCAGCCATCTTCTTCGGTTCTGTCTTCTTTTTCTTTCCATTCACCTTCTGCTTCATCGCAGACTTTTTTTTCTTTCCAAAAGACTTTCTCTTAGAAGAAGTTCGCTCCACAGTAAGAACTGAGCCTTTTGAACCCTTCATAGAAAGCTCAACCGTAACCAGCATGTTCATTAACTCAGCCAAGGTACATTGCATCTTATGCATATGAAAGTTCATGATGTACTGACCATATGCATCGGACAAGGACTGAAGGATCGCATCAATATGAAAATTCTTGTCTAAGATGATACCGAGCTTCTCAAGCTCCTCAAGATCCTTGATCATTGTCAAACAATGATCTTGGACTGACTGCCCATCACACATTTTAGCCTTAAAAAGTCTTTGACAGACTTGATACTTGGCTGCACGACTTTGTTCACCAAACAACTCTTGTAGGTGAGCCAACATTTGGTGGGTAGTCAAAATATTCTCATGTTGGTGCTGCAAGTCATCAGACATTGCACCCAACATGTAGTACCTTGCTTTGTTATCATCATCCGTCTACTTTTTCAGAGACGCTCTCTGTTCAGCAGTCGGACGTGCTGGCATGGCAGATGGGTCCTGATCCAAGATATGAGTCAATTTTTTGGAACCCAGAATAATTTTGTAGTTCCTCAACCAGTCCTTGAAATTGGGTCCAGTCAATCTGTGAGTGTCTAGTATTTTGGTCAGGGGGTTTGAGGCAGACATGTTTGCTGTAGAGAGTCAAAAGTTTCTAGTTAGATTTTGTAATTAGACTTAATCAATTTGTTTAGGGGTTTTATTTTTAAATAAATTAGGCTCGTACTATTTTCTCAGATCCCTACACTCCCTTGGTAGAGATGTGAAAATCTCCGTGATCAGTAATTTCTAGTGGGTGGTGCGGTCTCATCGACTGGCTCATCACCTCACCTAACAGTTATTGGTGATGGGTCAACTGATGAGTGGACAACTCTTGTCCAATGATTCTCTAATCATGGTGCACCCAAAACTTGATCTCTAATTCATGAAGCTCACCGTGCCCAAAATATTGCTCCAATCCTTAGTCAAGTCAAACCCACCATTTGCACGAACTAGATTCCTGATTGGGTCCCTCACCGTATCCAGAATATTGAGCCCAATCCATCCTCTAATTTGTAGCATTCAATATCTAATGGATATGGTTACGTCTTTTCGATGCAACTGAGCCACTATATCCAGCCGAGAATAATCAACCCCGAGAAGGGCCCGCACATCCACAATGGTGGAAGACCTAAACTTAATATTTTCTTAGGGAGATTTGATTTAAGTCTCATTAAACTTGGCTTGACATAGTCATAACAATTATGACTAACCTAGTGGTATGGGTTAGCTCAAATTGTTAGCCACCTCTAATCAGAACTGGATCGACACATATGGTCAAGTAAGTGAGATCGGTGGAAGGGATATGCCATTAACTCGACAAGAATGCATTCGAGTCGAGTAGCTCCCAATTAAAAATCAGTCAGTCGCATCTGCCCAACTTACCTTAGACACCAAATTATCGAACCAGAACTAATTGGGTTAGCCTACAATTCAGGCTCTAACCACTGAGCCAAATTAGGTCTTAACTTGATCGAGTCACATCTAAATGTGATTCGACCTTGATCCAGACTTAATTCTATTAGGCTGGTCAATTATTAACTTTCATAATCCCACCTAACTAACTGTTGATTCAATTTGATCAACCACTAGACCTAATTGAGCTACCCAAGCTCGAACCCAATTTTATGAAAATGACTTAGATCTGAAATTTTTAATTTTAGACCTAATTTAATTCCATAAGCTTAATTTATTAATTAAGTCTTGGGTTCATAAACAAAATATGTAAAATAAATTTTAGGATTTTAGGATTTAGGATTTTGCAGAAAAATAAGTTTTGATTTTTGATTAAGGATGAACACGCAGCACCCCTATACATCATAAGAACACCCATTGAATGGGAGGAGAGGGCCTTTAAACTCTACTTTATTCTTATGACCGGACGGTCATGAGGAACACCTTAATCAAAAATATAAATTTAACTACAAAACTAGTTAGATCTAAATTTACATATCACATATATAATTTAAGATCTAACTAATACATGCTTTGCATACATCTTATGTATCAAAAGTTGATCTAATTAACATGCTTTCAGATTTAATACATCATATATAACATCTAAAAAATAAAATTTAAATTGAACTATTCAACATAAAATTTATTCTAGACAGTTACTAGAACAATTCTATAACTAGTCTAGGCATGCAACAGATCAATCTTATGTAATAATTAAAATTTTATTTTTTTTTTTTGATCTGATAATAATATTTATAATATCAAAAAAATAAAAAATAAATTAAATTTAAATTATATTTTAATCTCATTAAAATATAAACTTACAAGACTATTCATAGATCAAACTATTCCTAGTCTAGTCATGCATCTCATGCATGTTAGATCTTCTCAGATTTAATTTTAAATATTTTGATTTCAGATTTTATTACATCTGATGTGATATCTGAAATCTTTTAATATCAAAAAAATTAAAATTAAAATCATATCTAAATTAGATCTAAAACTAAGCCATGAACCTGGCTCTGATACTAGTTGAAGGAAAAGTCGCCTTTTTTCTTGTAGGATCTTCCAGATTTCATCAAATCTAGGACAGAATAATTTTAAAAAAATTTATTCTATATTTATTTCAGATTTAAATCTCTAGATTTAATTTTATTATTTGATATTAATTCAAAAATAAATCTCAAAATATGAGAAAATATGAAATACCTCAAGGGTCATCTGATTACCCTGTAGATAATCGTAGCAAGCCTGAGGTTCTGATTTAGCCACGCAATCGTCTGACCTCTACCAGTATCCACTTGGGTAGGATCTAGATTGTGTTCTCCTCATGAATCTCTGCTCCAAAAATCAGAATTAAATCTGATTAGGAAGATCTTCAAAAGTCTTCCTGAAGTTGGAGCAGCAGCCTGTCAAAGAAGTCCTGCAACCTTCCTGTTCAAGGCATCACCACTCCTTGATCCTTCACCAGATGGATGCCTAACCTTTTGGGCATGAAGAGGGGAGAGGGAGCACTAGGGAGGATGTGGAGAAGAGAAGGGTTGGCTGGCTTTTTGCTGGGTTGGGAGCAGAATCACTAAACCCTAGGCGCAGACAGGGTTTATATAGACCCTGTGCGCTGCGCAGTGTCACATCATTCGATCAATCAAAAAATTTTAATAAATCCAAAAAAATTTTGATTGGTAGAGTGATGTCATCTGATCACATCAGATAAGAACCCCCACCCTCTCTCCTATGTTGGTGCTATCTTTGGATAAGCACAAGGAAGGTTGGCACTAACAAGTCCATGTTTATCAAGACTCTCCATCCTTATCCATTTGGGGTGCCCACTTAATCCAATTGGGCTCACGCCACAATCTGATTATGGCATCCAATTTAATATAGTTTTTGGCATGTGGACACTCCACAAAAATCCTCCAATGAGCTCTTGCCAAGTGACCTTCAGTTTAAGACCTATATGTCAACATTTGACAGATGTCCTTAAATGAAAATGGTAGGTGACATGAATTAATAGGTGTTGTCTTAAATTCATCTCATAAATTAAGACAAGACTTTTTTAAGCTGGACAAGCTTTATTTAGACTGAGAGAAATTTTCTTAAGGTTCTCTGGGTGAGTCAAATCATATTTGGCTCAGTCATCATGAAAATGATTGCACGAGGAGAAAGTTAGGCTCGATCGTGTGCTAGCACGATTTCCTTGAACCTAATTGGATCTAATCCAAATCAATTAGGCTAGCCCAATTGATGACATTCAGATCCTAACCCTTGTTAGTGTGACCCAGTTAAGTTCAATTCTGTATGGTAATGAGACATGTCATGATCTCATCATCGACATCATCGAAACTCCTTTCGATGGATCAGAACTCTTCTGATTCAGACAATTAGAATGATCGATCATCAAGATCATTCTAATTGCTCTCAAAATCTATCAGTGACACCTAATAGTATATGGTGGCAACCCATCAGAACTGAAGATGAATCTCTTGGTGTAGCTACCTGTGTGATTGAGTTCCTCTATCATGAGTCCCGACTGAATTAGGGTTAAGGTGAACTCGTCAAACCCAACATCAGTCATATGAATTAATCGATCGATTCGAGTCTGATGTGAAACCCTAATGGAAAACTTTTTTTTCATTATTTCACTCTGCCATGGCTATGGGCTTAAGGACTCGATCTTTCGATCATCATAGGACTACTCCTCTCATCTATCGAGGTTGATAGATCCCATCTTGGTGCGACCTAGTTCCTACAATGAATATGCTACAGCCAACATACACCTCAGGATTTTGAATGGCTAAGAGATCGAGTTATGGTGTAGTCAAACTATAACACACTCAAGGTGAACTATCGATGCACCTCAGGTCAAAGAACTAGACACACAACTGCAGCATCGAGCTGGTCATCGACGAGAAGGTAGACTTCCTTATGACTGCTCGATATGGTCACACTCAGTACTCTCATTCTCAACGAATATCTGTACTCTCACTTTGGTGTCTTCACACTGTAGACTCAAGACACATCTATCCTAAGGAAGCGATCATACACCAACCTTCCGGATTGATCACCATCCTCATGATGATCCTATGGTCAGGAGCTGTTTATGAGTTAGTTATGTAAATTCATATCTTAAATTTTTAACTCTTGAAAATATGAATTGACATTCCTACTAACTCAAAGGATGTATCACAGACACAATATACACAATGTGATAGAAGAATAACCCATTTATTGATTTATAGTCAAAATTACAAATTTGTCCTTAGATTTGTACAGAAATGTGTCAGCCAATCTGGCATCTAGGGCACACATCTAATAGTGACACCTTCAGCTATGTCATATTAGAGAAGAAAGAATAAATAGACTGGAAAAAAATAGTCTTTTAGACTCATTCTTAGATGAGTCATTTTCAATCTGTGAGTTCTATCTTCAAAAAAAAAGACTAAGCTACCCTTTGTGGGATATGGAGAAAGGACCATTGAGGTACTTGCTTTGGTACACACACATGTGTGCAGCCCATTTGATGTGCTGGCTAGAGGAGGTTATCTCTACTTCATCACCTTTACTGATGATTTTTTATGGTACAGATACGTGTTCCTTATGAGACACAAATCTGAAGCTTTTGAAAGGTTCAAAAAATTCAGACCTGAGGTAGAGAAATAAATTGAAAAAACACTTAAGGTTGTTTGATCAGATTGAGGATGAGAATACCTGAGTGGTGAAGTTCTTGATTATCTCAAAAAAAATGCAGTCTCTTAATAACTCCACTTGGAATGCCTCAGCTCAACAAAATTTTAGAATAGAGAAATCGGATCCTATTGAATATGGTTCTATCCATGATGAGCTTTACTGACTTTCCTCAATTTTTTTAGGGACATACCTTGTTAACAGCTAATTATTTAATTAATCAGATTCTCCTTGTGTCTGTTCCTACCACACCATATGAGATATGGCATGATTACAAGCTAAATTTTGATCACCTCAAAATTTGGGGAAGTGCGGCCTATGTCAAATAACAACAGGTGGATAAGTTAGAGACTAAGTCTATAAGAGCTCATTTTATAGGTTACTCAAAAGAGTTTTTGGGATATAATTTTTATCTTTCGGAAGTCATAATGTGATTGTGAGCCGACATACTATATTCTTGAAAAAAAGATTTATCTAGGATGGAGGTAGTGGGAGAAAAATTTAGCTCGAAGAGAGTGTCTCTAAAGAGCAATGAGTCTTAGAACCTAAAAAACTCATTCCACCTCGTAGATCCATAAGGATCTCATATCCTCCTGAAAGGTACCTTGGTATGCTGACAGAAGATGTAAAGAAAATATTCCTCATGGGTGATATGGACCATGTTGATGATTCTAAAATCTATGACGAGGTGATGTTAGACATTGAGTCCAAGAAATGGTTAGATGCGATGAGGTTAGAGATTGACTCAATGCATCCCAACTAGATTTGGACTTTAGTAGATCCATCAGTAGGTATAGTTTCTATTGGGTGTAAATGGATCTTTAAGAAAAAGATCGATTTGGATGGAAAGGTGGAGACCTTTAAAGCTAGGCTTATGGCTAAAGGTTATAGTCAGCATGAAGGCATTGACTATCAAGAGACCTTCTCGCTAGTTGCCATGTTAAAGTCCATTCGAACACTGCTTGCTGTTGCAATGGTTCATGACTATGAGATTTGGAAGATGAATATAAAAACTATCTTCTTGAATGAATATCTTGAGGAAGATATCTATATGGAGCAGCTTTTAGATTTCATATCCAGTGATGGAGATCACAAGGTTTGTAAGCTGTAAAGGTCTATTTATAAACTAAAACAAGCATCTCACAGTTGGATTGTTCATTTAATGATGCAATCAAAGCATTTAATTTCATCAAGAATGAGGAGGAATTATGTGTATTCAAGAAGGTCAGTGAGAGGGCTGTCATATTCTTCATATTGTACGTGGATGACATCCTCCTAATTAAGAATGACATTCCCATAATGGCTTCTCTGAATGTTAGGTTGTCTCAAGAGTTCTTCATGAAAGATCTTGGAGAAGCATCCTATATGCTAGAAATAAAGGTCTATAGAGATAGATCTAAGAGGATGCTAAATTTGTCACAGTAATTGTATATAGAGAAAGTGCTAAAGTGGTTCAGTATGGAGAACTCCAAAAGAGGTCTGTTACCCTTCAAGCATGGAGTTCATCTCTCCAAGAAGATGTGCCTTAGCACACCGAGGAGATTCAGCATATGAGCAAGATTGCTTATGCTTCTACTATAGGGAGCCTCATATACGCTATACTATATACTCAACCTGATATTACTTTTGCTGTAAGTGTCACAAATAGATATCAATCAAATCTAGGTGAGGAGCATTGGATTGCTGTGAAAAATATCCTTAAGTATTTGAGAAGGACTACGGATCTCTTCTTGATCTTTAGAAGAGGAGACTTCTGGATATAGGGATACACAGACTCAGACTTCATGTTTGACATTAATGATAGAAAGTCTATGTTAGATTTTGTGTTCCTGTGTAATGGTGGACGGTTAGTTGGAAGAGTTTCAAGCAATTGATCATTATAGATTCCATCATGGAGGCAAAGTATATCACCGCATCGAAGGCTACTAAAGAAGGTACTGGTTTAAGAAGTATGTTGTGGAGCTGGGTGAAATGCCATTGGATGCCATTTCACTCTTTTATGACAACACTGGTGCCATAGCATTAGCTACGAAACCGAGGTCTCACTAGAAGTTCAAGCACATCGAGCGATGATTTCATCTGATTTGTGAATATCTCAAGTAGAAGTTCATCGAGATGCAGAGAGTTGACTCCACAGAGAATGTGACTGACCCACTGACCAAGCCACTAAGCCAACAGAAGACTGAAGCTCACTTTGAGAAGATGGAGCTTAGATACATGGCTAATTGGCTTTAGGTCAAGTGGGAGTTTGTTAGATGTATGCTTTAGAAGTCAGATTGACTGACATATGTACACATTCTAGAGATATAATTTTTATAATTAAATTTTTAAAATAAATAAAATTTAAATTATTTTTTATTCATGTTGTGTTTAAATTATGTCCATGAATTGTTCAAAGAATTAACAAATGATGATACATATTCTCAAAAATTGAGAATTTGAGGCACGTGTCATTAGTGGTTAATTTCTAAATACTTATGATCAATGGATCGTCACGGAGATGGTGACTGATCCAGATAGATCGGTGCACGGATCTCAAGTTTACAGTATGGAGACACTAAAATGAGAGTGCATGTGCTTGATAGAGATTAAGAATACTGAGTGTGACCAATACGAGAAGTCACTAGGATGGCTACCCACTCATTGGTGAGTTACTCATAGTTGCAGTTGTGTAGATAGTTCTTTGACCTATGGTGTCTCGACTGTTCATAGTGAGGTTGCTGTAGTTTGACTGTACAATCACTTGGTTATCTAGCCATTCGAAATTTTACGGTGTATGATGATTATAGTAGATCCATTATAGGAATAAGGTGTGCACCAAGATGGAATCTGTCAATCCTGATAGATAGGGAGAAGTCCTATGCAGTTCATGAGACTGAGTCCTAAAATTCATAATCATGGTAGGTGAATGATGAAAAGAAGTTTCTATAAGGTTTCATATGGATATGAGTTGATTGAATCTGGCATATGGCAGATGAACGGGTTTGACGAGTTATCCTTGACCTGCGTCTTGTTAGGACTCACGATAGAGGAATCGAACTATATGATAACTAAAAGAAATATGCTCTACAAGCTAATCGAAATTTGTATTTTGATGGGTTTCCTTGTAATCTTCTAGACTTATATATTGACTCTTTAAATAATAAAAGGTATTTTTCATCATATGTTGTATTTTACTTTTGTAATGATTATGATGAACTCCATAAATCAAGAAAATGGGTTTAGGGTTATGATGGGATCACACCTATGAGATCTAAAATTTTAAAAATCTTGATTTAGAATATTCCTAGTCATAGGAGCATTGAGTAGGGGATCAATGTTCCGGATAGATTAGCACTTTTCATATATGCTCGATGGAGAGGGTAGTAGATCTCATAAGCCACTTATGTGAGACACTAATACAAGAAAGTGGGTGCTCATTAGAGAATGAGTTCACTGAATTGATCCGACTTAAGAAACATCTTATGAAATTTACTTATCTGTTAAGAGATATTTTTTTATAGTGGGAGTTGTGCATGTAATCCTTTGACTTGAGACTATCATAGAACCTTGTATATATGAATCCATATTTTTTGGTTCATACTCATTCATAACTTAGTTATGTATGGGATGTTTTAGATATGGTAGAATGTATATGGAGGTTGTGAGTAGGTCAATATGGAATCGATCACTTCTGGTAAGAGGAGATCGCATCCTACTTGCTCTGATCGATTGATAATTCAAGAAGCCTTTGATCAAAGCAGAATGAAAAATTAAAAAAAGTTTCTAATATTTTATTAATTAAATCATCATATAAGATTGAGAGAAATATGAGTATGATATTAGATTTGACATCATTCCATATCTAGAGTCATATTCGGGGTGCAGGGAGATCGCAAGATCAAATTGCACGGTAACTTTTCACTGAAGGATATTTTCGATATTTTTATCAAAAATTTTATATCTTTCAAGTAGACATGATACGTTGCTAGACGTCAATCTTGTCTTATGAGTTTGATCAAATTAAAGAGTTTAATTCAATCACCAATTAGAAAGAGTTCTAATTGTTGAAATCGGGTTAGCTCGATTGGATCTAGATCAGTTAGATTAAATTCTAATCAGATCAAATCGACTTGAACTCAGACCTATTGTTGGCTAGATGTGGAATCCAATGGATCACATACAAAGAATATTGATCAGGGGTCTAATTGGATTAGATCATATTTGCAAAATTGACATGCTAGCACATGTTGCAAAAAAACTAGCTCCTTGTTTCGAATCGGGTTTGAAATTGATTTCAGATTGGGCTAATTAAAGCCAAATTAATTCAAATCAATCTTGGGTTTGAGTTAGTTCAGCCCTTGGCTGCATGTACCAAAAATTTGAAGCCAGGAAACCAAGTCTCCATGAGTCAAGAATTTTTCTTGTGCGTGGGTGCAGTTTTTGTGTGCAGAAACAGCTTTCGCATCCCATGAGATGGGATGCCTCATCCTCGAGCTTATCCTATGTTCCATAATGAAATAAAATTTTGGATGATTTTTAATTTTATTTTGAGCATAAAATTTTTTTAAGTTAAAATTTCTTCTGGTTTAATCGTGGAAATTCGTTGAAGTTGGAAATCTTGTCAGCCTGATCCATGCGCCTGACCAAGAGTCCAACTTGTGAAGGACTCTAACCCATTTGTCACGCTACTTCTTAATCTAAATTTTTTTTCATGACATTCTCATGTTAGTTCCTTGATTTTTGGCCATTGGATGGACAAAATTATGTTGATGGGTGGTGAAAAAAAATTATGCCATGGGAAGCTACGCGATGCTTCAGAGAATCATCGAGAAAAATATTCTGAAGAGTCTTTCTGTGCGAAGCATCTCTTGGATTTTTTCTCGATGATTGCCATATGTTAAAAACTTTCAGATGGGTATGAGAATTCATCAGGAGGTGTGAGATTTTTTGATGGATGCAAGATGGCGCGTGGAAGGGGCGCGAAAAATTCTCGAAGGCAATCCATCGCTAAGTATTTAAAGGGGGGTGCGCCGGGGATTGGATTCATTCAGATTTTCAATTTCTCCTTTCTTTCTAACATCCTCTCCCTATTGTCCAATTAATCTCTTCCTTCCCTTATTAGGACAAGTTCAAAAATAGTAAGGACAAGTCTAATTTTAGGACAAGAGTCTAGGAAGAGAATTAAGGAAGACAAGAAGAGAAGGAAGGTAGGGATAGGAAGGCTAGGAGAAGAGAAAAAGGGTCTTGAGGTCCTGATGTTCAAGAAAATTCTTAGAATGAGAATTTTGGAGGAGGAATCCTCTCAAAGAGTTGGTGTCTTGATCATAGTCCTATGTGGATCACCGTTGGAGGGCGAACACTTGGGCGCCTGGTGGAGGTTATGCTAAAATTTGGATTAAAGCACTGCAGGTATTCTTCTATAACTTAAATTTAATCTTGAATTTATGTTATATATGATTGTTAATAATCAAAGAGATGCTGGTTTAAGGGTTTAATATTTAATATTTCTTTATTAAAATTTTGAAATCCATTATGTTTCCGCTGTGCATGCCCACCCTGAAACCCAACAGTAATTGCACCTAAAGGTTTCATATTTTATTCTATTGGATTATCATTACATATTGCTAGGTATTACTGGTAGATTATGAGACTCATTGAACGTCATCTTGATGATCGATAATCTTTGATAGACAAAGTTGGAAGTATTCCAACCCATCGAAAGGAGTTTCGATGATATTATGATGAAGATCATAGTATATCTCACTACTGATAAAATAGAATTTATGGAGTCATATATAAAAGAGGTCTTTATCCGATCAGATAATTAAATTATAATTATGAATTATAATAAAAATTAATTATCAATACAATTGATAATGCAAAAGTGGAAATTAACTAATTAGTTAAGTATTAGTAAATTATAGGAGGATCAATTGACGATTGAATTACTGTTTGGCTCAATTTGATTGAGCTATAGAGTATAAATCAAATCTAATTGAATTAGATTCAATTTGATTTGGTTTGGATTTGATTAGATCAAGATTAATTGGATTATGAGATAACCCAATTACATAAGGAGATCAATTGCTAGTTTGACTAGAACTTGATTGAATCAATTTCCTAATCAGATTAAGATTTAATTTGAGTTTCTAGTTAGACTAGGAATTAGCTTGATTTGGGTGCTACCTAATCCTAAGTTGGTTAGAATTAAAACACATTTAAAACAGATTTAAAACAGCACCTAAAAGAAATCCCAGTTGGACTGGGATTCTCTTTCCATGTGCCAACAATATTCATGCTGAAAAGGGGAATGCCTCCTTTGGATTTTGTGTATCTAAAGAGCCACACCATACCATTTCACGCATCCCTATTTCCCCTCCTTTGATTAAGATTTAATCTAGTTTGATTTGAATTTAAATCAGGTTGGTTTTTGAATCAAAGTAGGAATCCTAGTTTGTTGAGTTTTGGACATTCAAACCTAGTCTCAACCAACTACTTGGATGCCAATTTAAAGAGGGGATTATGGACATGTAAGAAAGAATAGAAATCTATTTTAACGCAGAAAAAAGAGAGGTGGGGCATGGGCTTTTGGGTGTGAGTCCCCTTGGGCATTTGGTTTTAAGAAAGGGAAGAGAGAAGGGTTCTCTCTTATTCTAGGTTTGCTTCCTCCTCCTCTTGTCCTTGTTCTTTGAGACGGTCTTAGAAAGTTGAAGAGGGTCTTCAATCAGCCATCAAAGAGACATCTTCTGCAAGGGAGCTAGCACGGTGAAGATAAAGGCTTCTGATTGGATCGAAGGCTTCGTGTGGAAACCCATAGAGGTCGGTAGACGTGTGTGCGGCTCTGCAGGAACCTCGCTCTATGAAAAGATATTCATCTAATCTAAGTTTGATTTTTTATTTTCAACATCTCGATCTTGCATGTGATAGATCCTAGGACATTAATAGATTAGATTTATTACATGCATGATAGATTAAAAGAGTTTTAATTTGGGACTGAAATTTTACGCTGCTAGTTTTTAAATTTCTGCATGCATATCTAAGATATGAGATTTCCTAGAATTCTTTCAGATTGGACGGTGATTTGAGAAATGGGAGTAATTTGTGACCTCTATAGTACAAACAAATATGGTGATCTCATTGTATCCTCTCACATCACCCTATGTGGCATTTCATGATCCAAATGGGATCATCAAGGTGATCTTTGATAATCGGTGATTCTTATCCCAAGGTAATTTGATCCTCGATGATCTAAGATCACCGTATTTGATATGTTATCCTTCAGTGGATTAGAGATACTTAGAAATCTACGAGCAACTATTTATAGATTCTCAGATATGAATAATTACATATTATCAATAACCTACAATATATCATATTATCTCATTGAGTTCATATATCAACAATAGTTATCAGTTGAGTCCACAAATACAATAAACATAAGGGAAATTTTTTGTGCACCGCGCGTGCTGCGCGCAGTGATTGGCTCACGCATGGGGCCGGGCAAAAAAAAATTTTTTTTTCGCATTCCACTGTGTGGCCTTATGCATGAGCCAATCACCCCGTATAGTACGTACATTCCACACCTTGCACGGTGTACAAAGAATTTCTCTAAACATAGAGAACTACACTGGAAACGGTTAAAAAGAATTGGACTGGATCAGGCCTTAAACCTCAAGCCTAAGCCCAGTCCGTTAATCAAATGGGCTTATTTTCTAGGCCTGATGGGCCTTAACCTTTGTCTCGAACCCGTCCAAAAGTCTTCTGACTTCCGGTCTGAAGTCCTACATATATTTATTTTATTAATCCTGGTCACAAAAATCTTAAACCAATCAACCTCTTAAATCTTCCTACTGTAGTTTTTTTTCAATCGGACTCCTTTGCTTCTAGTAAAGCTTTCCCTTAAAATATTCCTCCAAAAAATCGAAATCTCTGGGTTGATGCGGACTTGAATTCTTTGTATTAGGAAATGGTTTCCTGATGGGTTACTGCTTTGCGAAAACCATCTTGGCGTTTATTTACACCCCAATTAGAAGTCAAATGGAACTCTCTTGGACAATCAGTTTACACCCTATACAAATTTAATTAAATAGAACTCTTTTAAGATCAAGAACTTTAAGACATTCGAAACTCCTCTTAATCATTCTCAATGTCAGGGGAGTAATTCCTAAATTCCAATGGAGTGGACGGTGCATGATTTTTTTTTTTTTGATGGAAAAATGGGAGGTATTACGACCCAGCATATTTATTTAAATAGAGTGGGTTATAAAATTGTCACAGGAATTGTAACATGGGGTCATAGTGGCCTTAATGACCATCTAAAATGTAACTTCGTGAGCAGCTTTGCCACCGAGTTAACCCATTTAGTTGTTTTCTATTATCTTCACTTCTGATCTGAAAACAGTATTCCTCTATTTGTTACATTGTCTTCTTCAGCAAACGGACGGTCCCCGATTTAAATCGTATACTTCAAAATTGGATCATCCCATCCTTTGGAAAAGGATCTCAATAACTAATTCCGATTTTTGTGGTGGTCTTGGATCCGGATCAAACGTTCAAGATCGTGGATCTCCCCATTTAACTACATTGGCCTTAATATCATAACTTGAGCAAGTGTTCCGTAAGCCTCATTAGGCATTAATTAGGTCCAATATGCAAACATTCACACCTAATTATGACTGACAGAGTATATAAAAGATGCGGGAGCCAAATTATCTAAAAGTTTTACAAACGTGCCTTTGGTTAAACTCGGTCATTATTAAAATGAAGTATAATTCACATAAAATTCTTATTATTTTTTTTGTTTTGATTGTGTTGAGTTCGAACTTGGATTTTAGGACTTGATTGATCTTGAGTCAAATTTCGAACCCAAAATTTTTGAATCGAGTTGAGCTTGAGCCTCTGGCACTTGGCTTGGCTCGACTCGATTGCACCCTTATTAATATGCCTATCAGCATAAGGACACCAGGGCCTAGGTATTGTACAATACTATAAACTTCTGGCAACTCAAGTTAGTTCCTTGATGACAACAAGGCATGCCCATCAGTTGTCACATAGGAGCTATATTTTTTGTTAAACATAAACAATTTACCTGGTAGTGCTAGAACCAATCCCAGCAAAATAAATTCTTTTCTTTGAATGAACCATCCTCGTTGCACGATACTAGTGCACGATAATCAGATTGTCTTGAGTCTTTTGTTTTTGCGAGTTGATACTAGTCAAAACATTGTATGTGATGGAAATAATTTTTTTTCCACTACAAGAGGATGTAATGCACGTAATGACTTTTAACTTGGTGCTTAGCATATGCGTATGTGTACGTACGCATTTATGGGCGTACGTATGTTCCTCTCAGCCGACGACAGATTTTGTTACCAGCCGCTCCTAGTCCCGCAGATAAATCTTTTTAAGAAGTTAGGTTTCATGCCAACTAGGAGCTTGCTGTTTCTTGCCTTAAATAAAAAACTTCGGTGACAAGAAATGTATCACAAAAGTTTCCTTAAATAGATCTTTCGTTTTCCGCTTCGCCCACAGCGAAAGATGCGGCGGCAAAAGATCGTATCGTATCGCGTCTGTATGCTTTAATAAAATCTTCTCCTTAAACCACTCTCCTGCGTAGATTCAAGAAACTTTATGCCGTGTTCCTTCAACCCACTCCAATATACACCGCACCTTTCTCTCTCTCTATCTCTTGCTCTCTTTTTAGGGGCATGGATCTTTGGTTATCACAAATAGCAATATTACCAGCCTACTCGGTGATGCTTGTCTGCGCGATGGTTGTATGGATTCATGATTTGTTTTGTGGTTGTGGAAATTCTATTCTTGGTCCTCGCGAAATCCGTAATCCTTCCCAAGAAGTTCAGATGCAAGGCTACAATGACAACTCTCTACCGGCGGTGACGTTGGATGAAGGCGAGCCCTGCTCGGTGTGCGGCAAAGAATTCACCGTTGGGGAGGAGATAGGCGTGACGGCATGTAATCATGTGTTCCATGGGAGCTGCATCCGCCATTGGCAGAGCATCTCATGTCTCTGTCCAGCCTGTGGAATGTGTCTCTTCGAGGATCAACAGATACCACCTACATTAGATGGCCTATCGACGGCTGCGCCGCCTTATTATGTCTAGTTAGGGCACTGTTATATATTTTCTCGATTAACTTGCATGCTAGGAGATAAACGAGTGTTGGACAAGTGTCATATGGGTTTGATATTTAATGAACAGAAGAAGCTGTCATGCTTATAGGGATTAATTTTATGAGGGTTTTGTATTCAGTCTTGACATATAATTTTACTGGATCTGTTAACCGCAGACAATTATCTTAATTTTTTTGAATGCTTTTGGCGGATTTTAATTGTGCATTAATTTCACTGTTTTTATTCCTGTAGCTTCCTAATATATGAGGTCAAATTCATTCCTTTGCGAGCATAATTAAGAGTCTTACCGCATGCCATTTTGAGGGAAGTGATTAGAACAATCCATTAAAGATTATACTAATTTTTTGATCTACATCTAGTTAGAAAGTAGTAAAATTGATGGCCATGAATTACAAATGCCCCGAGTCAAAATAGTTAATTTATTACAAATCAATGTCGAATTGCTTGTGATGAATCCATTGCTCGGAAAGATTGGTAAAAGGAACTGCCCACTAAAAAATCAGGAATAGATAAACCCCAGAGGGCCATGTAATGTTTATCAAAACAATTCAAAACCTCAGAGGTCATGTAATGTTTATCAAAACTATTCAAATACTATTGGGGTTTATTCATTCATATTTTCTTAGTATTTTCTTAGTATTTTAATATGCATGCATAAGCACGCATGGCGTATTTCAGAGACGTGGCAGGCGATGACGATCCGATCATAATTCCTTCTATGGTCAGTCCGACCATAGAAGTTTTATCTGCCTAACAGCATTCAAAAATTGATGATCCGACCATAATTTCTTCTATGGTCAGTCCGACCATAGAAGTTTTATCCGCCCAACAGCATTCAAAAGTTTGCTAAAATGGCTATTGAGCTGCAGAAAAAATTTTGCCATGAAGGCATCTGGTTCATGTTTTCTTTATGTATAGGCTAGATTGGACTGGACAAATAGTAACTATGTCTAGCTTGTGATTTTGAAACTTAAATAAGGCTGCATAGGCTCTCTATAAATTTCTTAAAATTGCTTATATAGTATATGGAGGTGCTAATTTATGGTTTGCTTCATGATGTTAACTTAAAGCTTACCGGTGTGAATAGTTGATCTGATTGGGAAAATGGAAGGCTCTTTTCAATTCTCTCAATTTGGATCTATCAAAGAAATAAAAATGATGAAAAAATTATAAAAATAGGGCTTAAATTTTCTTTCTTTCATTGATGAATTCTTCATAATATAAACTAAGATACATAGTCCCTATTTATAATAGTAAGATTCATCTTTAGGCAATTCAGGTCAGATTCCTCTTCTTATTTTCTAGAAGGAAGTCCACCCTTGAACAAATTAGATTAGACTCCTCTTCTTATAGCTTAAACAGAACTAGATTTTTTAAAAAAATATAATAGATATAAAAAATCATAAAAATATAAAAATTTTATGGGAGATAAATCTTAACTTTTATATCAACTTTTTCTTCTATCATTCTACTTAATTCTTTATAGATTAGAAGATAACTTTTGATTAAAATCTTTTTCAAAAAAAAAGTTTTGATTTTTATCTCATTTATTTTAAGGCCAAAATAATGGAATTTTGACTTGATTAGCCTCTTTTGAGGCTTCTCAAAAGTTGTAGACCTTGAAAAGATACTCAATTTCAAAAAAAAATATCATTTCAATTAGATATTCTATGATCAAATTATAGCATTCTGAAGTTTGCACATGATTCAGCTTCTTGATGTGATAAAGTGGTATCAAAACTTAGGATATGATCATTATGGGCATGATTTAAGTAGTATTCGAGTTAAAGATTATGATCACTAGGAACATGATAGATATAGTAGAAAAGATTCAAAGTTTGGATTTTGGATCAATTGGTATTGTGATGAAATTTATAAATAAATGGTATATAATATGTATAACAGAGCTAGAATTGTTATATCTTAGATTTCTATAAGTAGGGTTTGACTTAAATATAAGAGGTGTTGATCCTAAAATAAAGTAGGATATATTGACATATTGTGTTGTACTAGATGTACCTATTCAATTGTTATTTAGATTATTTTGTGATTCTAAATTTGATATGGGCGAAGATCATGATAATTTTTCTAATTTTGATGTTAATTATTTAATCATTATAATTTTTGACTTTACTAGCAAGAAGTTGTTTAAGATATGGCCTAAGAAAGAATTTTATAATGTCAGAAAGGAGTATTCTTCGAAAATCGAACCTCTAAGAGGAATAGGTATGAAATTGGTATATAGAAGAAAAATATATTTGATTCTATCGATACATTAGATTTTATCAATTAGACATGAGATGTGCATCTTAGTGGAACCTTTGATAATTTAAAAATGTCATCTTTGGATCGACTTATTTTAATCTGTATTATTTTTGCTGCGTTCTTGTTTTAAAATTTGCATGTACAAAAAACACTGACTTTTTAACACTTATTGCCCTTGGTCGGGAATTTGTCATGAAGGACTTGGGACCACTTCATTTTTTCCTTAATATTGAGGCTCATTTTAATTCCACTGGCCTATATCTCACATAGTTCAAGTATATTCATGATATGCTCACTCACTGTGCTATGATTGACCGCAAACCACTCAGCACTCCTACCATCACTAGTTCTTGTCTCTCTCTCTATATGATGGTACTCCATTCAATAATCTTTCTCTCTATCGGAGTATAGTTGGCAGCCTATAGTATCTCAAACTCACGAGACCTAATATTTCTTATGCAGTCAATCAGATTTCTCAATTTATGCATAAGCCCAGCATGACTCATTGGGTAGCTGTGAAACGTATTGTCTACTATCTGAAGGGTACTATCATACATGGACTGCTTATTCGCCCAGGCTTTATTGGTCTTTTGCATGGGTTTTTTGATGTTGATTGGAATAGTAATCCTGATGACAGACGCTCCATTAGTGGTTTTGCTATTTTTCTTGGATTGAATATCATCTCATGGTCCTCTAAAAAGTAGCATACTATAGCTCATTCCAGGTTAGAGTTAGAATACAAAAGCTTAGCTAATGCTACTGCTGAACTCATGTGGATCCAGTCTCTTCTTCAAGAGTTAGGCCTTTAGATACATCAGCCTCCTATTCTGTGCTGTGATAATTCATCTGCTATATATCTTACAACTAATCCAATATTTCATGCACGAACCAAACACATTGAAATTGACTATTGTTTTGTTTGGAAGCATATTTTTTAGAAGCAATTGGCTATTCGATTCATCAGGTTTGACAACCAACTTGTAGATAGTCTCACGAAAGGACTTTCTTCATTCCACTTTGTGCTTCTTCGGTCCAAGCTCAATGTAGTTGTCTCCCTATTGCACTTGTCGGGGGTGATAGAGATAATAATGGAGATAAATTAGGGTCATAATTGTGTAACCTGTAAATAAAACAGTTGTAATCTATAAATTAGGAAGTCATGATTGTATGATCTGTAAATTAGGAAGTCATGATTGTGTAATCTACAAATTAAGAATATTTGAATTTGTATTTGATTCATGTAATCTCTTGTAACTATAATTGTGCATATCACACCACTATATAATATGAGCAGACTCATCCTGATGAACATGGTGAAATTTCTACAAATTCTTTCTTTAAAAACCTTTTACTTGATAGTGTGGCCTCACTATCACAATGTATAGATATAGGTGGCAATGGTTTAGGCCATAAAGGAATCTCGTATAAGAGATTTTTTAACCATTTAGCTTCTTTACTTGCTAAAGCTAGAATAAACTCTACTACCATGGTGTAGTCTGTTGTACATGTTTGCTTCTTCGATCTCCAAGAAATTGCATCCCCACCAAGCATGAAGATCCATTCACTTGTTGAAGCATGATCTTCTTTATTTGTAATCCAACTGATATTCATATATCCTTCTAAAATGGAAGGATATCCATTATAATGAATGCCATAATTCATAATTTTTTTTAGTACTTTAGAACTCTATAAATAGCATGTTAATATAAATTACTTAGATTACTTGTATATCTACTTAACTTTCCAACAGCAAAAATAATGTTAGGTCTAGTACAAGTCATAGCATATATTAAACATCCAATAACTTTTGCATATCTAACTATGCAATAAGCTTAGCAGTATTTGAAACTAATTAAGATTAAGATCGAAAGGTGTTGATGCAGGAGCACAATCTAAATAATTAATTTTTTTTAGTACCCTTTCTATGTAATAAGATTGAGATAAAATTAAACTATCATTATCTTTAAGAATTCTTATTCCTAATACAACATTAGTAGCTATACCTGTATCTTTCATAACAAAATTACAAGATAAAAATCTTTTAGTAATTTCAAGTTGTCCTAAATCAGTACCAAAAATTAGCATATCACCTACATACCAATAAATAATAACACCTTTTCCATTACTAATTTTACCATATACACATTGATCAGATTCATTTATTTTGTAGTCATTAACAAGCACATGCAATTTGATCAAATTTTTGATGCCATTTTTTTGGAGCTTATTTTAGTCCATATAAAGACTTAATAAGTTTGCATATTTTATATTCTTGTCCAAAAACTACAAATATATACTTCTTCATCTAATTCATTATTTAAAAATATAGTTTTTACATCCATTTGATGAATAACTAACTTATAAATAGATACAAGAGAAATTAGTAATCTAATAGTTGCAATCCTTACTGTTAGTGCATATGTATCTGTTGAAATTCGGAGTTTGGTGTATGCATATGTATTTTAAAAATTTTATTTTCTAAACACCGCAGTGGAGAATAAGATTAAAATACTTTTAATCAGAATTAAAATAAGTCAAGACCCATGGACCAGCCTATTTGGCCCTAAAAATGGGCCAAAGCGAGTTGAAAAATTCTGGCCCATTTGTGCAAGTGGGCTTTTTGGCCTGACCCCTATAGCCCATGGGCTAAATCGGGTTAGGACTGGGTCAGCCTATGGGTTGGCCCACACCCTCCCTCTCCCAACTCCCCGGCATGAGAACCCCCCTCCCTCTCTTCCCCGACGGCCCTCCCTCCTCCTCTTGGCCCACCCCCCTCCTCCTCTCTGATGTACCGCTGCCCCCCTCCTCGCCACCCCCCTCCTCTCGATGATCCCTATGCCCCTCCCCGCATGCCCCCCCAACTTCTCTCTTGATCTCTGATGGGAGAACCACCCCTCCCTCTCCCTCTCGATCCTCGATTCCCCAGTGCGAGAACCCCCCTCCCTCTCCCTCTCGGACCTTGATGGCCCTCCCTCCTCTCGGCCCACCCCCTCCTCCTCCCCGATGTACCACCACCCCTCCCTCCTCCTCAGTCCTCTTGACAGTCCACGACGCCCCTCCCCACCCCCCCTCTCTCCTCCTCTCAGTGGTCCTTGGTGCCCCTCCCTCCTAGCAATTTTTGGAGGAGAGAAGTAGTGGCACCGAGTAGTGACAGGGGAGTGGACTCACGGCATGCAGCACCAGACGGTGATAGCTGATAGGGAAATGGTCCGAGCGGACTCTGGCCCTAGGAAAAAAAAAGAAAAAAGAAAAAAAAAGTGGGCTGGCCCGGCCCTAATCCACAGCCCACGAGGACTAGGGCCGGGTTGGGTTTTTATGGTCCCTTTTAACAAGTGGGCCGAGCCCGGCCCGATCCCTATAATCACAGTCCACATGGGTTAGGGCCGGATCGGCCCATTTTGACAACTCTAGATAAGAAGTAGACCTCCAAGGCCATGTTTATTGGATCAGGCACTAGATAGATGGTGGCCTTGCCGCCCACCTTGTTCCCAGCCCCGGTCCAAATTGTGACTGGCCTCCCCTAGATTATGGCAGCATTATGGCTCCGAACGATGATGAGGAGAGGGACAATAGTTGTGAGCCAAAGACACCATCGTGGCAAGCATTCGCAGGCCTCGTGGCTGACCCTAGGTTACAAGAACAAGCCTAAGCCCCCTCATTTTTATAACCTAGGACAACCCTAATGCACTCCACAATCATGTCATGGAGATCGTAGTTGGTAGATGTCACAGACGCCATTGCCTAGCTTGCTTGCTGCCGCTAGTGCGGTGTTTGTGTGCTAAGTGCCTCCAATGCAGCACTCCATCAACTAGTTGTGTCAGGCGCAGTGGTGGCCCTTTATGGTTGGTTCGATATCCTGTCTCTCATAAGATCATTCTTGCTTAGCCTTTCACTGTCAAGGTCCATCGAGATGATCATCTACCTAGCCAATGGGTAGGGGCAGGTGGTGTTGTTGCTATAGGGTCAATGATGGTAGTTACCTTGATGTTTGTTTTGGGTATCAAAGTGAAAGACAAAACATTTTCTCATATAAATACTAGTAAATATAAGAAAGGGATCTTGACAAGCCTTCCTCCTCTCCCTCTCAATCCTTGTAGGCGGCATTGGGCTCTTTAGTGATAACATCATCCAACATCATCACCATCACAGCCATCCTCGTGGTTGCATGCCTCACTACCACGACCGCTGTGCGTTTCCGCACCTTCTGCATCTTTTGAGTCTCCCTCCTTGCTATACTTGTCCTTTGCAGTCTTGTTGTCTTCAGCTTCACCCTTGCCGGCAATGACTACTCCTAGTGGTGCTAAGAAAGGCTCATCGGTGACAAGAACTAGGCCAAAACCTTGAGCTACATTTGGAGGAGCTTCGATTGCTAAATTTTGTGGGATGAGGACCCATAAAGCTTGGACGGTTTCAAGGATTTATTGATCAAACACATTTAGGTGTGTTTTTTTTTATATGATAAAAATCCCTCATTGCTCCTTAATTGCTGAATAGAGAGGTGGGTGTTTTCGTCTTTTCACATTATGTAAGCAGTTTGATTGATGTTGTTAATTTACTTGGATATAAGTGTAGGTTTTCAAACTACTGGGCATAAGTTTAATAAAAGGAAACCTCAAGAGACATTTTTGTAATTTATTGTTAATGAAGATGGTAGTTATTGTTAAACAGCTCTGGAAGAAATAAAACCATTAGAATAAGGATATAGGAGACTAAAGAAAATGGTGTCCTTTAGGAAAAAGGTTAGGACAGACATTTGCTGATAGGTGTGAATCATTTAGAAAACTATGCAACTACCCATTTTTATGCTATGAGGTTGCAATCATCATATAGCTATTTGGAGTTATAGTAAATTGTTGGAATTATATTGTTGTCGCTAATATATACTATATAGTGATACTAGTTCATTTGTCATGCACTGACCCACCGACATGAGAAGTTTGGTTCTACTGGATATTTTATTAATTTCAAGAATATATAAATAAGTAGAATAACTCAGAGCGTCTCTACACACCTGCATATTAGTTTGAAAATAAAGTTTTAAAAATTTAGAAGTCATTTAAAACCAAGAATTTTCATTAATACTATCTTTATGGCCTACCAGATAATGCATAAATTTGGATCAAGTTATCACTAAAATCTCAAATATGGTAACTACAATTGGACTCTAATCTCTCTCCTACAATGCCCAAATCAAGCATGCATTACACAATATCTAGAAAAAGATAAGAGAATGAAAAATAAGCTAATAGCCTAGCAAGTTATGTCTCCACACATGTAGTTGGATCAAGATATTTACAATTTTGCCCTCTCGTAGTCTTTATAAAGGATATAGAGCTTTCAATATCCATAAACTTCCAAATAAGATTTGATAGCTATTTTGTGCATTTCCATCATGTAGAATCAACCAATATTTTACTTTTGATATCTAAAAATCCAATATCATACTTAAATTTAGTATTTCATGCTTACTCGATATTTTTAGAAATATTTTTCAATGCAAGTTGAACATAATATTTAATTTCAATCATGAAAATTCTATAAATAATTTCCATAAGTTTACTTTCAAGAACTGCTATGATGGCTGTTTAAGAAACACAAATTTAAAAACTAGACATTTAGATATGATGACATCACTAATTAAGAACAAGATTTAAAATTAAATTTTAAATTATATTATATGAAATGCATGGTAAAAAAAAATTAGGGTGCTGAAGGAACTTATAGATCTAGATGGTCGAGATCTATAAACAAATTCCTCTTGACAAGACTATGCACCATCTCAAACAAACATACCAAATCATTAGGCTTCCCTCCAAAATCATAAATACACTAGCTTTAAAATTTTTTAATTTATAAATCTAGTTACAGACATTGACATATGATTTCTAGACATCCTCTCCAAACATTTTATTGCTTATGTTCCTAATTGAAAATTCAAAATAATCTTTGTTCTCGTTTTGAAAATCATTTTGTCAAAGTCTAAATATTGCTTTTTTTCTTCCAAAAAAAGAACTTTCAAATCTGATTATGTTGCTTGCACTTGTGAAGTAAAAGATGACTCACATAACAAATTGGAAAATCAATAAGCCCGTAAATGTTTTAACATATGAAGTAAAAGATAATAACACTTGCATGATTGTTGTCTCAAAGCCTGGCCACAAAATCCTAAGGTTAGAGCAAGTTCAAAAATATAGGTAATATAGTTACAACTTTGGGACTTGCAAGATGATGCAAATCCAACTTAATATTGGTCTACAAAATGCAAGAATATAAGAAAAGATTATTTTAAACAAATAAACCATTAATAGTTGGAATGAATACTATTGGTCCCCAAATACCATTCATGTATGGTGATGTGCATTTGACCAACTATAAAAATGAAGGCCCACAATAAGTCCAACTATCAAATGCTAGGTGATACACCTCAAAAGACTACAGTCAATTTGGCAAAATTGACTAACTAGAACTTGCCATAGAGCCTTCATATTGGCCAATCATCTCTCACCACATAGCTAGTCTAGGGGTGTGTGGAGATACCTAAATCTCCCCCCATCTAGTTACAATTGGCCCACAATGGCAAATGGTCTCTCTAACCATGAGATCATAGAAATTGGGCATGGGAGAATCATCCATGCGATATCTTTCGTATAGCAAATAGTTATCCAAAATGACCTATTCACACATCTTAAAATTCCATAGTGATAGGTACCGATCCTCATCTATATAAATGACTTCAAGAGGACCCTTCAGGTAAGTTCTAAGACTGAAACTCGAAGTTTAGCCTTGATTCCCAGCTCTCTGTGCTGAGTTTCCATCTCTCTGCCACTCACATAGTATTTTTGTTGTTTCCCTGAGAATTATTTGATTTAGACATCAAAGGATCCCCCATTGAACACTAGCAAGTTCATTCTTTCTTTGTGGTTTTTTAGGACTAAGTCGGGTGTTGGACTAAAGATTTGACTCTAATCTCCTTTCCTTTGCCACTGATTAGATATGACGAACCCAGCTATGATCGCATCTATTTCGACAATTATCATCCATCAGCCAAGGAGGTGCATTAAGATCTCCAACCAACTCTCTTGATTTGTGCAGCACCTCATCGAGCCCTCCAGTATACTAGCCATCTTGATGGCCTAGTCAGATTTGTTCCCAACAACAACACTAGGTATCACAAAAATTTGAAAGAAACCAAAATTACTGAAGTTGAATCTAAAAATCCTTGGAACTGTTGCTGCAACAAGATGGTAAATTGTTAGCAAACACTTTAAAAAAGAGCAGCTGGATGATAAGTTTTCATATTGTGCATTTTGAATTAGTCAATACCATGTTTGGTATTAAGAATATTTAAAACCCTTATAAATAATATGATAGGCAACTTAAAATAGTTGAAAAAAATAGACTAAGTGCATATTTGAATGGTTGGGTCCAAAATCCCATGATATTTGTGTGTTGGGCCAGTATAACGACCAAAAGCATTGGATTATAAAATGAGCTAAGCCTATGCTTATAAGTATATAGGACTAGTTTTTGAGTTGGCAGGCTCGAATTCCATAGGGTGAAAAAATGGCCTTTATAGGTTGGGTCAGCCCACTTAAAAGGTAGTCCTGGATATTTATTAACGTAGGCTTAGCTCAGTCTACAATTTAATGCTTTTGGTAGTTGAGTCATGAAATCAATAATATTTGGACCCAAACATCCAAATAGGTCCTAAGGAACCATTTAGTACATTTAATTTGGCTCTCTCGTTAATAGTTCTGGATGATCGATTAGGAGATGAAAGGGGATGAGATTACATTGGACAATCACTTGGCATTTCAATAATTAAAAAAGTTAGGAATATACTTTATAGACATTATTCATAATTAATTGCTGAAATAAGGGCCTCGAATCAAGCTTTATTGGTGAACATATCAAACATAGGTGGTAAATCAGTACCCACCTCCGATCAAAATCATACCTAGCAACAAAAGTTTAGCAACACTTCGTTGCATGGTGGCAATCCTTTGTAAGTTGGTGTTGGCCAATGTTGTTAAGATTAGGATAAGATTGTAAATGATAAAGGTGTAGCAAAAATTTTGTGCAGGGGCAAAATGATAATTTTAAAACTTTTTCAAAATTACTATTTTACAACAGAATTATTAATTAATCTCATTAATTAATACTAATTAACCCTACACTAGGATCTAAATATGATACAACAGCATGTATTTAAATTTGAAATTCAAATTTGAATCAGTAAACCTTTTACAGTACTGTGTTCAGAACACATCACTTTTTGCGGGTAGTCGATCACCGCAATCTGATCACCGTCGGGGGGCTCTGATCATCACGTCGCAGCCACACAAATATCTGACTTCTACAGATCATCAACATGAAGCTTCCATCTGATCAGCTCCTCATGAATGCTAGTTCGTGATTTCACCCTTTTGATGGCAAATGTTGATCGAACTCCTTCGATCAATGTGTGCCGACTCCTCGGATGCTCCGGATCATTTGCACGATTGCTTGAGAGGCTGATGGATCTCTTCCTAAAATTTGGTGGACTCACGACCTGACCACTCCGTGGTCACCACCCAATCCTCACCTTGCGCACAAACTTTCCTCACACCCAAAGTTTCTCTCCTAAAATTTTTACGCACATCCCACCTTTCTCCTCTTTTTAAAACAACGTCGAACGTGTCTTATCCGCGTGAGAGGATAAAGATAAGTGGTTGCACATTTGAATTCAAATCAAATTTGAATTCAAATGAAAACCAACTTATCCCTATCCTTTTGGGTGTGAGAAGAGAAGGGGCGAGGCTCTTTGTGCGTAGAAAATATTTCATGAGAAACCTTTTCTCGTGTAAGTAATGTGGTGCACAAAATGGATAAGGATGAAGGGGCAAGTGATAAGTTATCCATTCAAATTCAAACATGCTTTGAATTTGAATGGCTAACTAATTTTTTTATCCATCTATATGGCACACAAATGAGGGCGTGGGGAATGGTTTTGCATGAGAAAAATTTCATGAGAAGTTTTTTCTCGTGAATTCAAATGGATGCAAGGAAGTTGGGTGTCGCAGGGAATTTAAAACAAGGTGGTTTGATTCAAATTGAGCCAACCTAGTTTAAAATAGGTTAAGCACAATTAGACCAGATTAAATCCAACATAATTAGGCTTAATTAAGCTCAATAAAATCCTAATCAAATCAAGAATTAACTAAATCTAACCCCTGATCAAATCAGGAACTAAACCACCTTAGCGATTAGGTCAACATTTAACCTAATCGGGTCAATCCAAACTAAATCCAATTCAATTAGACTTGATCCAAAAATAATTACTCAATCAAATTGAGTTAATTAGCAATCAAATCACTAATTAAATCTCTCATAAATATTGAGTCCAAATTCGATGGGCAATCAGGCATCAGAGACCATCGATATGAAACCCTGATCAAAGAGTTCAAATTTCAAATTCAAAATTTGAAATTTAAAATTTTGACCCCGGTACCCAAAATATGTGGAACTCATGATCAGAGAATCTTAATTCTCAATCATCGAGTCTCAGATAGATAAGACTCATAATCAGCCATCAGATCAGAAAGGAACCTCTAATGTGTGTGACCCCGCAGGTTCGAACCTAAGCCGGTAGCACAGGAACCAATTCCTGTACTAATCGAAGTGACCATCTAGCAATGGTACCCAACGATCGGATAGGTCGAATAATCACAATCATAACATTCAGAACCTACGTGAATATGGTTACCGTATAATTCATCCCTTTTGACCCCTGTGTTTAGGATGACTCAGGGTTAAACTATCAACCCTGATGATATCATCCGAATCATGCTCAACTCAATTAGTCCTGTGACTCCTCACTAGGACTACCCTGGCCAAGGTTTTGCTAAATTGCAACACGACTATACACAGCTCCTAAACTGGAGTGGTCAATCCCATCTTGACACACGCACCGACAAGTCAAGTACTTGACTACACCCAGCAGCCTTCCGTCATTGAATTAGAAATTCAGGTAGTCCAGTGCCTTAGTACAGTGAGTTGCTTGCAAGTCACTGTGACGGTCTCAGGTCGGAGGGACATTTATACCCATATCCCATCGGAGCAAATCTTGACAGCAGAAATAGCTCCGGAGTTGGTCACGTTCAGTGCAGATGTACCATTACATCTCACCTGTATGCCATACCAGTGTCTCCACACTCTTTGGTTATGAGGACAACCAACCCATATGGCACACAATGACCTATGCTCGATAAACGTTGTCGTCCTTGGTAACAATGTATCATTTGATCGCGAACATGTTTAAGGACTAAGCGACAAATCCTCCTTTGTCGAGTCTAAATAGTCCTAAGGACTTCACCACAACACAGGAGTTCATTAGAAGATGAAACATTTGTGATGAAAAAATACCAAAATAATTTTTATTTATTTATAATTCATGTACTAATACAAAAGGAGCACAACCGTCAACAGACTGACGATTGACTTTGGGACACTATTCCCAACAATCTCCACTTGGCCTAAAGCCTATCGGTGCAGTATCTAATACCCATCTTCGACTTGTAGTCGTTGAACTCCTTCACCGCAATGGCTTTAGTGAATGGGTCGGCCAGGTTCTCCTTCCCGTCGATCTTCTGAAGGTCGACGTCACCTCGATCCACGATCTCCCAGATGAGATAGTAGCGGCGCAGAATATGCTTCGTCCGCTGGTGTGCCTTTGGTTCCTTCGTCTAAGCAATGGCTCCAGAGCTGTCGCAGTAGAGCAGAACTGGACCAACAAGGGAGGGTGCTACTCCGAGCTCGGTGATGAATTTTCTCAGCCACACCGCTTCTTTAGCAGCATCTGATGCAGCAATATACTCCGCCTCGCATACTGAATCAGCCATAGTGTGCTACTTGGAACTCTTCCAACAGACAGCCCCACCATTAAGAGTAAAAATAAATCCTGACACACTCTTGCTATCATCGCGATCAGACTGGAAACTAGAGTCTGTAAACCGTATAAGTCTCAAGTCCGATTCACCATATATAAGCCACTGGTCCTTAGTATTTCTTAAATACTTCAGGATGGTTTTAACAACCTTCCAGTGATTCTCTCCTGGATCAGATTGGTATCTACTCACTACCCCTAGTGAGTATGCCACATCTGGTCGTGTACATGTCATGGCATACATGATAGATCCCACTGCCGAAGCATATGGAATCCTACCCATACGCTCTCTCTCTCGAGGTGTTGTCGGACAATCCCTCTTCGAGAGAGAAATTCCATGGCCTATCGGTAGATAGTCTTTCTTGGAATTTTTCATGCTGAACCTTTTCAGCATAGTATCAATGTACGTGGACTGGGATAAGCCAAGCAACTTTTTGGATCTATCCCTATAGATCCTCATCCCTAGGATGTAGGAAGCTTCTCCCAGATCCTTCATGGAGAACTGTGACGATAGCCAAATCTTTATTTTCTGTAATGCAGGGACATCATTCCCGATTAAGAGAATGTCATCCACATACAATACAAGAAATACTACTACTGGACCATTAGCCCTCTTATAAATGCAGGGCTCTTCTCCGTTCTTAACGAAGCCATACGTTTTGATCGTCCTATCAAAATGTATGTTCCAACTCCGAGATGCCTGCTTAAGTCTATAAATGGACCTCTGTAGGTTGCACACCTTAGACTCATCTGTGGATGTGAACCCTTCAGGTTGTATCATATACACCTCTTCGTCCAGCTCTCCGTTTAGGAAAGCTGTCTTCACATCCATCTGCTAGATTTCATAGTCCAGATGGGCAGCTATCGCAAGCATAATCCGAATGGATTTGAGCATTGCCACAGTAGAAAATGTCTCGTCATAGTCTATACCATAATGTTGACGATATCCCTTGGCAACCAGACGGGCTTTACAGGTCTCCACCTTTCCGTCTGTGCCCCTCTTCCTTTTGAAGACCCACTTACACCCTATGGGTTTTACTCCTTCGGGTGGGTCAACCAATGTCCACACATCGTTGACCTTCATGGACTCCATTTCGGATTTCATGGCCTCTAGCCATTTCTCAGAGTCAGGTCTCTGCATTGCATCCATGTAGGTGATCGGATCCTCATCATTTTCATCAAGTTCGAAAGGATCACCATCTCGGACTAAGAAACCATAGTATCTGTCCGGTTGATGTGGTACTCTACCAGACCACCTTAAGGGTGCATAATCAATGGGCTCCGGATCTGATCTAATCAAATTCGGTTCAGGTTCAGTAACATGTGTCGATTTTTCCACCTGTCGAACTTCGTCAAGTTCGACCTTAGAGGCAACAATTTTTTCACTAAGGAACTCCTTTTCTAAAAAAAATTACCTTAAGGCTGACAAACACCTTTTGCTCATCAGCAAGGTAGAAATAATACCCTTTGGTCTCTTTTGGGTACCCAATAAAATTACACTTGTCAGACCTAGGTCCAAGCTTGTCTGTAATTAAACGTTTAACATAAGCCGGACACCCCCAAACCCTAAGGTGCGAGAGTACTGGCTTACGTCCTATCCATATCTCATATGACGTTTTAGCTACAGACTTACTCGGAACTCTATTTAGAAGGTAACAAGCCGATTCGAGCGCATATCCCCAGAGGGAGATCGGCAGACCAGCAAACCCCATCATGGATCGAACCATATCTAACAGAATCCGATTCCTCCTTTCAGACACACCATTATGCTGTGGTGTTCTAGGAGGAGTCCATTGAGAGAGAATCCCATTCTCTCCTAGATACGTCAGAAACTCATTGGAAAGGTATTCACCTCCTCGATCAGATCGAAGAGTTTTAATACACTCCCCAGTTTATTTTTCTACCTCATTTCGGAATAGTTTGAACATTTCAAATGATTCCGACTTATGCTTCATTAAATAGACATACCCATACCTAGATAGGTCGTCTGTGAAGGTTATGAAGTAGAAAAATCCACCTCTTGCACTTGAGCTCATGGGTCCACATACATCAGAATGTACCAGACCTAAGAGTTCACTGGCTCGCTCACCTTTTCCAGTAAAAGGTGACTTGGTCATCTTCCCAAGAAGACAGGACTCACAGGTTGAAAGTGATTCACAATCACTAACTTCAAGAATTCCTTCTTGAGCCAACCTGTTTATCCTGTTCTTATTGATATGACCTAGCCTAAAGTGCCAAAGGTAGACTTCTGACACATTATCTATTCTAGAGCGTTTACCGAAGTTTTGAACCACATTAACAAGCTGTGATAGTAAGTAAATTCTATTATTTAATTGTCCAACAAATATTGTAACACCATTCAAAATGATATTGCAAATATTTCCTTTTATTAAAAAATCATAACCATACATGGCCAAAAGGCCTACAGAAATAATATTTTAAAAGACTTGGACAATAGTGACATTCACTCAGAATTACATTACGAGAATTGATTACAAGACTCATGATTTCTAAAGCTAGAACTGGAACTTTGCTTCCATCTCCAACGTTCAGGAACCTCTCGCCTTCATCAAATCTCCTACTGACCTGCAGACCCTGCATCGAATTACAAATATGATAAGGGCTTCCGGTATCCAATACCCAGGTAGTAGTATCATAAATCAAAAAGTTGCAAGGAGTTATCATATAATTACCTTGCTTCTTCTTTGGCCTGTTCGGGTCTAGGGAGGCAATGTATTGAGGACAGTTCCTCTTCCAATGCCCCTGCTTCTTGCAAAAGAAGCACTCCGCCTGGCTCTGGTCGTGCTTGCACTTCTTGGTCTGACCCTGTGCTACTGTCCCAGCATGAGATTGCACCTTCTTATTTTTCTTCTTCTTGTTCTTCTTCCCCTTCCCAAAGGATTGACGACGAGAAGAAGACCCTCCCACTACATTCACCGACTCCTTATGAAGTTGGTGATCCTTCTCAAAGTTCTGCAGCAACCCCAACAATCCGTGGTAGTTTACTGCAGGCTTTGTCATTCGAAAATGAGTAAGGAATGGGAGGAAGGACTTGGGCAAGGAATTAAGGATCGTATCCTTACCGAGCTGCTCATGCAGAGGAAAGCCCAATTTGCTTAGGCGCTCAATCATCTCGATCATGTACAGTACATGATCAGTGACTGAGGCCCCATCCCTCATCCGAGCATTGAAAATGGCACAACTAGTTTTGTGCCTTTCAACATCGTCAGGCGTGCCAAAGGAGTCGTTCAACATTTGAAGCATCTCCTGTGGCTGGGCATTCTCAAACCTTCGGCTGAACTCGTCATTCATTTTGCCAGCATAATACATCGAACGGTGGTGCGGTCATTGAGCCACTTCAAGTAAGTGTCTCGGATCGCCTTACTAGTGTTCGGAGCTGGCTCCTCAGGTGCTGGATCCGTTACTACATAAAGGATCTGCTCATGCTCAAGGATGATTTTCAATTTTCGATACCAGCTATCGAAATTGGGTCCCATGAGCTTGTCATTTTCTAATAATGACCGGAGCGACAGGGTAGTGGCCATAGCTGCATAAAGGAAAACGAGACCTCTATTAGTACATAAATTAATACTAAAGACTTGGACTTTAGTCTAAAGTTTTTTCCAATATTTTTACGAACTGGTAGCCTCATCCTCCAATTCAAGGAATTACTTTAATTCCTTAATGGGTACTAGAATCCACACAGATTACACACGAGCCCAACTTTGGTTGGTCAACCCATGTGCATCTATGGGTAGGTTCTTAACCAGTTGTTTCTCTAAACAACTTCTAGTAATTGATTTTGCCCCAGAACCTAATCAGTAGGCTTTGGCCTCCACTGAAAAGATCTGGTTAGGTCCAACCATTAACATGACTTAATTTAGTGAATCAGACCAATAAATGATCAGGTCCGACTTTGGCCGGCCAACCTAACCACCATCAGAAAGACTCAATCAAATTATCATATTATGAATAATAATTCCATTAGCCAATGAGCACCAGGCCTTTGGGCCTCCAATGATCATTGAACTAATGGACTCATTATCATTCACTTAATGGGAGGCTATGACTTAGTTATCATTATAACTTAATCATTTTAGGGACCTAATAATTTTGAGGATTTTATTAAAGAATAGTAGAGAAGAAATCATCCAGCCAATTTCAATCCTCCCACTGACTTCACCAAGTCAGATTAAAAAGGATTTAATTAAAGCTGGCATTAGGAGCACCTAAATCAGTCACACTGATTTACCTAATGACATGGGTGAGCTCTAATCACCAAGTGATCTAATCAAAATCTAACTTACCAGATTGGCCTGGTAAGTGAGATCAGTGGTGGGGATTTGCCATTAACTCGTCAATGATCGAATCAATGCGAGTAGCTCCCGCTTAAGAACCACTGGTCAAAACTGTCGAACTTACCTTAGACACCAACCGGTTCATTAGTTTTAATTTTGATCAACTTAGTAAATAGGGCTCCACCGCGTAGCCATGAATTAAGTCCATCTTGGTCTAGTTAAAGACATGGACCCATTCAACTACAACTATTGAAGTTGAGTCTAGAGTATCCTTGACCTAATCTAATTCAACTTTTGATTAGATTTGACCAATTACTCCATTTAGTCCATTTTTTAAGCTAACCTTAGGTCTAACCCAATTATGGACCTAATTCATCTAACCCATTGACCCACAAATTTATGCAATTGTCTTAGGTCTTAATTCACAATTCTAGACCTACTAGACAACACTTAATTCTTTTAATTAAGTACTTGGGCTGATGGGTCAGGGTTTGGCATTTCGAAAATAATTTTCAAATTTTGAAAGATTTTATTTTTTGTTCACCAAATGTGTTGACTCATTTCATAAACAGGTCAGCACAATTCATAAACAGCAATCCTATTGCTCATTTCATAACAGAAAATAACTCAAAATAAATCATAAATTTTCTTTTAGATCTAATCTAACACATTCATGATAAATTTTATAATTAAGTCCTTTCATTGCTTCATCGGCATGGGATATAATTGCATCGGCACCCCTACCGCCATAGGAGACCCCATCGAATGGGAAGAGAGGGCCTTTAAACCCTACTTTTCTCCTATGACCGGACGGCCATGGCAACCAACCCAATTAGATTACTTGCTACTTGGATCAAGTATATCTAAATATACCAATTTCAAAATTTAAATTTTGAATTTCAAATTTGAGATTTCAACCAAATTTCAAATTTTGAATTTCCAATCTTTGAATTTTAAATTTTGAATTTTGAATTTCAAATTTTAAATTTTGAATTTCAAATTTGAAACTTCTAACAAATTTCAAATTTTAAATTTCAAATTTCAAATTTTTTTGAATTTTGAATTTCAAATTTAAACTTATAGATTACACCTTAATCTACGCATGCATATGTATATCATATTCTAGAACCATGCTCTGATACCATTTGGAGCAAAAATTTTGTGTAGGGGCAAAATGGTAATTTTAAAACTTTTTCAAAATTACTATTTTACAGTGGAATTATTAATTAATCTTATTAATTAATACTAATTAACCCTACACTAGGATCTAAATATGATACAACAGCATGCATTTAAATTTAAAATTCAAATTTGAATCAGTAAACCTTTTACAGTACTGTATTCAGAACACATCACCTTTTGCGGGTAGTCGATCACCGTAATCTGATCACCGTCGGAGGGCTCTGATCGTCACATCATAGCCACACAAATGTCTGGCCTCTGTAGATCGTCCACACGAAGCTCCCGTCTGATCAGCTCCTCACGAATGCTAGTTCGTGATTTCACCCTTTTGATGGCAAATGTTGATCGAACTCCTTCGATCAATGTGTGCCGACTCTTTGAATGCTCTGGATCATTTGCATGGTTGCTTGAGAGGCTGATGGATCTCTCTCTAAAATTTGATGGACTCACGACACTCGTGGCACACCAATCTCACTTCCCAAACCCTAGGTTGAAACCCTAGGGTACACACTAGAAACCCTGCGCTCAATTTTCTTTCTTTTCTTTCTTTTTCTCTCGAAAAGTTTTGGACCTTCACCTTATGCACAAACTTTTCTCACGCCCCAAAGTTTCTCTCCTAAAATTTCTATGCACGTCCCACCTTTCTCCTCTTTTTAAAACAACGTCGAACGTGTCTTATCCACGTGAGAGGATAAAGATAAGTGGTTGCACATTTGAATTCAAATCAAATTTGAATTCAAACGAAAACCAACTTATCTCTATCCTTTTGGGCATGAGACGAGAAGGGGAGAGGCTCTTTGTGCATAGAAAATGTTTCACGAGAAATCTTTTCTTGTGTAAGTAATGTGGCGCACAAAATGGATAAGGATGAAGGGGCAAGTGATAAGTTATCCATTCAAATTCAAACATGCTTTGAATTTGAATGGCTAACTAATTATTTTATCCATCCATATGGCACACAAATGAAGGCGTGGGGAATGGTTTTGCATGAAAAAAATTTCACGAGAAGTTTCTTCTCGTGAATTCAAATGGGTGCAAGGAAGTTGGGTGTCGCAGGGAATTTAAAACAAGGTGGTTTAATTCAAATTGAGCCAACCTAGTTTAAAATAGGTTAAGCACAATTAGACCAGATTAAATCCAACATAATTAAGCTTAATTAGGCTCAATAAAATCTTAATCAAATCAGAATTAACTAAACCTAACCCCTGATCAAATCAGGGACTAAACCACCTTAGCGATTAGGTCAACATTTAACCTAATCGGGTCAATCCAAACTGAATCCAATTCAATTGGACTTGATCCAAAAATAATTACTTAATCAAATTGAGTTAATTAGCGATCAAATCACTAATTAAACCTCTCATAAATATTGAGTCCAAATCCGATGGGCAATCAGGCATCAGAGACCATCGATATGAAACCCTGATCAAAGAGTTCAAATTTCAAATTCAAAATTTGAAATTCAAAATTTTGACCCCGATACCCAAAATGTGTGGAACTCATGATCAGAGAATCCTAATTCTCAATCATAGAGTCCCAGATAGATAAGACTCATAATCAGCCATCAGATCAGAAAGGAACCTCTAATGTGTGTGACCCCACAGGTTCGAACCTAAGCCGGTAGCACAGGAACCAATTCCTGTACTAATCGAAGTGACCATCTAGCAATGGTACCCGACGATCGGATAGGTCGAATAATCGCAATCGCAATATTCAGAACCTACGTGAATATGGTTATGGTATAATTCATCCCTTTTGACCCCTGTGTTTAGGACGACTCAGGGTTAAACTGTCAACCCTGATGATATCATCCGAATCATGCTCAACTCAATTAGTCCTGTGACTCCTCACTAGGACTACCCTGGCTAAGGTTTTGCTAAATTGAAACACGACTATACACAGCTCCTAAACTGGAGTGGTCAATCCCATCTTGACACACGCACCAACAAGTCAAGTACTTGACTACACCCAGCAGCCTTCCGTCATTGAATTAGAAATTCAGGTAGTCCAGTGCCTAAGTGCAGTGAGTTGCTTGCAAGTCACCATGGCGGTCTCAGGTCGGAGGGACATTTATACCCATATCTCATCGGAGCAAATCTTGACAGCAGAAATAGCTCCGAAGTTGGTCATGTTCAGTGCAGATGTACCATTACATCTTACCTGTATGCCATACCAGTGTTTCCACACTCTTTGGTTATGAGGACAACCAACCCATATGGCACACAACGACCTATGCTCGATAAACGTTGTCGTCCTTGGTAACAACGTATCATTTGATCGCGAACATGTTTAAGGACTAAGCGACAAATCCTCCTTTGTCGAGTCTAAATAGTCTTAAGGACTTCACCACAACACAGGAGTTCATTAGAAGATGAAATATTTGTGATGAAAAAATATCAAAATAACTTTTATTTATTTATAATTCATGTACTAATACAAAAGGAGCACAACCGTCAACAGACTGACGATTGGCTTTGGGACACTATTCCCAACAAAAGGGGCTTTGATATGATAGAGTCAAGGACAGTAAGATCTCTTCAGATTTCTATAAAGAATATGAAACAATATAATGCTGCAACAATAAGTAACAAATCACAATAAGGAGGCAAAATTTGATAGTCAATGAGAAATCTACTATTGGACAAGCATATCGAGGATAATTTAAGGAGGCATTTGGTAACCCAAATTGGATCATTAAGATGATAAAAGATTACTGATGATTCTTATCCTAGGATAATTTGATCTCTAATAATCTAAAATCACCACATTTGGTATGCTATATTCTAATGATTAAAGTTTCTTGGATATCCACTAGTAACATGTTTGATATTCTACGGGAACACAAGATTACAGACTATAAAATATCAAAACACCTTGATATATTTCAAAAAAAATATATTTATCAATTATATCAAACATATTACAGTGAAATATTAATATATTTATTAATGTATTCCATAAAAAGTATATTTATTAGTCTTATAAATATTTATCCTCTAAAGATATCTTAATTATATATTATTATGGAATCAACTTATAATATATTATTTTTTATTACTAATATTTATTTTGATTAGAAAAATAAGGCATATACAAGGCATCTGTTAAATATTTAATTATATAATTATAATGTACAATAATATATTTATGCTATAATTTAAAATTATCATTGAATAATAATATAACAATAACATCATTAATAATATATTATAATTGATATAATATATCATAAACACATTATATAATATCAATATGATATAATATAATATAATATATGATATCAAAATATTATATTAACAATATAATGATATATCAAGTTTTCTGTTGGATTGAAGAAAATTTTTGTTCTTAAATTTCAACCTATGATCATTGCCTTAAGGAGATGTTGGATATCCAACTTAAGGATGGATATCTGATTGGGGAATAATTTGTATATATTTTGTGGTCATAAGTACTTGGTTTTAGGTTGATTTCTATGTTTATTAGTTGTTTTGTTAGTGTTTTGGTTTTAATTTTATATTTACTTAATTTTTGAATTTTCTTTATATTTTGTAGGTGTTAAGGTATTTACTTGGATAGAATATGGGCAGAAAATAAAGAAGAAACAAGTTGGGTCAAAAGAAATTCATGAAAAGAAAGAGTTTCAGAAAGAGTATCAGGCGAGCCAACTTGATTTCATCTTGAGCTGACTCGATTACTGTTGAGCCGACTAGGCAAGTTGACTCGAGACTGAGACTTCGACTCGAGAAAATTGACAAAAAGCTGAGTTTCGGGATACTGTAGCAGAATGAAGATGAGTCGACTCAACTTTAGCATGAGTCGACTCATTTCATGGGCGAACCTATTTCTGCCTTGAGATTTTGATGTGATTTTAGACCATGTGTTTTCAAAATTGAAAAGCCATGGTTTGAGAGATTTTGTAAAAAAAAAGAGAGATTTTAGGAAGGAAAGAACGAGAAATTAAGGAAGAATCAGCTGGAATGGGCAGATGACTAGGAATTTTTGGCAGACAATTGAAAAGAAAAAAAAATGTTGGCATGGAGAGATTTCGGGGGGGGGGGGATCATCTGGAACTCAGAGAGCAGGGAGAAGAGAAGGAAGAATGAGGACGTCGAAGAGGAAGGAAGAAGGCTTGGAAGTGAAGATCGAAAATCCAAGAACCGACATTCGAGAGGAGAGGAGCCTGGATCAGATCTACATGCCTTCTCCATTACAATAGACCTTTCTTTCTTTTTTCTTCTCTGCCATAGTTTGCTGATTCTTGTTGGTAAAGGATGATTATTGTTTTATTTTATTCAATGAATATCATGTATGCTTTTCTATCAATGAGTAGCTAGATGTTTTGTCCTAGAACTTGGATGTAGTCCTTGGATTTCCTATGATTATTTGATGCTCTTAATCAGATATTCTTGTTGGTATAATTTGGTGTTTTGAATTTAATTCATGTGATTAACTGGCCACAAATTGCATGTTTAAGATGTTACATGATGGATTGAAAGACAAAGTGTGACATTAGCTGGTAAAAATATCAAACCATGGTAGAATTATTTAGAAATAAGGGCACCCCATTGTGACTTTTGTTGAAGACATCTAAAGAACTTAATGAACTCATATTAAAACTAAAGATCACGAAAGTAGGCTTAGGATTAATATGAGTATAGGTGTTGAATCTTGAAAGAGATCATCACGTAAAATTGGAGTGTAGTCATTACTACTAACAAGAATAAGACCAATCCAGTATGTTAAAATGATCATAGGAAATCAAGTGATGAAATCTATGTTCTAGGAGCCCATCAATCATTGTTAACTTAAACCTTAAAACTTTGCATTCGACTTGGTCTTAGGTACTACAATCAATAATCAGTTAATTTAATCGAATTTCAAATTTAATCATTTGAACTTGGCTTGTCTAGAAAATATAAGAGATTAGAATTTTGGTACTTGAACCTCTTTCTCGTGGAAATGATACTTTATTTGCCCTTTACTACTACTTACAATCCATACACTTGTGGGTTAGTTTTAAGGGACATCAAGTTTTTAGCATTGTTGTCAGGGAGGAGTGATTTTAATATCAACAAGAAAAATTTTCTTATTAATCTGGACTGTTTTGTTTTGTTAAAATTTTGTGTTCTTGTTTGTTAGTTTTAATTACTTTAATTTTATTTATTTTGTGTTTCTTGGGTTTCAGGTTATTTTTGGTGCATGAGACAAGGCCATAGTCTGGAGTTGGAGAATTTTGATCTAGAGATCGAATGTACTTTGCACACACTAAGGAGAGAACGAAGACTAGAGGGAGAACAGCTAATAGTCATGGTCGAGAACCAAATGACCTTGCATGATTATGCAATGCCTAATGTCAATGAGGCTCAGACAAGCATTGTCAGACCAACTGTCAATGCCAACAATTTTGAAATCAAACCTGATCTCATTCAGATGGTATAGCAAGAACAATTTGGTGGATGAACTACAAAGGACCCAAATGAGCACTTAGCTAATTTCTTGGAGATATGTGACACTATCAAGATCAATGGAGCTAGTGAGGATGCAATTCGGTTAAGGTTATTTTCTTTTTCTTTGAGGATAAAGCTAAGCCTTGGTTGAATTTCAAATCTCTGAATTCTTTTATAACATGGAACGCCTTGTCACTAGCCTTCTTGAGTAAGTATTTTCCCCTAGATAAGACTGCAAAACTCAGAAATGATATTACTAGTTTTGTGCAGTTAGATGGTGAATCTTTGTATGAAGCTTGGGAAAGATATAAAGATTTACAGAGGAAGCATCCACATTATGATCTTCCTGATTGGTTGATTGTGCAAACTTTTTATAATAGATTAACGCATTCAATCAAGATTACTATAGATGCTGCTGCAGGAGGTGCCTTGATGGATTAACGCATTCAGTCTGGATTACTATAGAAGCTTATGAGTTGTTGGAAGAGATGGCTTCCAATAACTATCAATGGTCAAATGAGAGAGGTATGCCTAAAAGAGCATCAGGTATGTATGATATGGATGGTATCAATATGTTGAATACTAAGGTTGATTCTTTTGTAAAAATATTTGCTAAGCTTGGTACTACTAATATCGTTTCTAACCCTATTTTGAGTTGTGATTGTTGTGGAGGAGGTCACATGAGTTTTGATTGTCAGTAGGTAGAATAAGCTTAATTTGTTTCTAACTTCAACAGGCAGCAGGGCAATCCCTCTTCCAACACCTACAATCCAGGATGGAGGTATCATCCCAACTTCTCTTAGAAGGATCAAGGTAATCAAGGTAATAGTTTCAGACCTCTTAATCCCCTTGGTTTTCAGCCAAGACCTTAAGGAATGTACAACAACTTGAGAGCAAGCAATCTTGGGAATTGGCTATTGAAAAATTAGCCAATGTGACTTCGGACAAATTTGAGAAATTGGAGGCCAAAATAGAACAGTTGGCTGGTTATAACAGAAATTTGGAAATACAAATGGGGCAGTTAGCAAGTTCAATCAATTCACGTAGATAAGAAAATCCATCTAGCAAGATCGAGGTGAATCCAAAGAGCACTGTAAACCAGTCATGTTGAGAAGTGGTAAGCAACATGGTCAGGTAAGTGGTGAGACTATGGTGGGTGATAAAAATGAAATGGAGCATGAAGAAGTTGACAACCTAGCTCTCGGTGAACAAAGTAACAAAGAACCAAACTAGGCTAAGATCGAGTCTACACCACCACCAGTCAAACCTTATGTTCTCCCTATTCCTTTTTCGTAGAGACTTAAGCAAAATAAACTAGATAAACAATTTGAGAAGTTTTTGCAAATGTTTAGGCAACTTCATATTAATATTCTTTTTACAGATGCTTTGGCTTAGATTCCAGCCTATGCAAAATTTCTCAAGGAGATCATGTCTAATAAGAGAAAATTGGAGGATTATAAGACCATAGCTTTGACTGAGGAGTGCAGTGCAATAATTCAGAACAAGCTTCCACCAAAGCTTACAGATCCAGAGAGTTTTTCTATCCTTTGTACTATTGATAATGTTGACTTTGGTAAAGCTTTATGTGATGTGGGTGCTAGTGTCTCACTGATGCCTTTGTCTGTTTCTAGAAAGCTTGGATTGAAGGAGCTCAAGCCTACTACCATTTCTTTATAGCTGGTAGACAAATCAGTGAAGTATCCTATGGGTGTATTGGAGAATATTTTGGTGAAGGTAAGAAAGTTTTACATTCCTATAGATTTCATTGTGTTGAAAATGGAGGAAGTTGTAGAAATTTCTATCATTTTGGGTCGACCATTTTAAGCCACAGCTGGAGCAGTAATTAATGTTAAAAATGGTAAGTTGACATTGAAAGTTGGTGAAGAGGAGGTAGAGTTTAATTTGAGTAGGACAATCAAGTATCCTTCATTTACTGATAATGTTTATCAAATTGATTATGTTGATGAGCTAATCTGAAAGGTTTTTCAGCTTGAACATCTTAAAGAACCTCTCGAGACTTGTATAGTGCAGGCAGCAACAATTAAGGATGAGAACTTGGAGGTTGCAGAGGTTGCAAATGCTTTGAATGCTACATCTTCTATGCCAAATAACTTTTATTATTGAAAATTTATATACTATTACACAATGAGATTAATCATCAAAAGACTGATGATTGGCTTTGGAACATAATTTCTAACAACTCCTACTTGGACTAAAGCCAATCAGTATAGTATCATATATCCATCTTCAATTTGTAATCATCGAACTTTTTGACATTGAGGGCTTTAGTGAATAGATTAGCTAGATTCTCCTTTCTATCGATCTTCTGAAAGTCGACGTCACCTCAATCCATGGTCTTTTGTATCAGATGGTAGTAGCGCAGTATGTGCTTGGTGTGCTGATGGGACTCTGGTTCCTTCACTTGAGCAATGGCTCCAGTGCTGTCACAGTATAACAGGACTGGACCATCGATGGAGGATGCCACTCCAAGCTCATCGATGAACTTTCGCAACCATACAGCTTCCTTCACAGCATCAAATATCGTGACATTCTCCACCTCACAAACTGAGTCAGTCATGGTGTGCTGCTTGAAGCTTTTTCAACGGACTGCTCTACTATTCAGGATAAACACGAATTCCAACATGCTCTTGCTATCATCATGATCTGACTGAAAGTTAGAGTCTATATACCCCATAAGTTTCAAATCAGATTCTCTATAAACGAGCCACTGATTTTTAGTATTTCTTAAATACCTAAAGATGGTTTTCACAACCTTTCATTGGTTCTTCCCCAGATCAGACTAATATCTGCTCACTATCTCTAGTGAGTAGGCAACATCTGATCTCATACATGTCATGGCGTACATGATAGATCCCACTACCGAAGCATATAGAATCTTACTCATACGCTTTCTTTCTTGAGGGGTTGTCAGATAATTCCTCTTTGAAAAAAAAATTTCATGGCCTATCGAAAGATAGTCTTTCTTAAAATTCTCTATGCTGAAGTACTTCAGTGCGATATCGATGTACGTGGAATGGGATAATTCAAGTAATCTCTTCGATCTATCTCTATAGATCTTCATCACAAGGATGTAGGATACTTCTTTCAAGCTTTTCATGAAGAATTGAGATGACAGTCAAACCTTTATTCTCTATAATATCGGGACATTATTCCTGATTAAGAGAATATCATCCATACACAAAATAAGAAATATAACTATAGAATCATTTACCCACTTATAGATGTAGGGTTCTTCTCTATTCCTAATGAAGCCATACATTCTAATTACCTTATGAAAATGTATGTTCCAGCTCTTGGATGCCTGCTTCAATTTATAAATGGATCTCTAAAACTTGCATACTTTAGACTCATCTACGGATGTGAACCCTTCAGGTTGTATCATATACACCTCTTCTTCCAGCACTCCATTTAAGAAAGTCATTTTCACATCCATTTGTCAGATCTCATAGTCCAGATATGCCACTATTGCAAGCATAATCCGAATAGATTTGAGCTTTGTCACAAAAAAAAATATCTCATCACAGTCAATACTACAACATTGACGATATCAGTTGGCAACCAGATGGGCTTTATAGATCTCCACCTTTCCATCTGTGTCCTTCTTCCTCTTGAAGATCCACTTACACCCTATGGATTTTATCTCTTCAGATAGGTTAACTAATGTCCATATATCATTGACCTTCAAGGACTCAATTTCGGACTTCATGGCTTCAAGCCACTTATCGGAGTCGGATCTTTGCATTACATCAATATAGATGATCGGATCCTTATTGTTCTCATCGAGTTCAATAGGATCATCGTCCTGGATCAAGAAACTATAGTATCTATCCGACTGATGCAATACTTTATCGGATCTTCTTAATGGTGCATCTACGATGGGCTTAGGATTTGATCCAATCAAATCCTATTCTATAGGTTCACTAGATTGTATCGATACATCTACCTATCAAATTTCACTAAATTCAATCTTAGAGGTATTAGTTCCTTCACCAAGGAACTCCTTTTCTAAAAAGGTTGAATAAGACTGACGAACACCTTTTGTTCATTAATAAGATAGAAATAATATCCCTTAGTTTCTTTTGGGTACTTTATGTATATACACTTGTCAGATCTAGGTCCGAGCTTGTCTTTAATTAAACACTTGACATAAGCTGGACACCCCCAGATCCTAAAGTGTGAGAGAACTGGCTTATACCCTGTCCATATCTTTTATGTTATTTTGCTCACAGACTTACTCGAAATCCTATTAAATACATAGCAAGCCAACTCGAGTGCACACCTCAAAAGAAGATCGGTAGACTAGCAAAGCCCATCATGGACCGAATCATATCCAACAGGATTCTATTCTTCATTTTAGATACACCATTATGCTATGGCATCCCATGAGGGATCTATTGAGAGAGAATTTTATTCTCTCCTAGATATGTTAGAAACTTGCTGGAGAGGTATTCACTCTCTTGGTCAGATCGAAGAGTTTTAATACTCTTTTCAGTTTGTTTCTCTACCTCATTACGAAATCATTTGAACATTTCAAATGATTTTGATTTGTATTTCATTAAGTAGATGTATCCATACCTAGATAAGTTATCTATCAATGTAATAAAATAGTGATATCCACCACTGGCACTAGTATTCATGGGTCCACATACATCAGTATATATTAGACCTAGAACATCACGGGCTTGTCCATCTTTTTCAGTAAAAGATGACTTAATCATCTTTTCAAGAAGACATGACTCACAGGTAGGCAATGATTCACAATCATTGACTTCAATAATTTCCTCTTGGGTCAATCTGTTCATCTTGTTCTTGTTAATACGACCCAACCTACAATGCCAAAGGTAGACATCCATGATATTATCTATCCTAGGATGTTTATTCGATGTGTACATTACATTAGGCCATGATACAATATAAATGTCATTATTTAATTGTCTGTTCATCAAAGTAACATTATTCAAAATGATATCACAAGAACTTTTCTTTATGAAAATCTCATAATATTCTTTGGCCAAAAGGCCTATAGAAATTATATTCAATAGAAATGAAGGACAAAAGTGACAATCACTAAGAACAACGATATGAGAATTGAATACAAGCTTGATAATTCCTAAAACTAGAACTGAAACTGATCTTCTATCTCTAACATTCAGGAATTTCTCACCATCCTCAAATCTCCTACTGACCTAAAGTCCCTATAATGAATTATAAATATTAATAGGACTACCGGTATCTAATATCCAGATCATAGTATCATAAATAAAAAAATTACAAGATGTTATCATATAATTACCTTGCTCAGCAGCAGCTTGCTTCTTCTTATTCAGCCTGTTCGGGTTAAGAAAAGTTTTGTACTGAGGATAGTTTCTCTTTCAATAATCCTGTTTCTTACAATAGAAGTACTCTGTCTAACTCTGATCGAACTTAGACTTGGACTTCTCAGTTTGATCCCCCAGCATGTTGCACCTTTTTATTTTTATTTTTCTTCTTTCTTTTCTTAAAGGGATGATGCCCTATCGAGAATTCTCCCACTACATTCACCGTCTTCTTGTGGAGCTGGTGATTCTTCTCAAAAGTCTGTAGCAACCTCAACAAATCATGGTAGTTGACTACAGGCTTCGTCATTCTATAATGACTGAGAAATGGTAGATAAGATTTTGGCTGAAAATTCAGAATCATATCTTTCCCAAGCTATTCATGCAAGAAAAAAATGAGTTTGCTTAGGCGCTTGATCTATTCGATCATGTACAATATATGATCAGTGACTGATGCCTCCTCCCTCATGCGGGTGTTAAAGATGGCACAACTAGTCTTATGTTGCTCAACATCATCGAGAGCATCGAAGGACTCATTCAACACGTGAAGTATGTCCTCCGACTGAGCATCCTCGAACTTATGATTGAACTCATCGTTCATCATAGCTCGCATAATGTATGCACCGTGGTACGATCATTGAGCCACTTCTGATAAGTATCTCATACCGCACCCATGCGTTTGAGGCAGGCTCCTCCGATGTCAGATCTATCAACACGTATAAGATCCGCTTGTGCTTCAGGATAATTTTTAACTTTCGATATCAACTATCGAAATTGGATCCTATCAATTTGTTACTGTCCAATAGTGATTGGAGCAATAAGGTGGTGGCCATAACTACACAAAAAAAAAATCAAAATCTAATCAGTATATGAATTGTTAAGCCTAAAGATATGAAATTTAGTCTAAAAGTTCTTCCACTATTTTTACGAATTGATAGCTTCCACCTTCAATCTGAAGAATTACACTAATTTCTTAGTGGATACTAGAATCCACACAGTCTGCACACGAGCCCGACTTTGGCCAGCCCATCCATGTATATTTATAGATAGGTTCTTAACCAATTATTTTTTCAAACAACTTCTAGTAATTAATTTTACCTCAGGAACCTAATCAGTAGGCTTTGGCCTCCACTATGAGGTTCTGGTTAGGTCCAATGATTAACATGACCACTCTCAGAAATCTAACTAAGATCAGGCCTGACTTTGATCAACCAACCTAACCACCCATCAGAGAGACTCGACTGAGCTATCATATTATGAATGATAATTTCAATAGCCGATAAGCACCAGACCTTTGAATCTTTAATAATTATCAAACTAATAGACCCATTATCACCCAACTTAATTGGAGGCTATGATCTAGTTATCACCATAACTATTTCATTTTTAGGACCTAATAATTTAGAGAATTTGGTTAACATAATTTTAGAGAAAAAAGAAGTTGACCAGTTAATCATAATCCTTCCACTAACTTTACTAAGTCAGATGAAAGAAGATTAAATTCAATCCAATCCTGACACCTAAATCAGTCATACTGATCAACCTATGCAACATGGGTTAGCACGAATCAGTGAGCAATCGAATCGAAAGCTGATTGGCCACATTGGCTAGGTAAGTGAGATCGGTGGGAGGGATATGTCATTAATGACTATTGGTCAAAACTATCAAACTTATCTTAGACACCAATTGGTGCATCAATTTTAATTTGGTTTGCCTAAAGACGCAGACTCGACCACTGAGCCACGATCGAGGCCCATCTTGGTCCAATTAAAGATATGGACTTGACCAACTACAACTATTGTATTGATTCTAGAGAAATTCTAATTTAATCTAATTCAACTTTTGATTAGATTTAATCAATTTTTCTATTAAGTCCATTTGATTCTAATATTAGGTCTAACCCAATTAAAAGGACCTAATCAAGCTAACCCATAGACTCATATTTTATGTGCATATCATTAGATCTTTAATTCATAATTCTAAATCCAATTGATTCAACTTAATTCTCACTTAAGTGTATGGTTTACATGGGTTTGCTGTTTAGATTTGAAATAATTTAAAATTTTAATTTTGTAAATAATTTGTAACTGATTTGTATAAAAAATTTTTATTCTGAAACTAGATCGGCTCATCCCTGGACTGAGCCGGCTAATATTAGTGGGTCGACCAAGTCTGCTACTTAGTTGGCCAACTGATGATGAATAGTAACTATTACTATTCATTCTGCGATAATTGGGTCGGCTCAGTCAGCACTGAGTCGACTAAATCAGGAGACTGGGTTGGTTCAATTCAAAACTGAGTCAGTCCAATATGCGTGCCAGCAGATTTTTTAGAGTTTCAGTACTTAAAAATTTTGTATAATTTAAAATAAAATCAATCATAAACGAGTTTTTAGATCATATCTAAATATTTTATGATTTTAAATTTTATTTCTTATGATTAAAATAATTTTAGTTACTTAGATTAGATGATTTTATTTTTCTTAAAACTTGTATCATATACAACAAATCCTAGGGTTTTAAAAATCTAGAATTTTATAGGAAAATAAGTTTTCTTCCTTTCATGTTTCATCTTTATAAACAAATAGTACCCTTACATGCCATAAGAGATCCCATGGAATAGAAGGAGAGGGTCATAAAACCCTACTTTCTCCTATAACCGAATGGTCAAAAAAGTTCAATCCGATTACCATATTACTAGGCATCTAATCTAATCATATCACATATGATAAAATTTAGATCTAATCTAAATCATATAAGATCTAATTAAAATCAGATCATGAGCATAAATATTATTTAGTTTTAATCTATATAATAGAAAATCAAATCTAATATGTATATATAATCATGTTACACCGAACCTGTCTCTGATACCACTATAAGAAAATCAACAGGTGCATAGCATGTATTTTAAAATTTTTATGCAGTGAAAATATGAGATTAAACAATTTAATCTATAAAATATGCTTAAATCTAATCTTAATGCCTACCCTAGGATCTATAATATGTCATACATGCATACAAAGATCTGAAAAATATAATCAGCATGCAAGATCACATCTAGGCATGCCCTAGTAGATCACATTTACTATATACATCATTTGTATGTCAAGTACGAGTTCAAAACTCATCACCTTAGCACGGGTAGCAGATCTCTACATCTAAATCTCATGGATTTGAGGGTTGCTTGCAGTTGCATAGGGTGTCTGGCCTCTATAGTTGATTCACTCGAAGTTCTGTGCTGATTTTTTCTCCGGGAGTGCTAGCTCGCATAGAAACTACTGTAGATGGCTGATCTGTTGCTTTCTTTGGATCCCTCAGACTCCTCCAAAATGAAAGAAAGACAAAAAAGATCTGGCGATGGAAGGAAGGAAGAAGACTCTCTTCTCTCTTTTGTTTTCCCTCACCCAAAAAAACCTAGATCTGATCTAGGTATCTCATCGAAGAGGAGAAGGTTCTCCTCTATGCTCACACGCCCAAGATGGCCGCCCAATCCCAGGACCTCACGCCCAAAATCCTAATCTCATGCTGGAGAAATCTCACAAAGATCTGATCTTTTGTCGCACAAAAAATAGGGTCTTTTATAGATGGCATGGATAGGGAGATAGAGTCCAAGTTCAAATCAAATTCGAACCAAGATAAGGATCAAGTTGAATTCAAATCCAATTTAAATTCAACTTGAACCAAATCTTATCTCATCCTTAGGGCTCTCAGAGTGGACGACATAAAATCTTTTAGCATAGAGTTTTTCACGTAAATCTGAATTTGCGTTGGGAAGAGGGCATGCGTACAAGGGTGGTCGGCGACTAGGAGAGTCCAAGCAGGTCTGGACTCTTAGGGTTTATCCAATAAGTCTCCTACCTAATCAAATTAGGTTAGACCTAATTGAATAACTTGAACCGAATTCAATTAGATTTCAAACCTGATTAAATCAGAATTTAATCAGTCTCATTTTCTGATCAAATCTGAAATTAATCACCTTTAGCAATTTGGTCAATCTGATCGAATCCAATTCAATCAGACTTGAACTAAATTACATTGCTCAATCAAACTAAGCTAATTAGCAATCTAATTACTTATCAATCCTCTTTTAATTCACTAACCCTTAGCAAATTAATACATTATAACTTTTGCATTAGGTTAATCATCAATCGAATTAATGATTACATCCTAGAATGATTCTTAATCATTGATCAACCACTTGATCAGACAGAAATTTTTTTTGAGTGTGACCTCATAGGTTCGAACTTAAGCTGGTAGCATAGGATCAACTTCTTGAACTAGTCGATGAACCATCTAGTAATGAGATCCGACGTCCGGATAGGTCGAATGATTGCAAAGCAATATTCAAGAACCTACTGGTGTATGATTATCGTATAATTCATCCCTTTGATCCTAATATTTAAGGTGACCTAGAATTTAACTGTCAATCCTAGAATAGTCAACCACATTGTATGTCAACCTTTCAAATTCATCACATGGATTATCCTGGTCAAAATTTTACTAATTTGAAATACAATGATGCATTAACTCTTAAATCCAGAGGGGTTAATCCTATCTTGACTCACACACCAACTTAATAAGTACTTAACTGTATCTAGAAATCTTCCATCACTGAATTAGAAATTCAGCTAGTCTGATACCAAAGCATAATGAATTGCTTGAAAGTCATCATGACGATCTCAGATCAGAGGGATACTTATACCCATACACTTCGTGAGCTACTCTTGACAGTAGAGTGCTTCGCAGTTGGTCATGTTCAGTGTAAGTATATTCCTACACTTCACCTACATGCCATATCAGTGTCTCCACACTTCTTGGTTAAGAGGACAACCAACTCATATGGCACACAATGACCTATACTTGATATCGCTATCATCCTTGTAATAACGAATCGCTTGGTCGCGAACAAGTTTAAGGATTAAATGATAAATCTCCTTTTATCAATTCTAAAGAGTCCTAAAGATTTCATCACAACATAGGAGTTCATATAGAAGATATACAAAAACTTGTGATGAAAAGATGCCAAATAACTTTTATTATTGAAAATTCATATATTGTTACAAAATGAGCTCAATCGTCAACAGGCTGACGATTGACTTTGGAATATAATTTCTAACATCATCTTCATATAAGTTTTAATTGCCCTATAAAGTTCTTATAATCATGTGTTCATGGAAGCTGCATCCGTTCTTGTAGAATGTCTCTTTGAGAATCAACAAATACCACGAACTTTAGATGGTCTACCGATAGCTGTACCATCTTATTGTGTCTAGTTAGGACATTATTATTTTGATGATTACTTATACGTTGGTGAATAAAGGAGTACTATTAGACATGTATCATGTGGATCTGATATTTAATGAAAGTATAACTACTGGATCTATTTATTGTAGACAATTGTCCTAATTTTTTTTGAATTCTTTTGGCAGATTGTAGTACTTGTGCATTAGTTTCATTGTTTTTATTCCTGTAGCTTCCTAATATATGAGGTCAAATTCATTCCATGGTAAGCATCATTAGAAGTCTTACTGCATGTCATATCCAAGGACATAACTAGAACAATCGATAAAAGATTATACAGATGTTTCACTTATATCTGGCTAGCAACTAGTCCACCGTATGTATAATTGACAGCCATCAGTTGTTAATGCCCCATAATCAAAATGGTTAATTTATTAAAAATCAAAGTAGAATTGATTGTGGTGAATTCATTGCTAAGAAAGTTTGACAATAGGAGTTTCTCATCAGCTTTCAAAAGCTTGGTAAAATGGCTTTTTGAGGATCTTTTGATGGAGTTCACTGTCAGAGGATACGATTGGGGTGACTCCATTGCTCAGAAACTCAAAGATTGAGCTGCCTGAGTGGGAGACACTACCCTGATGCTATGAAGTCAAGTTTGCTGGAAGCTGTTCAGCTGCAGAAAAAAAATAGTAGTATAATATATCATCTTCATTATAAATTACATATTTAGCACATGCATTATTATATTAGTTTTACATGATACAACTTCAAATTTTACCAAGATGCAGAGCTAAATTAACAAAAATACTCCATAAAAAACCCAAATGACAGCCAAGACCGGCATTTAGAATGAAAAATTGTATTGTACTGAAAAGGATCTGCCATAATATGAATATGTGTGCAAGTAATTAACCTTATCAATTTTCTCTTCACTGTCTGAGTATGCAAGACTTAAGAGAGCGTAAGGAAGCAAGGTAATCTGTAAATCTTAGGTGACATTTGGTGCATTACATAGAGAATGCTGCTTTGGCGTTGTGATTGCAGAGGGAATGTGATTGCCTGATAAAATTATAGAGAATCCTATATTACAGTGTTTGGTATGTGCAGTAATGTTGTTGTAAAATTACAGAAAATCCTACATTACAGTGTTTGGTATACAATTTAGATTACATGAAATATAAGCTAATTTTTTTGAAGTATCCTCATCCTTTTTTATTGATTATTGTCTATTTTTAAGAGGGACAACTTAATTTAGAGACCAACCATTTTTCGTGACATCATCCATTATGTTTTCTTTTCTTTTTTCACCAACTGAAACTACCCATAATTTATTTTGATTTATTTTGATGGGGGTATTTTGGTTTTGAAGTTATCTTATTGTAAGATTATAGGATTGTAAGATTACATGTATTCACATAGCCACCTCCCCATAGGCAATCGATTACATCTTTTTCAGGTAATGCTGTGTTATATGTAATGCAGCATTACTTGTGAAAGCAACGAAATAAATAGTATAATCTGTTTACCTTTTGCAAAATTACTTATAATTCTATCAGGATTACATGCTACCAAATATCCCTTAGTTCGTTCTCAGACCTAAATGAGTGTAAAGAAGCGATGCTGTCTCAAAATCTCTCACATAGAGGGCCCAACAATGGCTGCCAGAACTCCATCAATGTTGTCCAAATCAATTCAAGAAACTCCATCAATTTTATTGATCAAAAGCAGAGCACAAAACCAGAAAAATAAAGCACGGCGAACGGAGTCGGGATCCTCTAGGTGTGTTCGCTAGGGGATTACGTTTCCTTAGTCTTGGAGGAAATATCTCTCTCTCAAGCTATACCACTTAAGTTGGAATCTGCCTCGCCCCAGATGGAAATACAAAACAAATCATAGGCCAATCAGAGCCTTTAAAAATCCTCTCCTCTTCTTCCTCCAACAAATCTCCCCTCTCCTCCTCCTCGATCCCTTCACCATGGATCCTCAAGCCAACGACATCCAATCACCAACTACCGTAGAAGATTCCACCATCGTAATATATGTGAGAGTTGGCATCTACATCTTCCTACTACTCGTATTCACCAATGCTTGCGTCCGCTGCATCCAGAAGCGGAGACGCCGATGCTGTAATAATCCTGCAAGCATCGTCACGCAGACAGCGGTCCCGTCAAGCGAAGCTGAACCTCGACATAGAGGGTTCCCCACGGTTCATTATTATAGTTATAACCCTTCAGCTTTTGTTACAGTTGCAGTTGTCGAGGAAAGCTGTATGATCTGCTTGGAGGCATTGGACGTTGGAGGAGACCAGGTGGGACAGCTGCAATATTGTGGGCATGTGTTTCACAGAGACTGCATCACACGATGGTTGAATACGTCCTCGCTCTGCCCTGCATGTAGATCGTTTGCAATTAACCGCAGACGGAGCATGCTGATTTCGTGCATCAAAATTATCGGAGCATCATTGGGCATTGTATATATTCTCTCTCTTTATCATATATGTTGGGCTGCACAACCTCCACCTGGTCACGACTTTTAATGACACTAGTGTGCTGTTCTCTTAGGTCCTCAATCTGGGATGTTGCTTAATAATAACTTTGGAATCTTTTATTTCTGTTAATTTGTGTCTTGCTCTTTATTTAAATAATGTGATTAATTATGGTATCAAAAAGTTCATCTTTAATGGTTAGAATCGGAAACCAAAGGATGATGACAATTCCTGTATCTCCTCCTTGTGAATTTCCAGCACTTTGTGCAGGATGGATGTTGATTAAAAGTGTATCTGGATCACATTTTAACATGTTAATGTGCAGAAGGTTTTGCAATCCGATGAAGGTGAGCACCTTCATTTCTATATAGGAGGCATGATCAAATTTAAGAAGGATCAACTGGCCTTATCACTTAACATGAAGTCAAAAAATTCGAGACTGATATCAAGTTTCCAAAGGATCTCATTTTAAAAAACCATTAGAATGATCTCTGGAATGGCTATGTAAAAGTGAATGATGATGTTCTAATATCATATTCAAATGTTCATTTTTAGGGGCCTATTAGGACAATCACTATCGCATCATCTGAATGTGGAACCAGAGTTCCAAAAGAAAAAAAAAAATAGCTATGCCATTGCTCTGCAGAGCTGGCATACTTTGTACACAAGGAGTTTTCTCCCTTTTATATTTTCTGGTCATAGGGACCCGTAGGCCTAACAGAAATAATGTCAAAGGATGTCACCTTCATGCCTCCATGTATATTTCCTGACTGCTTGCAATCATGCTCAAGATGCATTTAATTGGATTTGCATGCAATTAAGTTGCATGCGGTTAGAATTGATCCTATTTGCTTAGATGCCACTAGAACTACAGTGACTATAGCTTTTTCTTTTGTTTGTTGGGAAGCAGTGCAGGAGAAATAGTCACCTTGCAAATAGATTTTCTGACTTAAGCTCATCCTCCGAGTTATAATAAATAGTTTGTTTCGAATACAAAAGAGGTTTCAATAATGCTGATATCTCAAGTTAATGAATCCCCTCCCTAATTACCCTTGTTTATTATTACAAGCAAGATATGGTCATTATATATTTAAATTTGGTGAACTAGAAATACCTCGAAACAAAATATCAAGCTTTATAATGATTATTATTGGTCATTATATACCACAGTTCAAGATGCATTTAACTGGATTAGCATGCAATTAAGTTGCATGTGGTTGGAATTGATCCTATTTGATTCGATGCAATTGCATCTACAATGACTCTAGCTTTTATTTATTTGTTGGGATGCAGTGCATGGGAGATTGACACCTTGCAAATAGGTTTTTAGCTTATGCTTCATCTATCTAGTTGTAATAAATAACTAGCTTATAACCCCATGCAATGCATGGGATGCAATAACCAAGTAAGAATTAAAAACTATTTAATCGATGTTTCATTTCTTCGGAGTACGGACATCTTAAAATAAAAAATAAAGGGCTTTATACCCAATCCACTTGAACAACTAAGAAATCCGACAATAGTGCACCCTCCTCTTTCTGTCTTCAAATTTTACCATTTTCTATCCTCTTTAAAATCCTCTTTTATCCACTCCGTGACTCAAAAATTTACATCACTTCCGCACGCGCTACCATCATCAAAGAAGCACACCAGCCTCCTCTTTTTACCTTACATAGAATTACCCATATATCCTACTCTCCCATATGCACCTCAAGATCCATTTATTGTCCTCCCTTCCCTTCTCTTCTCCGATCGACAGTGGCAGAGGAGACATGGGGATGGCGGTGGTGGCGATAGCCCTGTGGTAACTCCAGAAGGAGGGGCTCTACGAGATCTGCGGCCTCTTCAAATAGCAAATCTCCCCTAACTTTGATCAGCTCTATATTTGATAGCAGTCCAGCACTATAGCTAGTTTTTCTATTTCAATAACTGTCTTGTCCTCATCCTTGTCCATGTCGACCTCTCCTCCTTGGCCTCTTCTCCCTCTTCGTCTTAATCTTCTCTCTTTTTTCCATCTCAATCCACAAATCATATATGCAGCCATGCCACCTCCTTATTGCTGTAATCCCTCTGTTTCCTCCCCTCACTTTCCACTCTCTTCTTGATAACATGTACACGTATCAAATAGAGACTTTATCAATGTAGAAGCCTTTGTTTTAATATATATATATATATATATATATATATATATATATATATATATATATATATATATATTGCAGTCATTATCATAATGGAGAAATCTACTTTTTTTTTAAAAAAAGAAAATTTAAACATAACCACAGTTCTTTATTTTATATTTTTTAAAGAAAACTTAGAGATCACCACAGTTCTTTTTTAATTGTATTTTATTTTAAAAAATAAAAAAATTGTAGAAAATAAAGGAAATACCCAACACAAAAGCCCAGCCATCGTCTCAGCTTCCCTATTCAGCCACTCTTTTTATTTTTAAAAAAATAAGAAATAAAAAAAACTATTGCAAAAAGAAAGAAAATACCCAACACAAAAGCCCAGCCATCCATCATCTATTCTTTCTTGTTGCACTGCACCAAGCCCCCTCATGCGATTGGACTCCCAGAGACCTGCCACTGAAAACCCCTCACGTGATTAGACTCCTAAGAGCCAAAAAATAGAGAAATGGGAAAATATAGATACGAAACCTCTTGCCCACATGTTGTAAAACTATTTATCCATGTGTCAAACAGAGACTTTGCATTGGCAAATCTCCATTTTAATATATATATAATAGATTTATTTTGTATACCAAGATTTCAATAATGCTAATATCCCAAATTAATAAAACGCTCCCTTACCCTTTTTTATTACTATAATCAAGATAATAATCATTATTTGTTTAAATATGTTGAACTAGAAATATTTGGATATAAAAATTGACCATTATTAGAATAACAATTTTTTGTAATTACAAAAAATAAAGTGAAGAAGAACCTCCCTTATCATTTTTAAATTATAAAGTAATGATTTTTCTTAAACTTGCTTGACTGAAAATATAAAAAATTATTGTAACAATCAATATTTGTAATTATAAAAATCCATCAAACAATAAATATAGATAGTAATTGTTTGGTCAAATAAAATTTAACATAAAAGTTAAAATTGTTTGATTACCAATGAAGGGGATTCGAGACCTACTGCAAGGCATAATACTTCTGCTGAGCAACAAATACCCTACTGACGGTTATTATAAAAGCTGTTGGATTATTATAAGAATTGTTGGCACACTATCAGCAAAAATATAGTCAGCACCCATGGTATGTTTTTCCATAGGCATAGATCTGTTATTCCTAAGTTAATAGACACTCGGTGCAAAATGGTGCCCTGTCACTTTCGCTTTTCTTCTTTTTCTTTTAAATAAATTATAAAAATTTTCTTGAGGTTAAGTGTAGATTATATTTACATCTAGTAGTTTGAAAAACTTGCATTTATATCCTTGATGTTTATTTTTAACCTACACTTTAACCTATACCTTTAGTCAACAAACCATTAATTTTAGATGGACCCAAATGCCATGTTAGATTAAATTTATAAAATGACCAAAATAATCTTGAATTGGAGAGCTCAATGTCTGGGGCAAGAGGCAGATCTCCAAGGCCATGCTTCTTGGATGGCTAGCCTTGCCGTCCACCTTGTTCCCAGCCTTGCTTCAGACCATAATTAGCCTCCCCTAGATTATGGCAGCATTACGGCTTCGAACAATGATGAAGAGAGGAACAACAGCTATGAGTTGAAGGGAGGCACCATCGTGGCTAGCATTCATAGGCCTCGTGGCTAACCCGAGATTTCAAGAACAAGCTTAAGCCCCCTCATTTTCGTAACCTAGGACAGCCCCAATGTACTCCATAATCATGTCATGGAGGTCGTAGTTGGTAGACATCACGACGTCGTTGCCTAGCTTGCTCGCCACTGCTAGCATGGTGTTTGTATGCTCAGTGATGCAGGCATGGTCACCAATGTAGCACTCCACCAACTAGTTGTGCCAGGTGTAGTGGTGGCCCTCTATGGTTGGTTCGATATCTTGTCTCTCATAAGATCGTTCTTGCTTAGCCCTTCACTGCCAAGGTCTATCGAGATGACCATCTACCTAGCCAACAGGTAGGGGTAGGTGGTGTTGTTGCTGCAGGGTCTGTGATGATGGTTACCTTGATGTTTGTGATGGATATCAAAGTGAAAGACAAAATATTTTCTTGTATAAAAACTAGTAAATATAAGAAAGGGATCTTGACGAGCCTTCCTCCTCTCCTTCTCAATCCTTGTTAGTGGCATTGGCCTCTTTAATTGTGACAACATCATCACCGTCGCAACCATCCTTGTGGTTGCATGCATTGCTGCCACTGCCACCATGTGCTTCTGCACCTTCCACCTCTTTTGACTCTCTCTCCTTGGTATATTTGTCCTTTGCGGTCTTGCTATCTTCAGCTTCATCCTTGCCAGTGATGACTACACCTAGCGGTGCTAGGAAAGGCTCATCGATTATAAGAAGTAGGCCAAGACCTTGAGCTACATTCAGAGGATATATCTTCAAGTGCTAAATTTTGTGGGATGAGGACCCATAGAGCTTAGACAGTTTCAAGGATTTATTGATCACAGACATTCAGGCGTGTGTGTGTTTTTATTGATAAAAATCCCTTATTGCTCCCTAATTGCTGAATAGAGAGGTAGATATTTTCATCTTTTTACATTATGTAAGTAGTTTGACTGACGTGGTTAATTTATTTGGATAGTGTAGATTTTCAGACTACTGGATGTAAGCATAATAAAAGTAAACCTCAAGAGGGGTTTTTGTAATTTTTTGTTAATGAAGAAGGTAGCTATTGTTAAATAGCTCTAGAAGAAATAAAACCATTAGAGTAAGGATACAAGGGACTAAAGAAAATGGTGTCTTTTAGAAAAAAGGTTGGGACAGACATTTGCTAGTCGGTGTGAATCATTTAGAAAACTATGCAAATACTAGTTTTAATGCTATGAGGTTGCAATCATCATATAGCTATTTGAAGTTATAGTAGATTGTTCTGAATTATATTGTTGTCGCTAATATATACCAGATAGTGATACTAGTTTATTTGACATGCACTGACTCAACGGCATGAGAAGTTTGGTTCTGCTAGGCATTTTATTAATTCCAAGAATACATAAACAGGTAGAATAATTTACAGCATCTCTACACACCTGCAAATTAGTTTAAAAATAAAGTTTTAAAAATTTAGAGTCATTTAGAATCAAGAATTTTCGCTAATACTATCATCATGGCCTACTAGATAATGCACAAATTTTGATCAAGTTATTATTAAAATCTCAAATATGGTAACTACAATTAGACTCTAATCTCTCTAGAACAATGCCCAAATCAAGCATGCACTACACAATATCTAGAAAAAGATAAGAGAATGAAAAATAAGCTAATAGCCTAGCAAGTTATGTCTCTACACATGTAGTTAGATCAAGCGTATAACATACAAAAAAATATTCTACAAATACAAGTATCATTATCCATCATAAAAGAAAATAATTTGTAAATTTCGAGGACTTTCATAAATGGCATGCTGATGTTTATCTGCTTAGTAATTTACCTTTTAAAATACTAGTACAAAAACTAGATTAATACATCTTATTGAAAAAAAATATTATTTTATAAAATTTTCAAAAAGTTATTTACAATTTTGCCCTCTCTAAGTCTTTATAAAGGATATAGAGCTTTCAATATCCATAAACTTCCAAATAAGATTTGATAGCTATTTTATACATTTCCATCACGTAGAATCAACCAATATTTTGCTTTTGGTACCCAAAAATCCAATATCATCCTTAAATTTAGTATTTCATGCTTAATCAATATTTTAAAAATATTTTTCAATGCAAGTTTTACATATATAATATTTAATTTCAATCATGAAAATTCTATAAATAATTTCCATAAGTTTACTATCAAGAACTGCTATTATGGCTATTTAAGAAACACAAATTTAAAAACTAGACATTTAGATATGATGACATCACTAATTAAGAACAAGATTTAAAAATAAATTTCAAATTATATTATATGAAATGCATGGTAAAAAAAATTAGAATGGTGAAGGAACTTATAGATCTAGATGGACGAGATCTACAATTCCTCTTGACAAGACTATGTACTATCTCAAACAAATATACCAAATCATTAGGCTTCCCTCCAAAATCATAAATACACTGCCTTTAAAATTTTCCAATTTATAAATCTAGTTGCAGACCTTGACATATGATTTCTAGATGTCCTCTCTAAACATTTTATTGCTTATGTTCCTTATTGAAAATTCAAAATCATCTTTGTTCTCTTTTTGAAATCATTTTGTCAAAGTCTAAAAGCTTTTTTTCTTTCGAAAAAGAAACTTTCAAATCTGATTATGTTGCTTGTGCTTGTGAAGTAAAAGATGACTCACATAACAAATTGAAAAATCACTAAGCCTGTACAGGTTTTTAACATATGAAGTAAAAGATAATAACACTTACATGATTGTTGTCTCAAAGCCTGGCCACACAATCTAAGGATAGAGCAAGTTCAAAAATATAGGTACTATAGCTACAACTTTGGGACTTGCAAGATGATGCAAATCCAACTTAATATATGTCTACAAAATGCAAGAATGTAAGAAAAGATTATTTTGAACAAATAAACCGTTAGTATTTGGAATGAATATTATTGGTCCCCAAATATCATTCATGTAAGGTGATGTGTATTTGACCAACTATCAAAATGAAGGCCCACAATGAGTCCAACTATCAAATGCAAGGTGATATACCACAAAACTGACTACAGTCAATATGACAAAACTGACTAACTAAAGCTTGCCATAGAGCCTTCATATTGGTCAATTAGCTCTCACCATGTAGCTAGTCTTGGGGTGTGTGGAGATACCCAAATCTCCCCCCATCTAGTTACAATTGGCCCACAATGGCAAATGGTCTCCCTAGCCATGAGATCGTAGAAATTGGGTACGAGAGAATCACCCATGCAATATCTTCCGAATAGTAAATAGTTATCCAAAATGGCCTATCCACACATCTTAAAATTTCATAGTGATGGGTACTGGTCCTCGTCTATATAAATGACTTCAAGGAGACCCTTTAGTTAAGTTCTAAGATTGAAACTCAAAGACTAGCCTTGATTCCCAGCTCTTTAGAGTTTCCATCGCTCTGCCACTCACATAGTACTTCTATTCTTTCTCTAAGAATTATTTGATTTAGACATCAAAGGATCCTCCATCGAACACTGGCAAGTTCATTCTTTGTCTATGATTTTTTAGGACTAAGTCGGGTATTGGATTGAAGATCTTACTCCAATCTCCTTGCCTTCGCCACTGATCAGATATGATCAACCCAGCTATGATCATATCTATCTTGGCAATTATCATCCATTAGCCAAGGAGGCGCATGAAGATTTCCAGCCAACTCCCTTGGTCCATGTAGCACCTCATCGAGCCCTCCAGCATACTAGCCATCTTGATGGCCTAGTCAGATCTATTCCCAACAACAATACTAGGTTTCACAAAAATTTGAAAGAAACCAAATTGTTGAAGTTGAAGCTAAAAATTTTTGGAACTATTGGTGCAACAAGAAGGAAAATAGTCAGCAAACACTTTAAAAAAAAGAGTAGCTGGATGATAATTTTCAATATTATGCATTTTGGACTAGTCAATACCAAGTTTGGTACTAAGAATATTTAAAACCCTTACAAATAATATGATAGGCAACTTAAAATAGTTGAAAAAAATAGACTAAGTGCATATTTGAATGGTTGGGTCCAAAATCCCATGATATTTGTGTGTTGGGCTAGCATAACCACCAAAAGTATTGGGTTATAAAATGAGCTATCCTATGCTTAAAAGTATATAGAACTAGTTTTTGAGTTGGCTGGCTTGAATTCCATTGGGAGAAAAAATGATCTTTATAGGTTGGTCAGCCCACTTAAAAGGTAATCCTGGATACTTATTAATGTGGGCTTAGCTCAGTCTACAATTTAATGGTTTTGGTGCTTGAGTCATGAAATCAATAGCATTTGGACCCAAACATCCAAATAGGTCCTGAGGAACCATTTAGTACATTTAATTTCGTTCTCTTGTTAATAATTCTGGATGATCAGTTAGGAGATGAAAAGGGATGAGATTGCATTGGACAATCACTTAGTGTTTCAACAATTGAAAAAGTTGGGAATATACTTTATAGACATTATTTATAATTAATTGCTGAAATAAGGGCCTCGAATCAAGTTTATTTATGAACATATTGAACATAGGTGGTAAATCAGTAACGATCTCCTATCAAAATTTGTCATACTTAGCAACAAAAGTTGAGCAACACTTCATTGCATGTTGGGAATTCTTTGTAAGTTGGTGTAGGCCAATGTTGTTAAGATTAGGATAAGATTGTAAATGATAAAGGGGCTTTGATATGATAGAGTCAGGGATAGTAAGATCTCTTCGGATTTCTATAAAGATATGAAACAATATAATGCTGCAACAATAAGTAACAAATCACAATAAGGAGGCAAAATTTGATAATCAATGAGAAATCTGCTATTTGAAAAGCATATTGAGGATAATTTAAGAGGACATTTGGTGATCCAAATTGGATCATCAAGATGATAATAGATTACTGATGATTCTTATTCTAGGATAACCTAATCTCCAATAATTTAAGATCACCATATTTGGTATGCTATATTCCAATGATTAAAGATTCTTGGATATCTACTAGTAACATGTTTGATATTCTATATGAACCTAAGATCATGGACTATAAAATATCAAAAGAACCCCTAATATTTTTCATAAAAATATATTTATCAGTTATATCAAACATATTATAGTGAAATATTAATATATTTATTAATGTATTCCATAAAAAGTATATTTATTAGTCCTATAAATATTTATCCTCTAAAGATATATTAATTATATATTATTATAGAATCAATATTATTATTTATACTAATAATATATTATTTTTTATTACTAATATTTATTTTGATTAAAAAAATAAGGCATATATAAGTAATCTATTAAATATTTAATTATATAATTATAATGCACAATAATATATTTATGTTATAATTTAAAATTATGATTGAATAATAATATAATGATAATATGATTAATAATATATTATAATTAATACAATATATCATAAATATATTTTATAATATTAATATAATATAATATATCAAAATAATATATTAATAATATAATGATATATCAACTTTTCTGTTGGACTAAAGAAAATTTTTGTCCTTAAAATTTTTTCCCAAGATCATTGCCTTAAGGAGATCTTGGATACCCGACTCAAGGATGGATATCTCATTACTATGCTAGATGTATGCCCTAGAAGTCAGATGGCTAACACATGTATACATTCTAGATACATAATTTTTATAATTAAATTTTTAAAATAAATAAAATTTGAATTATTTTTTTCATATAGTATTTAAATTATATTCATGAATCATTTGAGAAATTAACAGATGATGATACACATTCTCAAGAGTTGAAAATTTGAGGTACGTGTTATTAGTGGTTAATTCCTAAATACTTTCGATCGATGGATCATCACGGAGATGGTGATTGATCCGGATAGATCGGTGCATAGATCATTTTTCTTCTTGGATAGATGGATCTTGAGTCTACAATGTAGAGATATCAGAGTGAGAGTGTAGGTGCTTGATAAAGATTAGGGGTATTAAGCGTGATCAACATAAATAAGTCACTAGGATGGCTACCTATTCGTCGGTGACTTACTCATAGTTGCAGTTGTGTAGATAGTTCTTTGACCTGTGGTGCCTCGACTGTTTATAGTGAGATTGCTATAGTTTGACTACACAATCACTTGATTATCTAGCCATTCAAAATTTTATGATATATGTTGGCTACAGTAGGTCCATTGTAGGAATAAGATGTGCATCAAGATGAGATTTATCAATCCTGATATACAGAGAGAGATCCTATATAATTTACAAGATTGAGTCTTAAAATTCATGGCCATGGTAGGTGAATGATGGAAAGGAGTTTTCATAAGATTTCATATAGACTCAAGTTGATTGAATCTGGCATATGATGGATGAACGGGTTTGACGAGTTATCCTTGACCTACATCTTGTCGGGACTCATGACCAAAGAACCAAACTATATGGTAACTGCACCTAGAGGTTTAATATTTTATTCTGCTAGATTGCCACTACATACTGCTATATATCATTGGTAGATTGTGAGACTCAATGAGTATCATCTTGATGATTGATGATCTTTGATGGGCAAAGTTCAAAGTGTTCCAACCCATCGAAAGGAGTTTCGATGATATTGTGATGGATTGCCACTAGATCATAGTATATCTCCCTACCAAACAAAATAAAACCTATGGGGTCATACACAAAAGAGATCTTTATCTGATTAGATGGTTAAATTATGATTATAAATTATAATAAAAATTAATTATCAATATGATTGATATTGCAAAAGTTGTAATTAACTAATTCACTAGGTAATAGTGAATTGTAAGAGGATCAATTGATGATTGGATAGTTGTCTGGCTCAATTTGATTCAGCTATAGGATATAAATTAGATCTAATTGAATTAGATTCAATTTGATTTGATTTGAATTTGATTAGATCAAACCTAATTGAATTATGAGATAACCCAATTACATAAGGAGATCAATTCCTAATTTGACTAGAACTTAATTGAATTAATTTTCTAATCAGATTAAGATTTAATTCAGATTTAATTTGAGTTTCTATTTAGACTAAGAATTAGCTTGATTTGGGTGCTACCTAATCTTAAGTTGGTTAGGATTAAAATATATTTAAAACATATTTAAGACAGCACCAAAAGGGAATTCTAGTTGGACTGGGATTCTCTTTCCATGCACCAACAATATTCATGCTGAAAAGGGGAATGCCTCCCTGGGATTTTGCACATCCAAAGAGCCACTCCACACCCTTTCATACAACCCTATTTCCCCTCCTTTGATTAGGATTTAATCTGGTTTGATTTGAATTTAAATCAAATCAGTTTTTGAATCAAAGTAGGAATCCTAGTTTGTTCAGTTTTGGACATTCAAACCTAGTCTTAACCAACTACTTGGACACCTATTTAAAGAGGAGATTATGGACATGTAAGAAAAAATAAAAATCTATTTTAACATAGAAAAAAGAGAGGTGGGGCATGGGCTTTTGGGCATGAGTCGCCTTGGGCGTTGGGTTTCAAGAAAGGGAAGAGAGAAGGATTCTCTCTTCTTCTAGGTTTTCTTCCTCCTGTTCTTTCTACTTTTCTTCTCCTTGTTCTCTGAGGGGGCCTTAGAGAGTTGAAGAGGATCTTCAATCAGCCATCAAAAAGGTATCTTCTATAAGGAAACTACTAGCACCCTGGTGAAGACAAAGGCTTCAGATCGGATCGAAGATGTCATGTAGATATCCGTAGAGGTTGGATGCGTATGTAGCTCTATAGAAATCTCACTCTACGAAAAAGTATTCATCTAATCTAAATCTGATTTTTTATTTCAGCATCTTGATCTTGTATGTGATAGATCCCAGGACATCAATGGATTAGATCTATTGCATGCATGATTGATTAAAAAGTTTTAATCTAGGGATGAAATTTTTTTGCTACTAGTTTTTAAATTTCTGCATGCACAACTAGGATATGAGATTTCCTAGAATTGCTTCAAGTGGTATTAGAGCTAGGTTATTTCATATGCATTAGATTAAGATCTAAAAATCAGATTTAATAGATCTGAAAATTTTTGGTTAAAGTTCAAGATCGTTCAGATAAGTTGTTGTCCTAGAATGATCACTGAACGTTATTTGATAACGTGTTAATCAAAATTTTTAGATCTGATTTTTGTGATGCATAAGATTAAAATCTGATGCTTATGTTATGATATGATCATGTTTAGATCTATGTTACATGAGATATACATGATTAGATCCTGTTTATACATGAGATGTCTAAATGATATGCATAAGTGATATGTGTAGATGTAGTTTGTTAGATCTAAAATACATGAGATGCATGTAATTAGATCTAAATAACACATGAGATGTATAATTGATTAAACCTATTTTAGATTAGATCTAAATTGATTGGGTTAATCAAAATCATCCTGATATAAGGTTGTCTTGGTATAATGAAAATTATACTGAATGGTTATCCTAGGATAATATAAGATGAGACCCTTTTTTTAAATCAAAATTCTAGATCCAAAATTATTTAGGATCTAAACATAAATTTGAAATTTATGAGGTTATGTATGAGATATATGATTAAATATTTAGATATGAAAGTAGTTTCGATATCTAAACTACCTCATGTTCATAATACACTTAATTAAAGATCTAAAATTATGAGTTAAAGATCTGAAATTGAGTATTAAGGATCTGAAATTGAGAATTTAAGATCTTAATTTTAAGCATAAAATATGAGGATTTGGGCTTGCATAGTTCAACTAGAACTAGTAATTTGATTACTTTTGAGTAATCGACTAATACGTGATAGGACTCAATCGAGATGAGTGGTTGATCTAACCCAATCAAGAGTTGATTAGGATTAGGTCAAGAGTACTCGAGATCAATCCATTAGTTGTAGATTAGTCACATCAATTAATAGCCTTATGTTGGATCGATTAACTCAAAGATCTGATTTAGCTAAGTAGCTCGAGCTTGAGTTATACAAGCTAATCTATTCAAAATTGATTGACCTATTGATGTCTAAGAAAAATGATTTGATTTGATCTAAAAAGAGATAGTTATTTTATTGGTTTCGTTTGCTGATATGTCAATTTATTGGTGTCTAAGAAAAGCAACGGGGCAACCCCCACCAACTATATATTTTTCTGACCAATTTGGTTGATTAATCTTGATGTGGTTGCCTTGTGATTCGAGTAAGCCTCGCCCTTAGGGTTAGTTATAATGGTTATGACTAATTAGGATTAAAGAGACCTAAAATAAAATCTCCTCAATAATATTAAGTTGAGGGGTGTTCCACCATTATAGAGTACTGTGTCCCCTCCAACGTTGACTGTTCTCAACTGGATATAATGGTTCAGTTACATTAGGGGAGAAGCAGCTACTCTATTGGCATGAGATGCTGCAAGGTGGAGATGGAGTTGGCTCAATAACTATCAGGTGAGGATCCCAATGAGGGCTACACTCGTGCTCAATGGTGGATCTGACTTAACTAGGGAATGAGATCAATAACTGTCAGATAAGATTTCAGGATCTAGAGATCAGATCCACTATAATTTACTTAAGAAGTATTGGACAAGAATTATCCACCTATTAGTTGACATATTTCTCAATAACTGTCAGGTGAGGTAGCATATCAATCGGTGGGACCGCAGTACCCGCTAGAAACCTTAACTCATGAAGGGGTTCTTGTTTTTCGTTCGAGGAGTCTAGGGATTCAAAAAAATAATGAGAGATAGTTTGTTTTTAAAATAAAATTTTTAAAATAAACTAAAATCAATTACAAAAATCTAACTAAAAATTTCTTCTCTCTATAGAAAATTTGTCTGCCCCCAAATGATTTACCCACTTCTTTGAGTACAACCAATTGTCAGATTCCAACTGTAAGGATTGGTTAAGGAACTTGAAAGATGTTTTGAGTTTCGAGTAGCTAGATTGTGTCTTAGATAAGAAAATATCGATAGGAATCCTGAAAAGTTCAATGGACACACCTTTAGAAGGTATATCGGATCTGCTCATGATTGAGACTAACCTTATAATTTTTTCTACTACCAGTTGGGTAATAGACTCTAGTTCTAGTATACACTTATATACTGCAATACAGGATCTTATGGAATATAGAAGGTTGAGGCTAGGAGAGATAATCCTATGAGTAGGCAATGGAGTAAAAGTTGATGCTATGGCCGTAGAGCCCTATCCTCTTTGATTACCATCTGGTTTCTATTTAGAATGTCTATTATTATGTACCTGCTACTTGTATAAATTTGATTTCTATTTCAAGCCTAGCACAGGATGACTATGAAATTAGTTTTAAGAAGGACCATTGTATCATTTATTTTGAAAATAAATTAGTTGGACGTGGTCACTTAATTAACAGTCTCTATCATTTGTATGTTGATGTAGATGAATCAGTTAATATTGAAAATTATGTCTTAAAGCCAATCATTTGGCGCTTGTGCTATTTATAAATTGTATATGAATTGTTTATTAATAAAAGTTATTTGACTTTATCATCACTAATTATACATCTTCTCTATTGAACTCCTGTATTGTGATGAAGTCCTTAAAACTACTTTCAATCGATAAAGAAGGATTTATCATGTAGTTCTTAAACTAGTTTGTGACCAAATGATGCATTATTAACTAGGACGATAATATTCATCAAGTATAGGTCATTGTATGTTATATGGATTGATTGTTCTCATAATCAAAGAGTATAAAAATACTAGTATGACATACAAATAAAATATAAGAGTATATTTATGCTGAAAGTGACCAACTGTAGAGCACTCTACTGTCAAGAGTAGTTCACGAAGGATATGGGTATAGTGTCCTTCCAACCTAAGATCACTACGGTAACTTCCAAGTAACTAACTGTGCTTTGATACCAGACTATCTGAATTTCTAATTCAGTGATAGACTATTTTTAGACACAGTCAAGTACTTACGAAGTCAGTGTGTGAGTCAAGATGGGATTGACTGTTCTTGATTTCAGGGGTTAGTGCTACATTGTGTTTCAATTCAGTAAAATTTTGGTCAGGATAGTCTTTATGAGGAGTTACAGGATTTATGAGGTTGAGACACATTATGGATGTATTGATTAAGAGTTGACAGTTTAACTCTGAAGTCATTCTAAATACTGAAGGTCAAAGGGATGAATTATACGATAACCATATACCAAGGGTTCTTAAATGTTACTTTGCAATCATTCGGCCTATCCAGACATCGAGTACCATTACTAGATGGTTAATTCGATTAGTATAAAAATTTATTCCTATGCTATCGACTTAGATTCGAATCTATGGGGTCACACTTAAAAAAAAAATTCTATCTGATCAGATGGCTGACTAGTGATTGAGAATCGTTCAGAGGTATAATCGTCAATATGATTGATGATTAACCTTATGCAAAAGTTATAATAAAATAATTTGCTAATGGTTAGTAAATTATAAAAAAATTAATTAAAAATTAGATTGCTAATTAGCTTAATTTGATTAAGTGATAAAATTTAGATCAAGTCTAATTGAATTAGATTCAATTAGGTCTGATCCGATTAGGTTATAAGATGACCTAATCGCTAAAGGTGTTTGATTCCTGATTGGATCAGGACTTGGGCTCGATTAATTTTTGATTAGATTAAGTTTTAATTGAGTTGGTTCAGTATCTAATTAGATCAGATTCAGATATCTAATTGGGTCTAACCTAATTTGATTAGGATGAGAACCTAATTGGATCGAGTGCAAACTCAAATGAGTTTGAATTTCAAACCCCTTGCGCCACCCCATCCCACGCCCTTTTTCTATCCATGAAAATTCAAAATTTGCATGGAGAATTCACATGCCTAAGCTCCCTTTGTCATCCACTATGGATAAAGATAAGTTGGTTAAGTTTTGAATTCAAATGGGGTTTGAATTTAAACTAAACTACCTAATCTTTATCTCATCCTATCCACTCTCATCGCCCACCTTAAATCCTCTTATTTTTGTGTGACAAAAAGAGGAGGGGAATCACTGTGAGAGAAGTCTCAAAGTGGGGGCATGAAAATGAGAGAAGGGTGGGTCTTCTATGCATGAAAAATAGAGGAAACCTATTCCTCATGGGAGTGAGCATTGTGGGTTTCCTATGATTCCGACTCTAGGGTTTTGGAAAGAGAGAAAAATCGAGAGAAGAGTGTCTCCTTTTTGCTTTTCTTCCTTCCACCTGATCACCTCTAGATATTCTCCTTCACCTTTTGAAAGAATCCAAGTGATTCGAAGGACCTAGATCAGCCATGTCACGCCCCCGACCCGAGATTGTGAATCGAGGGTCGTGGCAACCGCCGCATACTCATGAAGAACTCTCTCCATAAGCATGCAAGGCATCTCATCACGATATCAATGCATCATAGCGGAATAAATTCAAATAATTATTATTCAACGTAATTCAAGTAATTAAATCAAATATCTTACATCCAATAAAATTTTTGCTAAAAATAAAACAATAGATCTAAGTTTATTGAAGTTGACAATGCTAATCTCACTTCTAAAAGCTCTGTCCCAATATTTCGTCCCACGCTCGAAATTAATTATCTGAATCTGAAAAATAGAAAGAAAGGTAATGAGCTAGACAGCCCAGTAAGTAACAAATATCTCAACTAGATAATTCAGATATTATATAATTTTCAAGAATAATGCTGCAAATAAACATAAGAGTATATTTCATGCTGATTTAATACAAATCAAATATTTTCAAATATTCACATATAATATAATCATAAATCTGATTTGATTCAAAAATACTCGTAACTCAACAGCCTTGACTATGACCAACGTTTAATCCCCCATTGGCGGGGTCCACAGAATACCAGCGTACAACCCCCACTGGCAGGGTCCACAAATACCAGTGCACAACCCCCACTGGCAGGGTCCACAAACACCAGCGCATAACCCCCACTGGCAGGGTCCACTGAGTACCAACGTAAAATCCCCATTGGCGGGGCCCACTGAAACATAGTTAGGCTGAGAGCATAAATCCGATCTATATCAAACACTTTGTATCATAATATATCATAATTTTTCTCACTGAACGCGCGCATAAATCGACATACCATAACATTTCAAAAGCACTTTTCTTTCAAAACATAATTTCATAAATCACGCATAATTTCAGAGAATAATTATTTATTTTCAGAATAAATATGGAATATCTCGAGAAGATGATTCATTACTTACCTTTCACGGAGCACTGAATGAATAGATCGACTAACTTCTAGGAGATTCTTCCATGCCCATTATCCAAAATTATATTTTTACATTAATTTTAATTCAAAATTAAATTTAACAAATTCCAAAATCAAAACCTCACTTAAAATCAGACTCTTCCCTAAACTCGATCAAAATCATCAGATAAAGCCTTCCACTACGCTAATCCTAGAGGAATAACTTTAGAGAGAGAGAAATCCATCAAGAGAGAGAAACAACTTAGAGAGAGAAAATTCTAGAGAGAGAAGGTAGAGAGAGAAAGTCCAATTTCAGAGAGAGAAAGTCAGGGTTCAGACTGAAAGAAGAGAGAGAAGAGAGAGAAACTCTCTTTCTCATCATTTTTTTTATTTTCTTATTTATTTATTTATTTATATATATATATATTTATATTTTTATTTTATTATTTTTTTTTCTTTTCTTTTCTTTTTCTTCTTTTTCTTCTTTTTTTTCTTCCCTTTTCTTTTTCTCTTTTTCTTCTTTTTCTTTTCTTTTCTTTTTTTTTTCTTTTTCTTCTTCGTTTTCTTTTCTTTTCTTTTTTTTCTTTTTTTTTTTCTTGGGCTTCTTCCAGGCCGAACAGGGGACGGCGGTTCTCCGGCCTTGACTGGCCGTTCGGGCCGCGGCCGCCACGACGGAGGCCGGCAGCAGAGGGGGGCCATTCCCCTAGTCACAGAGAGGTATGGCCGGCGGTCGATTGCGATCGCCGGCGCCAGAAAAATCCAAGGGAAAAGAGACCGAAACAAGGGTCACTTTTCCGACCACAAATCGGCAACACCCATCGCCGGCAGCCTCAAGCAAAGGTATGGGAAGAAAGGGAAGGAAGAGAGGAAGGAAAGGAAGACTCACCCCGGCCTCCGGTGATCTCATCGGCGAGCAATCACGGTGAGAAACCGAACGGTGTCCGCGGCTTCGATCGAGAAAGACGGAGAGAAAGAGAGAGGGAGGAGGCCGATGTTCGGTCTCAAGGGAGAGGGGGTCTTCTTATAGAGGACCCTAGGACTCCGAGAGGTCCTAGGATTCCCTATCTCGTCCGGATCTCGTTGGAGAAGAAGACTCCTATCGGAAGTCTTCTTCCCGATTTTTCTCTATTTTTTTTTTTAATGGGCTTGGGTTTTGGGCTATAACATTCTTCACCCCTAAAAAAAAATTTCATCCTCGAAATTTTTCATACCTGTCACTAGTGTATTGGAAGCCTGTGCATTCTGTTGAGTAAGCGCATAAACTCTTCCCTGGGTTTTAGAAATCTGTCCACCACCCTTATATTATCCTTTATGAGTTCTTTGGCCAACTTGATTTTCAGTATTTAGCGGGCAGCTAGCAATTTTATGATCCTTCTGACCATATTTGAAACAAGCACCTGTATTCCAATAGCAATCCTTGTCTGCATAATTTTTGCCAAATCTGGAGCACGGCTCACCATCAATCTGTTGAGTCTTATTGTCTACTGCTCCCTTAGCTGATCTTTTGATGTTTTTATTATTCTGCCCTTGTGTATCATTTGATTTTGCTCTCTTTCTTTGCTTTCTTTTCCTTTCCATGCGTTCTTCATTGACTTCTCTTTCAATTATCAGTGCTTTGTTTACCACATCGGCATAAGTTGTCAATTCATATGGAACCACTTATTTTCGAATCTCAGTTCTCAGTCCCATCTCAAACTTGTGAACATGTTCTTGCTCACCATCCACTAATCTCGGAGCAAATTTTGCTAACTCTGTAAATTTTGCTTCATATTCAGTCACACTCATACCCTTTTGCTTCAAATAAATAAACTCTTGCTCTTTCTGGATCCTTATACTCTGGAGAAAATATTGATCATAGAATGCAATCCAAAATCTTTCCCAGGTAAGTATTTCGCCGTCTTGTTCATGCTTGCGCTGTAGTCGCTGACACCAGTTGTATGCTTCTCCTTGTAGTAAATAAGCTGCATATCGAATCTTTTCTTCATCAAGACACTCTTGGACAGCGAAAGCCTTCTCCATCTCCATTATCCAGTTATCAGCCTCCAAAGGTTCAGTAGTCCCCTTGAAAGTTGGAGGAGCAAGCTTTTTAAATTCTGAAATATTGTTCTGTTGTACTGGTTGCTCTCCATGTTGTGGTGGTGGATGCTGATGTTGTTATGTATCTCGTTGTATCTGCTGTTGTTCAAACATTTGCTGTTGTATTTGTTGTTGCGCTTGTACCATCCGGATTAGGATCTGCATTAACTGAGCCATATCTGGTTCTTGACGTGCTCTCGAAGCACTCCCATTAGGATCTATGACTCCCTCCTCCTGAGGGGTGCCACTGATCAGATGGGGAGTGCTACCATCCCATGGTTGTGATGTCTCTCTTGCAATTTCGTGAGTAGTTCTTGTCATTCTACGGGGAGGTATGGTAACCTTGTAGTAGTAAAACCTTATTAGATTCAGTTATCTATTTGTTAGGATAGATTTATTATGATGCTCATACTTTAACATCCCAATATTCCTAATGTTTACCCACCTACACTCATACTATGTCAAATTCTATGTGTCATAATTTATCCACTTATGCTCTGATACCATATTAATTATCACATCTCTGACCCGAGATTGTGAACCGAGGGTCGCGGCAACTGCTGCATACTCATGAAGAACTCTCTCCATAAGCATGCAAGGCATCTCATCATGATATCAATGCATCACAGCGGAATAAATTCAAATAATTATTATTCAACTGTAATTCAAGTAATTAAATCAAATGTCTTACATCCAATAAAATTTTTGCTAAAAATAAAACAATAGATCTAAGTTTATTGAAGTTGACAATGCTAATCTCGCTTCTAAAAGCTCTGTCCCAATATTTCGTCCCACGCTCGAAATTAATTATCTGAATCTGAAAAATAGAAAGAAAGGTAATGAGCTAGACAGCCCAGTAAGTAACAAATATCTCAACTAGATAATTCAGATATTATATAATTTTTAAGAATAATGCTGCAAATAAATATAAGAGTATATTTCATGCTGATTTAATACAAATCAAATATTTTCAAATATTCACATATAATATAATCATAAATCCGATTCGATTCAAAAATACTCGTAACTCAACAGCCTTGACTATGACCAACGTTTAATCCCCCATTGGCGGGGTCCACAGAATACCAGTGTACAACCCTCACTAGCAGGGTCCACAAATACCAGTGCACAACCCCTACTGGCAGGGTCCACAAACACCAGCGCACAACCCCCACTGGCAGGGTCCATTGAGTACCAACGTAAAATCCTCATTAGCGGGGCCCACTGAAATATAGTTAGGCTGAGAGCATAAATTCGATCTATATCAAACACTTTGTATCATAATATATCATAATTTTTCTCACTGAACGCGCGCATAAATTGACATACCATAATATTTCAAAAGTACTTTTCTTTCAAAACATAATTTCATAAATCATGTATAATTTCAGAGAATAATTATTTATTTTCAGAATAAATATGGAATATCTCGAGAAGATGATTCATTACTTACCTTTCACGGAGCACTGAATGAATAGATCGACTAACTTCTAGGAGATTTTTCCGTGCCTATTATCTAAAATTATATTTTTACATTAATTTTAATTCAAAATTAAATTTAATAAATCCCAAAATCAAAACCTCACTTAAAATCAGACTCTTCCCTAAACTCGATCAAAATCATCAGATGAAGCCTTCCACTACGCTAATCCTAGAGGAATAACTTTAGAGAGAGAGAAATCCATCAAGAGAGAGAAACAACTTAGAGAAAGAAAATTCTAGAGAGAGAAAGTAGAGAGAGAAAGTCCAATTCTAGAGAGAGAAAGTCAGGGTTCAGACTGAAAGAAGAGAGAGAAGAGAGAGAAACTCTCTCTCTCATCATTTTTTTTATTTTCTTATTTATTTATTTATTTAAATATATATATATATATTTATTTATTTTTATTTTTATTTTATTTTTTTTTCTTTTATTTTATTTTCTTTTTCTTCTTTTTTTTCTTCCCTTTTCTTTTTCTCTTTTTCTTCTTTTTCTTTTCTTTTCTTTTTTTTTTCTTTTTCTTCTTCTTTCTCTTTTCTTTTCTTTTTTTTCTTTTTTTTTTCTTGGGCTTCTTCCAAGCCGAACAGGGGACGGCGGTTCTCCAGCCTTGACCGACCGTTCGGGCCGCGGCCACCACGGCGGAGGCCGACGACAGAGGGGGGCCATTCCCCCGATCACAGAGAGGTATGGCCGACAGTCGATTGCGATCGCCGGCGTCGGAAAAATCCAAGGGAAAAGAGATCGAAACAGGGGTCTCTTTTTCGATCAAAAATCAGCGACACCCATCGCCGGCAGCCTCAAGCAAAGGTACGAGAAGAAAGAGAAGGAAGAGAGGAAGGAAAGAAAGACTCACCCCGACCTCCGGTGACCTCACCGACGAGCAATCACAGTGAGAAATCGAACGGTGTCCGTGGCTTCGATCGAGAAAGACGAAGAGAAAGAGAGAGGGAGGAGGCCGATGTTCGGTCTCAAGGGAGAGGGGGTCTTCTTATAGAGGACCCTAGGACTCCGAGAGGTCCTAGGATTCCCTATCTCGCCCGGATCTCGTCGGAGAAGAAGACTCCTATCGGGAGTCTTCTTCCCGATTTTTCTCTATTTTTTTTTTTTTTTTTAATGGGCTTGGATTTTGGGCTATAACAAGCCAACAAATGGATCTCCACACGAGCTAACACTCCCGGGGAGATCGATCAGCACCAGAACTTCAAGTGGATGCCCTGTAGGGGTTTGATGCTCTGTGCAACTACAAGTGATCAGAAGGACCTCTTTGCTATAATTATCAGTAGCGATGATCAGCTACCCATGCTCTGGTAGGAGATCTGATCTTTGTAGATACGATCTACCTGTGATGATCTAGTTTGTAGTAGATTTGATCTACTACCAGATTGATATGATTGATCGTATCTTAGAACTCAAATTATACATGTCATTCATATCATATGATCCTTTGTAAGTAGTTTTTAGATCTAATCTTATGCATGCGCAGAGATTAAAATATTTAATCTAGCCTCTTCTGCTGAAAATTTTAAAAAATACATGCATGAAACTACCTGTGTTTCCTTCAATTGATATCAGAGCATAGGTTCTATATATTATGAATATATATGTATTCAGATCTAATTTCCTATTATTTAGATTAGATCTAAATAGTTTTTATATTCATATATGATATTTATCAATCTCATATGTGATATGATTAGATTAGATATCCTAGTAGCCAAGTATTTTGACTGGGTTGATCACCAGACCATCCGATCATAGGAGCAAATTGGGTTTAAAGGCCCTCTCTTCCTATTCGATGGGGTGATCTTATCACGTGTAGGGGTGCTGTGTGATTATATCTCATGAAGAAGAACCGTGAAAGAAAAAAAATTTACTTTTTGTTAAAATTCTAGATCCAAAAATCCTAGGATCTATTGTATGTGATATAAATTTAAATTGTATGAAAAGTAGTAATATTTAATTATCATGATTAAAATTATTTTAATCATAAAAAATAAAATCTAAAATCATAAATAAGTTTAGATGAGATCTAAAAATTATTTATGATTGATTTTATTGATATTTATGCAAAATTGTTCAGATCTGAAACTTTACAAAAGTTGGTGACATGCCTACTGATCCGTCTCAATTTTGGACTAAGTCGACTCAGAATTTGAAGGAAAAACCATCTTTTTTCTTGTAGGATCTTCCAGATTAAATCAAATCTAGGGTAGAATAATTTTAAAAAAAAATTATCCTATATTTATTTTAGATCTAAATCTCTAGATCTAATTTTCATATCTGATATTAAGTCTAAAATAAATCTAAAAGGGATGAGGAAATAAGTAATACCTCAAGGATAATCTGATTACCCTGTAGATGATCGCAGCAAGCCTAAGGTTCTGATTTAGCCACGCAATCACCTGACCTCTATCAGTATCCGCTCAGGTAGGATCTAGATCATCTTCTCCTCGCGAATCTCTGCTCCAAAAATTAGAATTAAATCTGATTAGGAAGATCTTCAAAAGTCTTTCTGAAGTTGGAGCAGCAGCCTGTCGAAGAAGTCCTGCAGTCTTCTTGTTCAAGGTGTCACCACGCCTTGGACCTTTGCCAGATGGACGTCCTGTGAGAATTTCAGTGTAGGGGTAAAACGATAATTTTAAAACTTTTTCAAAATTATAATTTTACAGCAAAAATTATTAATTAATGTAATTAATTAACATATATTAATTCTATACAAAAATTTAAATATGATATATATAGCATGCATTTAAATTTGAAATTTTGAATTCTACAGTAAATATTTTACTGTTATGTGTTCAGAACACATTACCTTTGTGCAGATAGTCGATCGTCGCAGTCTGATCATCGTCGGGATGGTCTAATCATCGTAATGCAGTCACATAGTATGTCTGACTTTCGTGGATCATCCACACGAAACTCCCGATCTGATTGGCTCCTCACGAATGCTAGTTCATTGCAGAACCCTTTCGATGGCCGATGCTGATTGAACTCCTTCGATCGGTGTCTGTCGACTCCTTAGATGCTTCGGATCATCAGCAAAGGTGCTTGAGAGGTTGATGAAGCTCTTTCTAAAGTTTGGTAGGCTCACAACACTCGTAGCTCACTATCTCACTTCCTGAACCCTAGACAGAAATCCTAGGGTACTCACAAATGACCCTGCACCCTTTCTGTTTCTTTTCTTTTCTCTTCTTTTCTTTTCTTTTCTCACGTACAGAGCCTTTCTCATGCCACCCTTTCTCTCTTAGATCAGATCTATGCACGCCCCATCTTCTCTTTCTTTTTAAAATGGTGTAAGACCGCATCTTTACAGCATTTTCACCACGTGAGAGGATAAAGCTAGGTGGTTGCTTACTTGAATTCAAATTGAATTTGAATTCAAATGCCAACCAACCAATCTTTATCTACTCTTGGCATGAGAAGAAGGGGGTGTGGGTTCTTTGTGCATGGAGAATTTATACGAGAAACTTTTTCTCATGTAGAATAAGTGGCGCACAAGTGGATAAGGTGGCGCATGAGATTAGTTACCCATTCAAATTCAAACTTCATTTGAATTTGAATGGCCAACCAACCATCTTTATCCACTCAAAATGATGCACAGTCCCCAAGCATTAGGACTCTTGGTCGAATAGTCCCAGTCCAGTGGGACTCTTCACCAGCCATGTGTGTGACTCCACAGGTTCGAACCTAAACCGATAGCACAGGAATCAATTTCTGTACTAATTGAAGTGACCATCAAGCAATGGTATCCGACGTCTGGATAGGTCGAATAGTCACAATCACAATATTCAAAATCTAAACGAATATGGTTATTGTATAATTCATCCCTTTTGACCCCTGTGTATAGGACGACTCAGGGTTAAACTGTCAACCCTAATCAGATCATCCGAATCGTGCTTAACTCAAACAGTCCTGTGACTCCTCACTAGGACTACCCTGGTCAAGATTTTGCTAAATTAAAATACGACTGCACACAGCTCCTGAACTGGAGTGGTCAATCCCATCTTGACACACGCACCGACAAGTCAAGTACTTGACTACACCCAGCAGCCTTCCGTCACTGAATTAAAAATTCAGGTAGTCCAGTGCCTAAGTGCAGTGAGTTGCTTGCAAGTCACCATGGTAGTCTCAGGTCGGAGGGACAGTTATACCCATATCCCATCGGTGCAAATCTTGACAGCAGAAAAAGCTCCAGAGTCGGTCATGTTTAGTGCAGATGTACCTTTACATCTCATCTGTATGCCATACCAGTGTCTCTACACTCCTTGGTTAAGAGGACAACCAACCCATATGGCATACAATGACCTATGCTTGATAAATGTTATTGTCCTTGGTAACAACGTATCATTTGATTGCGAACAGATTTAAGGACTAAACGATAAATCCTCCTTTGTCGAGTCTAATAGTCCTAAAGACTTCACCACAACACAGGAGTTCATTAGAAGATGAAACAATTTGTGATGAAAAATATCAAAATAACTTTTATTTATTTATAATTTATATACTAGTATAAAAAAGAGTACAACCGTCAACAGACTGACGATTGGCTTTGGGATACTATTCCCAATAATCTCCCACTTGGCCTAAAGCCAATCGGTGCAGTATCTAATACCCATCTTCGACTTGAAGTCATCAAACTCCTTCACCGCAATGGCTTTAGTGAATGGGTCGGCCAGGTTCTCCTCCCGTCGATCTTCTGAAGGTCGACGTCACCTCTATCCATGATTTTTCGGATAAGATGGTAGCGGCACAGAATATATTTCATCCGCTAGTGTGCCTTCGATTCCTTCGCCTGAGCAATGGCTCCAGAACTATCATAGTAGAGCAGAACTAGACCAACAAGGGAGGGTGCTACTCTGAGCTCGGTGATGAATTTCCTCAGTCACACCACTTCTTTGGCAGCATCTGATGCAGCGACATACTCTGCCTCATAAATTGAATCTGCCACAGTGTGCTGCTTGGAACTCTTCCAGCAGACAGCCCCACCATTAAGGATAAAAATAAATTCCGACACACTCTTGCTGTCATCATGATCAGACTGGAAATTGAAGTCTGTAAACCCCATAAGTCTTGAGTCTGATTCACCATAAACAAGCCACTGGTCCTTAGTATTTCTCAAATACTTTAGGATGGTTTTAACAACCTTCCAGTGATTCTCTCCTGGATCAGATTGGTATCTACTCACTACCCCTAGTGAGTATGCCACATCTAGTCATGTACATATCATGGCGTACATGATAGATCCCACTGCCGAAGCATATAGAATTCTACCCATACGCTCCCTCTCTTGAGGTGTTGTCGGACAATCCCTCTTCGAGAGAGAAATTCTATGGCCTATCGGTAGATAGCCTTTCTTAGAATTCTCCATGCTGAACCTCTTCAGCATAGTATCAATGTACGTGGACTGGGATAAGCCAAGCAACCTTTTAGATCTATCCCTATAGATCCTCATCCCTAGGATGTAGGAAGCTTCTCTCAGATCTTTCATGGAGGACTGTGATGACAGCCAAATCTTTATTCCTTGTAATGTAGGGACATCATTCCCGATTAAGAGAATGTCATCCACATACAATACAAGAAATATCACTACTGGACCATTAGCCCACTTATAAATGCAGGGCTCTTCTCCGTTCTTAACCAAGCCATACATTTTGATCATTCTATCAAAACGTATGTTCCAACTCCGGGATGCCTGCTTAAGTCCATAAATGGACCTCTGTAGCCTGCACACCTTAGACTCATCTGTGGATGTGAACTCTTCAGGTTGTATCATATACACCTCTTCGTCCAGCTCTCCATTTAGGAGAGCTGTCTTCACATCCATCTGTCAGATTTCATAGTCCAAATGGATAGCTATCGCAAACAAAATTCGAATGGATTTGAGCATTGCCATAGGAGAAAACATCTCATCATACTCTATACCATAACGTTGATGATATCCCTTGGCAACCAGACGGGCTTTATAAGTCTCCACCTTTCCGTCTGCACCCCTCTTCCTCTTGAAGACCCACTTACACCCTATGGGTTTTACTCCTTCGGGTGGGTCAACCAATGTCCACATATCGTTGACCTTCATGGACTCTATTTCGGATTCATGGCCTCTAGCCATTTCTCAGAGTCAGGTCTCTGCATTGCATCCATGTAGGTGATCGGATCCTCATCATTTTCATCAAGTTCGACAGGATCACCGTCCTAGACCAAGAAACCATAGTATCTGTCTGGTTGATGTGGTACTCTACCAGACCACCTTAAGGGTGTAGGAACAATGGGCTCCGGATCTGATCTAACCAAATCCGGTTCAGGTTCAGCAACTTGTGTCAATTTTTCCACCTACCGAACTTCCTCAAGTTCGACCTTAGAGGCAACAGTCCCTTCACCAAGGAACTCCTTTTCCAAAAAGATTGCCTTAAGACTGACAAACATCTTTTGCTCATCAGCTAGGTAGAAATAATATCCTTTGGTCTCTTTTGGATACCCTATGAAATAACACTTGTCAGACCTAGGTCCAAGCTTGTCCGTAATTAAACGTTTAACATAAGCCGGACACCCCCAAACCCTAAGGTGCGAGAGTACTGACTTACGTCCTATCCATATCTTATAAGGCATTTTGGTTACAGACTTACTCGAAATCCTATTTAGATGGTAACAAGCCAATTCAAGCGCATATCCCCAGAGGGAGATCAGCAAACCAGCAAACCCCATCATGGATCGAACCATGTCCAACAAGGTTCGATTCCTCCTTTCAGACACACCATTATGCTGTGGTGTTCCAAGAGGAGTCTATTGAGAGAGAATCCCACTCTCTCCAAGATATGTCAGAAACTCATTGGACAGATATTCACCTCCTTGATCAAATCGAAGAGTTTTAATATACTTTTCAGTTTATTTTTCTACCTCATTTCGGAATAGTTTGAATATTTCAAATGACTCTGACTTATGCTTCATTAAGTAGACATACCCATACCTCGATAGGTCATCTGTGAAGGTTATGAAGTAGAAATATCTATCTCTTGCACTTAAGCTCATGGGTCCACATACATCAGAATGTACCAGACCCAAGAGTTCATTGGCTCGCTCACCTTTTCCAATAAAAGGTGACTTGGTCATCTTCTCAAGAAGACAGGACTCACAGGTTGGAAGTGATTCACAATCACCAACTTCAAGAATTTCTTCTTGAGCCAACCTGTTTATCTTGTTCTTATTGATATGACCTAGTCTACAGTGCCAAAGGTAGACTTCTGACATATTATCTATTCTAGGGCATTTACCGGAGGTTTGAACCATATTAACAGGCTGTGATAGTAAGTAAATTTTATTATTTAGTTGTCCAACAAACATTGTAACACCATTTAAAATAATATTGCAAATATTTTTTTTTATTAAAAATTCATAACTGTACATGGCCAAAAGGCCTACAGAAATAATATTTAATAAAAAACTTGGACAATAGTGACATTCACTCAGAATTACATTACGAGAGTTGATTATAAAGTTCATGATTCCTAAAGCTAGAACTGAAACTTTGCTTCCATCTCCAACGTACAGGAACCTCTCGCCTTCATCAAATCTCCTACTGACCGACAGACCCTGTATCGAATTACAGATATGATAAGGGCTTCCGATATCCAATGCCCAGGCAGTAGTATGACAAATGAAAAAGTTGCAAGGTGTTATTATATAATTACCTTGCTTCTTCTTCGGCCTGTTCGGGTCCAGGGAGGCAATGTATAGAGGATAGTTCCTCTTCCAGTGCCCCTGCTTCTTGCAAAAGAAGCACTCCGCCTGGCTTAAGTCGGGCTTGCACTTCTTGGTCTGACCTTGTGCAGACTGTTGAGAATAGTGTCCTAAAGCCAATCGTCAGTCTGTTCATGTGGACGATCCATAGAGGCCAGACATATTATGTGGCTGTATTACGATGATCAGACTCTCCTGACGGTGATCAAATTGTGATGATCGACTATCCGCACGAAGATAATGTGTTCTGAACACATAATAGTAAAATATTTACTGTATAAGTTTAAATTTTAAATTTAAATATATACTATATATATCATATTTAGATCCTTGTGTAGGGTTAATATGTGTTAATTAATTAGATTAATTAATAATTTTCACTGTAAAATTATAATTTTGAAAAAGTTTTAAAATTACCATTTTACCCCTGCACTGAAATTCACTTCAAATGGTATCAGAGAAGTTTGCATGCGTAGATTAAGTAGTAATCTAAAAGTTTAAATTTAAAATTTAAATTTAAAATTTAAATTTAAAATTTGAAATTTAAAATTTGAATTTTAAAATTTAAAATTTGAAATTCAAAATTCAAAAATTTAAAATTCAAAATTTAAAATTTGAAATTTATTTGAAATTTCAAATTTGAAATTCAAAAATTTAAAATTTGAAATTTGTTTGAAATTTGAAATTCAAAATTTGAAATTTGAAATTTAAAATTTGAAATTTAAATTTTGAAATTGGTATATTTAGATATACTTGATCCCAGTAGCAAGTAGTCTAATTGGGTTGGTTGCCATGATCGTCCGGTCATAGGAGAAAAGAAGATTTAAAGGCCCTCTCCTCCCATTCGATGGGATTCTCCTATGGCGGTAGGGGTGCCGATGTGATTATATCCCATGCAGACGAAGCAGCGAAAGGACTTAATTTGTAAAGATTCAATTATGAAATTTATCATGAATGTGTTAGATTAGATGTAAAGAAATATTCATGATTTATTTTGATTGAGTTATTTTCTGTTAAGTAATTAGCAATAGGATTGCTGTTTATGAAATGTGCTGATTCATTTGTGAAATGAGTCAACATATTTGGTGAACAGAAAATAAAAACTTTCAAATTTGAAAATTATTTTTGAAATACCAAACCCTGACCCATCAGTCCAAATACTTAATTAAAAGAATTAAGTATTGTCTAGTTGGTCTAGAATTATGAATTAAGACCTAAGACAATTGCATAAACTTATGGGTCAATGGGTTAGATGGATTAGGTCCATAATTGGGTTAGACCTAAGGTTAGCTTAAAGAAATAGACTAAATTAGAGTAATTGGTCAAATCTAATCAAAAATTGAATTAGATTAGGTCAAAGACACTCTAGACTCAACTCCAATAGTTGTAGTTGAATGGGTCCATGTCTTTAACTAGACCAAGATGGACTTAATTCATGGCTACGCGATGGAACTCTATTTACTAAGTTGATCAAATTAAAACTAATGAACTGGTTGGTGTCTAAGGTAAGTTCGGCAGTCTAACCAGTGATTTTTAAGTTGGAGCTACTCGCATTGATTCGATCTCTGTCGAGTTGATTTTTAAGTTGGAGCTACTCGCATTGATTCGATCTCTGCCGAGTTAATGGCTTATCCTCATCACTGATCTCACTTACTTGGCCAACTTGGTGAGTTAGGTTTTGATTAGATCACTTGGTGATTAGGGCTCACCCATATCATTAGGTAAATCAGTGTGATTGATTTAGGTGCTCCTAATGCTGGCTTTAATTAAATCCTTTTTAATCTGACTTGGTGAAGTCAGTGGGAGGATTGAAATTGGCTGGTTAATTTCTTCTCTTCTATCCTTTAATAAAATCCTCAAAAATTATTAGGTCCCTAAAAATGATTAAGTTATAATGATAACTAAGTCATAGCCTCCCATTAAGTGAGTGATAATGAGTCCATTAGTTTAATAATCACTGGAGGCCCAAAGGCCTGGTGCTTATTGACTAATGAAATTATCATTCATAATATGATAATTTGGTTGAGTCTTTCTGATGGTGGTCAGGTTGGCCGGCCAAAGTCGGGCCTGATCATTTATTGATTCAATTCACCAAATCTAATCATGTTAATGGTTGGACCTAACCAGATCTTTTCAGTGGAGGCCAAAGCCTACTGATTAGGTTCTGGGGCAAAATTAATTACTAGAAGTTGTTTAGAGAAATAACTGGTTATGAACTTATCCATAGATGCACATGGGTTGACCAACCAAAGTTGGGCTCGTGTGTGGTCTGTGTGGATTCTATTACCCACTAAAGAATTAAAGTAATTCCTCGAATTGGAAGTTGAGGCTACCAGTTCGTAAAAATACTGGGAGAAACTTTAGACTAAAGTCCAAGTCTTTAGTATTAATAATTTATATACTAATAAAGGTCTGATTTTCCTTTATGCAGCTATGGCCACTACCCTGTCGCTTCGATCATTATTAGATAATGACAAGCTCATGGGACTTAATTTTGATAGCTGGTATCGAAAATTGAAAATCGTCCTTGAGCATGAGCAGATCCTTTATGTAGTATCAGATCCGACATCTGAGGAGCCAGCCCCGAACGCTAGAGGGACGGTCTGAGACACTTACCAGAAGTGGCTCAATGACCGCACTACCATTCGATGCATAATGCTGGCGGCAATGAATGATGAGTTCAGCCGTAGGTTCGAGAACGCCCAGCCGCAGGAGATGCTTCAAATGTTGTACGACTCCTTTGGCACGCCTGACGATGTTGAAAGGTACAAAACTAGTTGTGCCATTTTCAATGCTCGGATGAGGGATGGAGCCTCAGTCACCGATCATATACTGTACATGATCGAAATGATTGAGCACCTAAGTAAACTGGACTTTCCCTTGCACGAGCAGCTCGGTAAGGATGCGATCCTTAATTCTTTGCCCAAGTCCTTCCTCCCCTTCTTTACTCATTTTCGGATGACCAAGCCTGCAATGAACTACTACGGCTTGTTGGGGTTGCTGCAGAACTTTGAGAAGGACCACCAGCTCCATAAGGAGTCAGTGAATGTTGTGGGAGGGTCTTCTTCTGGTCGTCGACCCTTTAAGAAAGGAAAGAAGAACAAGAAGAAGAAGAATAAGAAGGTGTAGCCACATGCTGGGACGTCTGCACAGGGTCAGACCAAGAAGCGCAAGCCCGACCAGAGCCAGGCAGAGTGCTTCTTTTGCAAGAAGTAGGGGCACTGGAAGAGGAACTGTCCTCTATACATTGCCTCCCTAGATCTGAACAGGCTGAAGAAGAAGCAAGGTAATTATATGATAACACCTTGCAACTTTTTCATTTATGATACTACTATCTGGGTATTGGATACCGAAAGCTCTTATCATATCTGTAATTCGATGCAGGGTCTGCAGGTCAGTAGGAGATTTGATGAAGGTGAGAGGTTCCTGAATGTTGGAGATGGAAGCAAAGTTCCAATTCTAGCTTTAGGAATTATGAACCTTGTAATCAACTCTCGTAATATAATTCTGAGTGAATGTCACATTGTCCAAGTTTTTTATTAAATATTATTTCTGTAGGCCTTTTGGCCATGTATAATTATGAATTTTTAATAAAAGGAAATATTTGCAATATCATTTTGAATGGTGTTACAATATTTGTCGGACAACTAAATAATAAAATTTACTTACTATCACAGCCTGTTAATATGGTTCAAACCTCCGGTAAACGCCCTAGAATGGATAATATGTCAGAAGTCTACCTTTGGCACTGTAGGCTAGGTCATATCAATAAGAACAGGATAAACAGGTTGGCTCAAGAAGGAATTCTTGAAGTTGGTGATTGTGAATCACTTCCAACCTGTGAGTCCTATCTTCTTGGAAAGATGACCAAGTCATTTTTTACTGAAAAAGGTGAGCGAGCCAGTGAACTCTTGGGTCTGGCACATTCTGATGTATGTGGACCCATGACCTCAAGTGCAAGAGGTGGATATTTCTACTTCATAACCTTCACAGATGACCTATCGAGGTATGGGTATGTCTACTTAATGAAGCATAAGTTGGAGTCATTTGAAATGTTCAAACTATTCCGAAATGAGGTAAAAAAATAAATTGAGAAGTGTATTAAAACTCTTCGATCTGATCGAGGAGGTGAATACCTTTCCAATGAGTTTCTGACATATCTTGGGGAGAATGGGATTCTCTCTCAGTGGACTCCTCCTGGAACACCACAGCATAATGGTGTGTCTGAAAGAAGGAATCGACCTTGTTGACAAACTTGGACCTAGGTCTGACAAGTGTTATTTCATAGGGTACCCAAAAGAGACCAAAGGGTATTATTTCTACCTAGCTGATGAGCAAAAGGTGTTTATCAATCTTAAGGCAATCTTTTTGAAAAAGGAGTTCCTTAGTGAAAGGACTGTTGCCTCTAAGGTCGAATTTGAGGAAGTTCAGCAGGTGAAAAAATCAACACAAGTTGCTGAACCTGAACCAAATTTGGTTAGATCAGATTCGAAACCCATTGTTCCTACACCCTTAAGACGGTCTGGTAGAGTACCACGTCTACCGGACAGATACTATGGTTTCTTGGTTCGGGACGACGATCCTATCAAACTTGATGAAAATGATGAGGATCCGATCACCTACATGGATGCAATGCAGAGATCTGACTCTGAAAAATGGCTAGAGGCCATGAAATTCGAAATGGAGTGTATGAAGATCAACGATGTGTGGACATTGGTTGACCCACCCAAAGGAGTAAAACCCATAGGGTGTAAGTGGGTCTTCAAGAGGAAGAGGGGCGCAGACGAAAAGGTGGAGACCTATAAAGCCGTCTGGTTGCCAAGGGATATCATCAACGTTATGGTATAGACTATGACGAGATATTTTCTCCTGTGGCAATGCTCAAATCTATTCGGATTATGCTTGCGATAGCTGCCCATCTGAACTATAAAATCTGACAGATGGATGTGAAGACAGCTTTCCTAAATGGAGAGCTGGACGAAGAGGTGTATATGATACAACCTGAAGGGTTCACATCCACAGATGAGTCTAAGGTGTGCAGGCTATAGAGGTCCATTTATGGACTTAAACAGGCATCTCGGAGTTGGAACATACGTTTTAATAGGACGATCAAAATGTATGGCTTCGTTAAGAATGGAGAAGAGCCCTGCATTTATAAGTGGGCTCATGGTCCAGTAGTGATATTTTTTATATTGTATGTAGATGACATTCTCTTAATCAAAAATGATGTCCCTGCATTACAGGGAATAAAGATATGGCTGTCGTCACAGTTCTCCATGAAGGATCTGGGAGAAGCTTCCAACATCCTAGGGATGAGGATCTATAGGGATAGATGTAAAAGGTTGCTTGGCTTAACCCAGTCTACGTATATTGATACTATGCTGAAGAGGTTCAGCATGGAGAATTTCAAGAAAGGCTATCTACTGATAGGCCATAGAATTTCTCTCTCGAAAAGGGATTGTCCGACAACACCTCAAGAGAGAGAGCGTATGGATAGAATTCCATATGCTTCGATAGTGGGATCTATCATGTACACCATTACATGTACACGACCAGATGTGGCATACTCACTAGGGGTAGTGAGTAGATACCAATCTGATCCAGGAGAAAATCACTGGAAGGTTGTTAAAACCATCCTGAGGTATTTGAGAAATACTAAGGACCAGTGGCTTGTTTATGGTGAATCAGACTTGAGACTTATGGGATTTACAGACTCTAGTTTCCAGTCTGATCATGATGACAGTAAGAGCATGTCAGAATTTATTTTTACCCTTAATGGTGGGGCTGTCTGCTGGAAGAGTTCCAAGCAGCACACTGTGGCTGATTCAGTTTGCGAGGCAGAGTATGTCGCTGCATCAGATGCTGCCAAAGAAGCGGTGTGGCTGAGAAAATTTATCACCGAGCGCAGAGTAGCATCCTCCCTTGTTGGTCCAGTTCTGCTCTACTGTGACAGCTCTGGAGCCATTGCTCAAGCAAAGGAACAAAAGGCACACCAGCGGACGAAACATATTCTACGTCGCTACCATCTCATCCAGGAAATCATGGATCGAGGTGACGTCAATCTTCAGAAGATCGATAGAAAGGAGAACCTGATCGATCCATTCACTAAAGCCATTGCGGTGAAGGAGTTTGATGATTTCAAGTCAAAGATGGGTATTAGATACTGCACCAATTGGCTTTAGGCCAAGTGGAAGACTGTTGGAAATAGTGTCTCAAAGCTGATTGTCAGCCTGTTGATGGTTGTGCTCTTTCTTGTATTAGTATATAAATTATAAATAAATAAAAGTTATTTTGATATTTTTCATCATAAATTATTTTATCTTCTAATGAACTCCTGTGTTGTAGTGAAGTCCTTAGGACTATTTAGACTCCACAAAGGAGGATTTATCGTTTAGTCCTTAAATGTGTTCGCGACCAAATGATATGTTGTTACCAAGGACAACAATGTTTATCAAGCATAGGTCATTGTGTGCCATATGGGTTGATTGTCCTCTTAACCAAGGAGTGTGGAGACACTGGTATGGCATACAGGTGAGATGTAAGGATACATCTGCACTGAACGTGACCGACTCTGAAGCTTTATCTACTGTCAAGATTTGCTCTGATGGGATATGGGTATAAATGTCCCTCCGACCTGAGACCGCCATGGTGACTTACAAGCAACTCACTGCACTTAGGCACTGGACTACCTGAATTTCTAATTCAGTGACGGAAGGCTGCGGGTGTAGTCAAGTACTTGACTTGTCGGTGCATGTGTCAAGATGGGATTGACCACTCCAGTTCAGAAGCTGTGTACAGTCGTATTTCAATTTAGCAAAATCTTGGCCAGGGTAGTCTTAGTGAGGAGTCACAGAACTGATTGAGTTGAGCATGATTCGGATGATCTAATCAGGGTTGACAGTTTAACCCTGAGTCATCCTAAACATAGGAGTCAAAAGAGATGAATTATACAGTAACCATATTCACGTAGGTTATGAATGTTGCGATTGCGACTATTCGACCTATCCGAATGTTGGGTACCATTGCTAGATGGTCACTTCGATTAGTATAGGAATTGGTTCCTGTGCTACCGGCTTAGGTTCGAACCTGCGGCATCACACACATTAGAGGTTCCTATCTGATCTGATGGCTGGTGAAGAGTCTCACTGGATTGAGACTCTTCGACTAAGAGTCCTAATGCTTGAAGACTCTGTGATTGAGAATCAGGATTCTCTGATCATGAGTTCCACACATTTTGGGTACCGGGATCAAGAGTCTCACTAGTTTGGGACTCTTCGATCAAGGTTTCGTATCGATGGACTTTGATGCCTGATTGCCCATTAGATTTGGACTCAGTATTTATGAGAGATTTAATTAGTGATTTGATCACTAATTAACTCAATTTGATTGAGTAATTATTTTTGGATCAAGTCCAATTGAATTGAATTCAGTTGGGTTTGACCCGATTAGGTTAAGAGTTGACCTAATCGATGAAGTGGTTTGGTCCCTGATTTGATCAGGGGTTGGGCTTAGTCAATTTCTGATTTGATTAGAATTTTATTGAGCCTAATTAAGCCTAATTGTATTGGGTTTAATTTAGTCTAATTGTGTCTAACCTATTTTAATATGGTTGGTTCAATTAGATTGCTTTAAAATTTCAAACCACCTTGACTTATCTCCCTACGCCACCTTACTTCACCTGCGTCCATTTGAATTTATGAGAAATGAGTTCTTATGAATTTTCTCCCACGTAGAAGCCTTCCCACGCCCCTTCTTTTTGTGCCATTTTGAATGGATAATGATAAGGTTGGTTGGCTTTTCAAATTCAAAGAATGTTTGAATTTGAATGGTTAACAAATCTCTGCGCCATCCCTTTCTTTTGTGCGCCACTTCCTCCACACGAGAAAAGGTTTCTCATGTAAACTCTCCACGCACAAAGAAGCCCATGCCCTTTCCTTCTCATGCCAAGAGTGGATAAAATTGGTTGGTTGGCATTTGAATTCAAATTTGATTTGAATTCAAGTGAGCAACCACTTATCTTTATCCTCTCACATGGTGAAAATACTGAAAAGATGCGGTCTTGCATCATTTTAAAAAGAAGAGAAGATAGGGCATGCGAATATCTGATCCTAGAGAGATAAGGTGGCGTGAGAAAGCTTTTCTGCATGAGAAAAGAAAAGAAAAGAAGAGAAAAGAAAAGAGAGAGTGGGTGCAAGGTTTTTCTTATGTACCCTAGGATTTCTGCCTAGGGTTCGGGAAGTGAGAAAGTGAGCTACGAGTGTTGTGAGCCCACCAGATCTTAGAGAGAGCTTCATCAACCTCTCAAGTACATCTACTGATGATCCAGAGCATCTGAGGAATCGACAGATCAAGATCGAAGGAGTTCGATCAGCATCAGCCGTCGAAAGGATTCTGCAACGAACTAGCATTCGTGAGGAGCCGATCAGACTGAGAGCTTCGTGTGGACAATCTATAGAGGCCAGACATACTGTGTGGCTGCATTGCGATGATCAAATCCTTCTAACGGTGATCAAATCACGATGATCGACTACCCGCACGAAGGTAATGTATTTTGAACACATAACAGTAAAATATTTACTATAGAAGTTTAAATTTTAAATTTAAATGCATGCTATATATATCATATTTAGATCTTTATATAAGATTAATATATGTTAATTAATTAGATTAATTAATAATTTTTACTGTAAAATTATAATTTTGAAAAAGTTTTAAAATTACCATTTTACTCCTGCACTGAAATTTACTTCAGCAGTGGCCACACCTTCTTATTCTTCTTCTTCTTGTTTTTCTTTCCTTTCTTAAAGGTTTGACGATTAGAAGAAGACCCTCCCACAATATTCACCGACTCCTTATGGAGCTGGTGGTCCTTCTCAAAGTTCTGCAGCAACCCCAACAAGCCGTGGTAGTTCACTGCGGGCTTTGTCATCCGACAATGAGTAAGGAAGGGGAGGAAGGACTTGGGTAAAGAATTAAGGATCGCATCCTTACCGAGCTGCTCGTGCAAGGGAAAGCCCAATTTACTTAGGCACTCAATCATTTCGATCATGTACAGTACATGATCAGTGACTGAGGCCCCATCTCTCATCCGAGCATTAAAAATGGCACAACTAGTTTTGTGCCTTTCAACGTCTCAGGGTGCCAAAGGAGTCGTTCAACATTTGAAGCATCTTCTGTGGTTGGGCATTCTCGAACCTGCAGTTGAACTCATCATTGATTGCCGCCAGCATTATGCACCAAACGGTGGTGCGGTTGTTGAGCCACTTCTGGTAGGTGTCTCGAACCGTCCCTCTAGCGTTCGGAGCTGGCTCCTCAGTTGCCGGATCCGTTACTACATAAAGGATCCACTCATGCTCAAGGATGATTTTTAATTTTTAATACCAGCTATCGAAATTAGGTCCCATGAGCTTGTCATTATCTAATAATGATCAGAGCGACAGGATAGTGGCCATAGCTACATAAAAGAAAATCAGACCTTTATTAGTACATAAATTATTAATACTAAAGACTTGGACTTTAGTCTAAAGTTTCTCTCAGTATTTTTACGAACTGGTAGCCTCAACCTCCAATTCGAGAAATTACTTTAATTCCTTAGTGGGTACTAGAATCCACACAGACCACACACGAGCCCAACTTTGGTTGGTCTACCCATGTGCATCTATGGGTAGGTTCATAACCAGTTATTTCTCTAAACAACTTCTAGTAATTAATTTTGCCCCAGAACCTAATCAGTAGGCTTTGGCCTCCACTGAAAAGATCTAGTTAGGTCCAACCATTAACATGACTTGATTTGGTGAATCTGACCAATAAATAATCAGACCCGACTTTGGCTGGCCAACCTGACCACCATCAGAAAGACTCAACCAAATTATCATATTATGAATGATAATTTCACTAGTCAATAAGCACCAGACCTTTGGGCCTCCAGTGATTATTAAACTAATGGACTCATTATCACTCACTTAATGGGAGGCTATGACTTAGTTATCACTATAACTTAATCATTTTTAGGGACCTAATAATTTTTGTGGATTTTATTAAAGGATAGAAGAGAAAAAATTAACCAACCAATTTCAATCCTCCCACTAACTTCACCAAGTCAGATTAAAAAGGATTTAATTAAAGTCAAAATTTGGAGCACCTAAATCAGTCACACTGATTTACCTAATGACATGGGTGAGCCCTAATCACCAAGTGATCTAATCAAAATCGAACTCACCAGGTTGGCCAGGTAAGTGAGATCAGTGGAAGGGATATACCATTAACTCGTCAGAGATCGAATCAATGCGAGTAGCTCCCAGTTAAAAACCACTGGTCAGACTGTCGAACTTACCTTAGACACCAACTGGTTCATTAGTTTTAATTTGATCAAATTAGTAAATAGGGTTCCACCATGTAGCCATGAATTAAGTCCAACTTGATCTAGTTAAAGACATAGACCCATTCAACTACAACTATTGGAGTTGAGTCTAGAGTGTCCTTGACCTAATCTAATTTAACTTTTGATTAGATTTAACCAATTACTCTAATTTATTCTATTTCTTTAAGCTAACCTTAGGTCTAACCCAATTATGGACCTAATCCATCTAACCCATTGACCCACAAGTTTATGAAATTGTCTTAGATCTTAATTCACAATTCTAGATCAACTAGACAATACTTAATTCTTTTAGTTAAGTATTAGGGCTTATGGGTCAGGGTTTGGCATTTCAAAAAAAATTTTCAAATTTGAAAGATTTTATTTTCTGTTCACCAAATGTGTTGACTCATTTCACAAACGGAACAGCACATTTCATAAACAGCAATCCTATTGCTAATTACATAATAGAAAATAAATCAGTCAAAATAAATCATGAATATTTTTTAGATCTAATCTAACATATTCATGATAAATTTTATAATTGAACCTTTACAATTAAGTCCTTTCGCTACTTCATCTGCATGAGATATAATCGCTCGGCACCCCTACCGCCATAGGAGAACCCCATAGAATGGGAGGAGAGGGTCTTTAAACCCTACTTTTCTCCTATGACCAGATGATCATGGCAACCAACCCAATTAGACTACTTGCTACTTGGATCAAGTATATCTAAATATACCAATTTCAAAATTTAAATTTTAAATTTCAAATTTTGAATTTTAAATTTCAAACAAATTTTAAATGTTAAATTTTTGAATTTCAAATTTTAAAATTTAAAATTTAAATTTTAAATTTTAAATAAATTTCAAATTTCAAATTTTGAATTTCAAATTTTTGAATTTTGAATTTTGAATTTCAAATTTCAAAATTCAAAATTTAAATTTTGAATTTTAAATTTTAAATTTAAATTTTAAATTTAAACTTTTAGATTACTACTTAATCTACGCATACAAATGTATATAATGTTTTAGAACCTACTTTGATACCAATTGTGGGAATTTCAGTGCAGGGGTAAAACGGTAATTTTAAAACTTTTCAAAATTATAATTTTATAATGGAAATTATTAATTAATATAATTAATTAATATGTATTAACCATATATAAAAATTTAAATATGATATATATAGCATGCATTTAAATTTGAAATTTTGAATTCTACAGTAAAAATTTTACTATTATGTGTTCAAAACACATTACCTTCGTGCAGGTAGTCGATCGCAGCAGTCTGATCATCATCGGGATGGTCTGATCATCGCAATACAGCCACACAGTATGTCTGACCTTCGTGGATCATCCACACGAAGCTTTCGATCTGATCGGCTCCTCACGAATGCTAGTTCGTTGCAGAACCCTTTCGATGGCCAATGCTGATCGAACTCCTTCGATCGATATCTGTCGACTCCTCAAATACTTTGAATCATCAACAAAGGTGTTTGATAGGTTGATGAAGCTCTCCCTAAAGTTTGGTGGGCTCACGACACTCGTAGCTCACCATCTCACTTTTCGAACCCTAGGCAGAAATCTTAGGGTACTCACAGATGACCCTACGCCCTTTCTGTTTCTTTTCTTTTCTCTTCTTTTCTTTTCTTTTCTCACACACAGAGTCTTTCTCATGCCACCCTTTCTCTCTCAGATCAGATCTACGCATGCCCCATCTTCTCTTTCTTTTTAAAATGATGTAAGACCTTTTCTTTACAGCATTTTCACCGCGTAAGAGGATAAAGCTAGGTGGTTGCTTACTTGAATTCAAATCGAATTTGAATTCAAATGCCAACCAACCAATCTTTATCCACTCTTGGCATGAGAAGAAGGGGGTGTGGGTTCTTTGTATGTGGAGAATTTACACGAGAAACTTTTTCTCATGTAGAATAAGTGGTGCACAAGTGGATAAGGTGGCGCATGAGATTAGTTGCCCATTCAAATTCAAACTTCATTTGAACTTGAATGGCCAACCAACCATCTTTATCCACTCAAAATGGTGCACAAAGGAGGGGCGTGGGAAGGCTTCTGCGTGGAAAAAAATTCATGAGAACTTATTTTTCGTGAATTCAAATAGGCGTAGGTGAGGTGAGGTAGAGCAAGAAGATAAGTCAAAGGTGGTTTGAAATTTTAAACCAATCTAATTGAACCAACTTTATTAAAATAGATTAGGCACAATTAGACTAAGTTAAACCCAACATAATTAGACTTAATTAGGCTCAATAAAATTTTAATCAAATCAGGAATTGACTAAGCCCAACCCCTGATCAGATCAGGGACCAAACCACCTCGGCGATTAGGTCAACTCTTAACGTAATCGGGTCAAATCCAACTGAATCCAATTCAATTGGACTTGATCCAAAAATAATTACTCAATCAAATTGAGTTAATTAGAAATCAAATCACTAATTAAATTTCTCATAAATACTGAATCCAAATCTGATGGGCAATCGGGCATCAAAGTCTATTGATATGAAATCTCGATCAAAGAGTCCCAAACCAGTAGGACTCTTGAACTCGGTATCCCAAATTTGTGGAACTCATGATCAGAGAATCCTAATTCTCGATCACAGAGTCCTAGATACATAGGACTCAAAGTCCCCAAGCATTAGGACTCTTGGTCGAAGAGTTCCAGTCCAGTGGGACTCTTCACCAGCCATCAGATCAGATAGGAACCTCTAATGTGTGTGACTCTGTAGGTTCGAACCTAAACCGATAGTATAGGAATCAATTCCTGTACTAATTGAAGTAATCATCTAGTAATGGTACTCGACATCCGGATAGGTCGAATAGTCGCAATCGCAACATTCAGAACCTACGCGAATATGGTTACTGTATAATTCATCCTTTTTGACCCCTGTGTATAGGACGACTCAGGGTTAAACTGTCAACCCTGATTAGATCATCCGAATCGTGCTTAACTCAAATAGTCCTGTGACTCCTCACTAAGACTATCCTAGTCAAGGTTTTGCTAAATTGAAACACAACTGTACACAGCTCCTGAACTGGAGTTGTCAATTCCATCTTGACACACGCACCGACAAGTCAAGTACTTGACTACACCCAGCAGCCTTTCATTATTGAATTAAAAATTCAGGTAGTCCAGTGCCTAAGTGGAGGAAGTGGCGCACAAAAGAAAGGGATGGCGCAGAGATTTGTTAACCATTCAAATTCAAACATTCTTTGAATTTGAAAAGCCAACCAACCTTATCATTATCCATTCAAAATGACACACAAAGAAGGGGCGTGGGAAGGCTTCTACATGGGAGAAAATTCACAAGAACTCATTTCTCATGAATTCAAATGGGCGCAGGTGAAGTAAGGTGGCGTAGGGAGATAAGTCAAGGTGGTTTGAAATTTTAAAGCAATCTAATTGAACCAACCATATTAAAATAGGTTAGACACAATTAGACTAAATTAAACCCAATACAGTTAGGCTTAATTAGGCTTAATAAAATTCTAATCAAATCAGAAATTGACTAAGCCCAACCCCTGATCAAATCAGGGACCAAACCACTTCGTCGATTAGGTCAACTCTTAACCTAATTGGGTCAAACCCAACTGAATTCAATTCAATTCAATTGGACTTGATCCAAAATTAATTACTCAATCAAATTGAGTTAATTAGCGATCAAATCACTAATTAAACCTCTCATAAATACTGAGTCCAAATCCAATGGGCAATCAGGCATCAAAGTCCATCGATACGAAACTTTGATCGAAGAGTCCCAAACCAGTGAGACTCTTGATCCCGGTACCCAAAATGTGTGGAACTCATGATCAGAGAATCCTGATTCTCAATCATAGAGTCTTCGAGCATTAGGACTCTTAGTCAAAGAGTCTCAGTCCAGTGAGACTCTTCACCAGCCATCAGATCAAATAGGAACCTCTAATGTGTGTGACGCCGTAGGTTCGAACCTAAGCCGGTAGCACAGGAACCAATTCCTATACTAATCGAAGTGACCATCTAGCAATGGTACCCAACGTTCGGATAGGTCGAATAGTCACAATCGCAACATTCATAACCTACGTGAATATGGTTACTGTATAATTCATCTCTTTTGACTCCTATGTTTAGGATGACTCAGGGTTAAACTGTCAACCCTGATTAGATCATCCGAATCATGCTCAACTCAATCAGTTCTGTGACTCCTCACTAGGACTACCCTGGCCAAGATTTTGCTAAATTGAAATATGACTGTACACAGCTTCTGAACTGGAGTGGTCAATCCCATCTTGACACATGCACCGACAAGTCAAGTACTTGACTACACCCGCAGCCTTCCGTCACTGAATTAGAAATTCAGGTAGTCCAGTGCCTAAGTGCAGTGAGTTGCTTGCAAGTCACCGTGGCGGTCTCAGGTCGGAGGGACATTTATACCCATATCCCATCAGAGCAAATCTTGACAGTAGATAAAGCTTCAGAGTCGGTCACGTTCAGTGCAGATGTATCCTTACATCTCACCTGTATGCCATACCAGTGTCTCCACACTCCTTGGTTAAGAGGACAATCAACCCATATGGCATACAACGACCTATGCTTGATAAACGTTGTTGTCCTTGATAACAACATATCATTTGGTCGCGAACACATTTAAGGACTAAACGACAAATCCTCCTTTGTGGAGTCTAAATAGTCCTAAGGACTTCACTACAACACAGGAGTTCATTAGAAGATAAAATAATTTATGATGAAAAATATCAAAATAACTTTTATTTATTTATAATTCATATACTAATACAAGAAAGAGCACAACCATCAACAAGCTGACAATCGGCTTTGGGACACTATTTCCAGTAGTCTTCCACTTGGCCTAAAGCCAATTGGTGCAGTATCTAATACCCATCTTTGACTTGAAATCATCAAACTCCTTCACCGCAATGGCTTTAGTGAATGGATCGATTAGGTTCTCCTTTCTATCGATCTTCTGTAGATCGACGTCACCTCGATCCATGATTTTCTGGATGAGATGGTAGCGGCGCAGAATATGTTTCGTCTGCTGGTGTGCCTTTTGTTCCTTTACTTGAGCAATGGCTCCAGAGCTGTCACAGTAGAGCAGAACTGGACCAACAAGGGAGGATGCTACTCTGAGCTCGGTGATAAATTTTCTCAGCCACACCGCTTCTTTGGAAGCATCTGATGCAGCGACATACTCTGCCTCGTAAACTGAATCAGCCACAGTGTGCTGCTTGGAACTCTTCCAGCAGACAGCCCCACCATTAAGGGTAAAAATAAATCCCGACACACTCTTGCTGTCATCGTGATCAGACTGAAAACTAAAGTTTGTAAACCCCATAAGTCTCAAGTCCGATTCATCATAAACAAGCCACTGGTCCTTAGTATTTCTCAAATACTTCAGGATGGTTTTAACAACCTTCCAGTGATTCTCCCCTGGATCAGATTGGTATCTACTCACTACCCCTAGTGAGTATGCCACATCTGATCGTATACATGTCATGGTGTACATGATAGATCCTATTATCGAAGCATATAAAATTCTACCCATATGCTCTCTCTCTTGAGGTGTTGTCGGACAATCCCTCTTTGAGAGAGAAATTTCATGGCCTATCGGTAGATAGTCTTTCTTGAAATTTCTCATGCTAAACCTCTTCAGCATAGTATCAATGTACGTGGATTGTGATAAGCCAAGCAACCTTTTAGATCTATCCCTATAGATCCTCATTCCTAAGATGTAAGAAGCTTCTCTCAGATCCTTCATGGAGAACTGTGATGACAGCCAAATCTTTATTCCTTGTAATGTAGGGACATCATTCTCGATTAAGAGAATATCATCCACATACAATACAAGAAATACCACTACTAGATCATTACCCCACTTATAAATGCAGGGCTCTTCTCCATTCTTAACGAAGCCATACATTTTGATCGTCCTATCAAAATGTATGTTCCAACTCTGGGATGCCTGCTTAAGTCCATAAATGGACCTCTGTAGCCTGCACATCTTAAACTCATCTGTGGATGCGAACCCTTCAGGTTATATCATATACACCTCTTCGTCCAGCTCTCCAATTAGGAAAGCTGTCTTCACATCCAGCTGCCAGATTTCATAGTTCAGATGAGCAGCTATCGCAAGCAAAATCCGAATGGATTTGAGCATTGCCATAGGAGAAAACGTCTCATCATAGTCTATACCATAACGTTGATGATATCCCTTGGCAACCAGACGGGCTTTATAGGTCTCCACCTTTCCGTCTGCGCCCCTCTTCCTCTTGAAGACCCACTTACACCCTATGGGTTTTACTCCTTCGGATGGATCAACCAATGTCCACACATCATTGACCTTCATGGACTCCATTTCGGATTTCATGGCCTCTAGCCATTTCTCAAAGTCAGGTCTCTGCATTGCATCCATGTAGGTGATCGGATCCTCATCATTTTCATCAAGTTCGACAGGATCACCGTACCGGACCAAGAAACCATAGTATCTGTCTGCTTGACGTGGTACTCTACCAGACTGCCTTAAGAGTGCAGGAACAATGGGCTTCGGATCTGATCTAACCAAATCCAATTCAGGTTCAACAATTTGTGTCGGTTTTTTCACCTGCCGAACTTCCTCAAGTTCGACCTTAGAGGCAACAGTCCCTTCACCAAGGAACTCTTTTTCAAAAAGATTGCCTTAAGGCTGACAAACACCTTTTGCTCATCAGCTAGGTAGAAATAATACCCTTTGGTCTCTTTTGGGTACTCTATGAAATAACACTTGTCAGACCTAGGTCCAAGCTTGTCCGTAATTAAATGTTAAACATAAACCGAATACCCCCAAACCCTAAGGTGCGAGAGTACTGGCTTATGTCCTATCCATATCTCATAAGGCATTTTGGTTACAGACTTACTCGGAACCCTATTTAGAAGGTAACAAATCGATTCAAGCGCATATCTCTAAAGGGAGATCGACAGACCAGCAAACCCCATCATGGATCGAACCATGTCCAACAAGGTCCGATTCCTCCTTTCAGACACACCATTATGCTATGGTGTTCCAGGAGGAGTCCACTGAGAGAGAATCTCATTCTCTCCAAGATATGTCAGAAACTCATTGGAAAGATTTTCACCTCCTCGATCAGATCGAAGAGTTTTAATATACTTTTCAATTTATTTTTCTACCTCATTTTGGAATAGTTTGAACATTCCAAATGACTCCGACTTATGCTTCATTAAGTAAACATATCCATACCTCGATAGGTCATCTGTGAAGGTTATAAAGTAGAAATATCCATCTCTTGCACTTGAGCTCATGGGTCCACATACATTAGAATGTACCAGACCCAAGAGTTCACTGGCTCGCTCACCTTTTTCAGTAAAAGATGACTTGGTCATCTTTCCAAGAAGACAGAACTCATAGGTTGGAAGTGATTCACAACACCAACTTCAAGAATTCCTTCTTGATCCAACCTGTTTATCCTGTTCTTATTGATATGACCTAGCCTACAGTGCCAAAGATAGACTTCTGACATATTATCCATTCTAGGGCATTTACTGAAGGTTTGAACCATATTAACAGGCTGTGATAGTAAGTAAATTCCATTATTTAGTTATCCAACAAACATTGTAACACCATTCAAAATGATATTGCAAATGTTTCCTTTTATTAAAAATTTATAACTGTACATGGCCAAAAGGCCTATAGAAATAATATTTAATAAACTACTTGGACAATAGTGACATTCACTCAGAATTACATTACGAGAGTTGATTACAAGGTTCATGATTCCTAAAGCTAGAACTGGAACTTTGCTTCCATCTCTAACGTACAGGAACCTCTCGCCTTCATCAAATCTCCTACTGACTTGCAGACCCTATATTGAATTATAGATATGATAAGGGCTTCAGATATCTATTACCCAGGCAGTAGTATCACAAATGAAAAAGTTGCAAGGTGTTATCATATAATTACCTTACTTCTTCTTTGGCCTGTTCGGGTCCAGGGAGGCAATGTATAGAGCACAGTTCCTCTTCCAGTGCCCCTGCTTCTTGCAAAATAAGCACTCTGCCTGGCTCAAGTTGGGCTTGCGCTTCTTGGTCTGATCCTATGTAGACGTCCCAGCATGCGGCCGCACCTTCTTATTCTTCTTCTTCTTGTTCTTCTTCCCTTTCTTAAAGGGTCGACGACCAGAAGAAGACCCTCCCACAATATTCACCGACTCCTTAAGGAGCTGGTGGTCCTTCTCAAAGTTCTGCAGCGACCCCAACAAGTCGTGATAGTTCACTGCAGGCTTTGTCATCCGAAAATGAGTAAGGAAGGGGAAGAAGGACTTGGGCAAAGAATTAAGGATCTCATCCTTACCGAGCTGCTCGTGCAAGGAAAAGCCCAGTTTACTTAGGTGCTCAATCATTTCGATAATGTACAGTACATGATAAGTGATTAAGGCCCCATCCCTCATCCGAGTGTTGAAAATGGCACAACTAGTTTTGTTCCTTTCAACATCGTCAGGCGTGCCAAAGGAGTCATTCAATATTTAAAGCATCTCCTGTGGCTGGGCGTTCTCGAACCTGCAGCTGAACTCATCATTCATTACTGCCAGCATTATGCACCGAATGGTGGTGCGATCGTTGAGCCACTTCTGGTAAGTATCTCGGACCATCCCTCCAGCATTCGGAGCTGGCTCCTCAGGTGTCGGATCTGTTACTACATAAAGGATCCGCTCATGCTCAAGGACGATTTTTAATTTTCGATACCAGCTATTGAAATTAGGTCCCATGAGCTTGTCATTATCTAATAATGACCGGAGCAACAGGGTAGTGGCCATAGCTATATAAAAGAAAACTAGACCTTTATTAGTACATAAATTATTAATACTAAACACTTGGACTTTAGTCTAAAGTTTCTCCCAATATTTTTACGAACTGGTAGCCTCAACCTCTAATTCGAGGAATTACTTTAATTCCTTAGTGGGTACTAGAATCCACACAGGCCACACATGAGCCCAACTTTGGTTGGTCAACCCATGTGCATCTATGGGTAGGTTCATAACCAGTTATTTTTCTAAATAACTTCTAGTAATTAATTTTGCCCCAGAACCTAATCAGTAGGCTTTGGCCTTCACTAAAAAGATCTGGTTAGATCCAACCATTAACATGACTTGATTTGGTGAATCTGACTAATAAATAATCAGGCCCGACTTTGGCCGACCAACCTGATCACCATCAGAAAGACTCAACCAAATTATCATATTATGAATGATAATTTCACTAGTCAATAAGCACCAGGCCTTTGGGCCTCCAGTGATTATTAAACTAATGGACTCATTATCACTCACTTAATGGGAGGCTATGACTTAGTTATCACTATAACTTAATCATTTTTAGGGACCTAATAATTTTTGAGGATTTTATTAAAGGCTGAAAGAGAAGAAATTAACCAACCAATTTCAATCCTCTCACTGACTTCACCAAGTCAGATTAAAAAAGATTTAATTAAAGCCGACATTAGGAGCACCTAAATTAGTCACACTGATTTACCTAATGACATGGGTGAGCCCTAATTACCAAGTGATCTAATCAAAACCTAACTCACCAGGTTGACCAGGTAAGTGACATCAGTGAAAGGGATATGCCATTAACTCGTCAGAGATCGAATCAATGCGAGTAGCTCCCAGTTAAAAACCACTGGTCAGACTGTCGAACTTACCTCAGACACCAACCGGTTCATTAGTTTTAATTTGATCAAATTAGTAAATAGGGTTCCACCGCGTAGCCATGAATTAAGTCCATCTTGGTCTAGTTAAAGACATAGACCCATTCAACTACAACTATTAGAGTTGAGTCTAGAGTGTCCTTGACCTAATCTAATTCAACTTTTGATTAGATTTGATCAATTACTCTAATTTAGTCTATTTTTTTAAGCTAACCTTAGGTCTAACCCAATTATAGACCTAATCTATCTAATCCATTGATCCATAAGTTTATGGAATTATCTTAGGTCTTAATTCATAATTCTAGATCAACTAGACAATACTTAATTCTTTTAATTAAGTATTAGGGCTTATGGGTCAGGGTTTGGCATTTCAAAAATAATTTTCAAATTTGAAAAGTTTTATTTTCTGTTCACCAAATGTGTTGACTCATTTCACAAATAGATCAGCATATTTCATAAACAGCAATCCTATTGCTAATTACATAACAGAAAATAACTCATTCAAAATAAATCATGAATATTTCTTTAGATCTAATCTAACACATTCATGATAAAGTTTATAATTTAACCTTTACAATTAAGTCTTTTCGCTGCTTTGTCTGCATGAGATATAATCACTCGGCACCCCTACTGCCATAGATAAACCCCATCGAATGGGAGGAGAGGGCCTTTAAACCCTACTTTTCTCCTATGACTGGACGACCATGGCAACCAACCCAATTAGACTACTTGCTACTTGGATCAAGTATATCTAAATATACCAATTTCAAAATTTAAATTTTAAATTTTAAATTTTAAATTTCAAATTTTGAATTTTAAATTTCAAATAAATTTCAAATTTCAAATTTTTAAATTTTAAATTTTGAATTTTAAATTTTGAATTCTAAATTTGAAATTTTAAGTAAATTTCAAATTTCAAATTTTAAATTTTGAATTTCAAATTTTTGAATTTTGAATTTTGAATTTCAAATTTCAAATTTCAAAATTCAAATTTTAAATTTTGAATTTTAAATTTTAAATTCAAACTTCAAATTTAAACTTTTAGATTACTACTTAATCTACGTATGTAAATGTATATCATCTTTTAGAACCTACTCTGATACTAATTATGGGAATTTCAGTGTAGGGATAAAATGATAATTTTAAAATATTTTTAAAATTATAAATTTATAGTAAAAATTATTAATTAATCTAATTAATTAATATATATTAACCCTATATAAAAAATTAAATATGATATATATAGCATGCATTTAAATTTGAAATTTTGAATTCTACAGTAAATATTTTACTATTATGTATTCAGAACACATTACCTTCGTGTAGATAGTCGATCACCGTAGTCTGATCACCATCGGGATGGTCTGATCATCGCAATGTAGCCACACAGTATGTCTAACCTCTGCGGATCGTCCACATGAAGCTTTCGATCTGATCGGCTCCTCACGAATGTTAGTTCATTGCAGAATCTTTTCGATGGCCAATGCTGATCGAACTCCTTCGATCGGTGTCTGCTGACTCTTTGAATACTTTGAATCATCAGCAAAGATGCTTGAGAGGTTGATGAAGCTCTCTCTGAAGTTTGGTGGGCTCACAACACTCGTAGCTCACCATCTCACTTTCCGAACCCTAGGCAGAAACCCTAGGGTACTCACGGATGACCCTGCGCCCTTTCTATTTCTTTTCTTTTCTCTTCTTTTCTTTTTTTTTCTCACACACAGAGCCTTTCTCATACCACCCTTTCTCTCTCAGATCAGATCTATGCATGCCCCATCTTCTCTTTGTTTTTAAAATGGTGTAAGACCGTATCTTTACAGTGTTTTCACCACGTGAGAGGATAAAGCTAGGTGGTTGTTTACTTGAATTCAAATCGAATTTGAATTTAAATGCCAACCAACCAATCTTTATCCACTCTTGGCATGAGAAGAAGGGGGCGGGGGTTCTTTGTGCGTGGAGAATTTATACGAGAAACTTTTTCTCGTGTAGAATAAGTGGCGCACAAGTGGATAAGGTGGTGCATGAGAGGAGGGGCGTGGGAAGACTTCTGCATGCAAAAAAATTTATGAGAACTTATTTCTCATGAATTCAAATAGGCGCAGGTGAGATGAGGTGGAGCAGGGAGATAAGTCAAAGGTGGTTTGAAATTTTAAACCAATCTAATTGAACCAATTTTATTAAAATAGGTTAGGCACAATTAGATTAAGTTAAATCCAACACAATTAGACTTAATTAGGCTTAATAAAATCCTAATCAAATCAAAAATTGACTAAGCCCAACCCCTGATCAGATCAGGGATCAAACCACCTCGACGATTAGGTCAACTCTTAACCTAATCGGGTCAAACCCAACTGAATTCAATTCAATTGGACTTGATCCAAAAATAATTACTCAATCAAATTGAGTTAATTAGCAATCAAATCACTAATTAAATCTCTCATAAATACTGAGTCCAAATTCGATGGGCAATCGGGCATCAAAGTCTATTGATATGAAACCTTGATCGAAGAGTCCCAAACCAGTGGGACTCTTGACCTCGGTACCCAAAATGTGTGAAACTCATGATCAGAGAATCCTAATTCTCGATCACAGAGTCTCAGATACATAGGACTCAGAGTCCCCAAGCATTAGGACTCTTGGTCGAAGAGTCCCAGTCCAGTGGGACTCTTCACTAGCCATCAGATCAGATAGGAATCTTTAATGTATGTGACTCCACAGGTTCGAACCTAAGTCGGTAGCACAGGAATCAATTTTTGTACTAATTGAAGTGACCATCTAGTAATGATACCCGACATCTGGATAGGTCGAATAGTCACAATCGCAACATTTAGAACCTACGCGAATATGGTTACTGTATAATTTATCCCTTTTGACCCCTGTGTATAGGATGACTCAAAGTTAAACTGTCAACCCTGATCAGATCATCCGAATCATGCTCAACTCAAACAGTCCTGTGACACCTCACTAGGACTACCCTGGCCAAAGTTTTGCTAAATTGAAACACGATTGTACACAGCTCCTAAACTGGAGTGGTCAATCCCATCTTGACACACGCACCGACTCAAGTACTTGACTACACCCAGCAGCCTTCCGTCACTGAATTAGAAATTCAGGTAGTCCAGTGCCTAAGTGCAGTGAGTTGCTTGCAAGTCACCGTGGTGGTCTCAGGTCGGAGGGACAGTTATATTATATATCCCATCAGAGCAAATCTTGATAGCAGAAAAAGCTCCGGAGTCGGTCACGTTCAGTGCAGATGTACCCTTATATCTCACTTGTATGCCATACCAGTGTCTCCACACTCCTTGGTTAAGAGGACAACCAACCCATATGGCACACAACGACCTATGCCTGATAAACGTTGTTGTCCTTGGTAACAACGTATCATTTGATCGCGAACAGGTTTAAGGACTAAACGACAAATCTTCCTTTGTCGAGTCAAATAGTCCTAAGGACTTCACCACAATACAGGAGTTCATTAGAAGATGAAACAATTTGTGATAAAAAATATCAAAATAACTTTTATTTATTTATAATTCATATACTAATATAAGAAAGAGCACAACCGTCAATAGGCTGACGATTGATTTTGGGACACTATTCCCGATACATCCAACTCCTTGGACGTGAAGAGGGGAGGGAGAACTTCAGATGGGACATGGAGAAGAGGAAAGGGGGTGACAGCTTTGATGGTTTTTCATAAAAACTTAAAATCCTAGGCGCAGACAGGGTTTATATAGACCCTGCTGTGCTGCGCTGTGCCACATCATTCGACCAATCAAAAAATTTCAATTAATTCTAAAAAAATTTTGATTGGTGGAGTGATGTCATCTGATCATATTAGATAAGAACCCCCACTCTCTCTCCTATGTTGGCACCAACTTTGGATAAGCATAAGGGAGATGGCACCCAAGAGTCCATGTTGATCAAGACTCTCCATTCTTATCCACTTGGGGTGCCCACTTAATCCAATTTGGGCTCAAGCCATAATTTGATTATAGCACCCAATTTAATATTGATATAGCATGTGGACACTCCATAAAAATCTTCCAATGAGCTCTTGCCAAGTGGCCTTCAGTTTAAGACCCATATGTCAACATTTGACAGATGTCCTAAAATGAAATTGGCAGGTGACAGAAATTAGCAGGTGTTGTCTTAAATTCATCTCATGAATTAAGATAAGGCTTTTCTAAGCTGGACAAGCTTTATTTAGACTGAGAGAAACCTTCTCAAGGTTCTCTGGGTGACTCAAATCATATTTGACTCAGTCGAGATGAAAAAGATTACACGAGGAGAAAGTTAGGCTCAATCGTGTGCTAGCATGATTTTCTTGAACCTAATTGGATCTAATCCAAATCAATTGGGCTAGCCCAATTGATGACATCCAGATCCTAACCCTTGTTAGTGTGACCCAGTTAGGTTCAATTCTGTATGGTAATGAGACATATCATGATCTCATCATCGACATCATCGAAACTCCTTTCGATGGACCAGAACTCTTCTGATTCATACAATTAGAATGATCGATCATCAAGATCATTCTAATTGCTCCCAAAATCCATCAGTGACACCTAGCAGTATATGATGGCAACCCATCAGAACTGAAGATAAACCTCTTGGTGCAGCTACCTGTGTGATTGAGTTCCTCTATCATGAGTCTCGATTGAATTAGGGTTAAGGTGAACTTGTCAAACTCAACATCAGTCATATGAGTTAATCGATCGATCTGTGTTCGATGTGAAACTCCAATGAAAAACTCTTTTCCATTATTTCACTCTACCATGGCCATGGGCTTAAGGACTCGATCTTTTGATCATCATAGGACTACTCCTCTCTTCTATCGAGATTGATAGATCCCATCTTGGTGCGACCTAGTTTCTATAATGAATATGCTACAGCCAACATACACCTCAGGGTTCCGAATGGCTAGAAGATCGAGTTATGGTGTAGTCAAACTATAACACACTCAAGGTGAACTATCGATGCACCTCAGATCAAAGAACTAGACACACAACTGCAGTATCGAGCTAGTCATCAACGAGAAGGTAGACTTCCTTATGACTTCTTGAGGTGGTCACGCTCAGTACTCTCATTCTCAATGAATACCTGTACTCTCACTTTGGTGTCTCCACACCGTAGACTCAAGATACATCTACCCTAAGGAAGCGATCATACACCAACCTTTCGGATTGATCACCATTCTCGTGATGATCCTATGGTCAGGAGCTGTTTATGAGTTAGTTATGTAAATTCATGCCATAAATTTTCAACTCTTAAAAATATGAATTGACATTCCTACAACTCAAAGGATGTATCACAGACACAATGTACACAATGTGATAGAAGAATAACCCATTTATTGATTTATAGTCAAAATTATAAATTTGCCCTTAGATTTGTATAGGAATGTGTCAGCCAATCTGGTATCTAGGGCACTCATCTAACAAACTCCCACTTGATCTAATGCCAATTGGCTACATATCTAAGTCCCATCTTCTCAAGGTGGGCTTCTATCTTTTGCTGGCCTAACGGCTTTATCAATGGATCTACCACATTGTCTGTGGAGTCGACTCTCTTAACCTCGACATAACCTTTTCCGAGGTAATCACGGATCAGATGGAATCGCCGCTCGATGTGCTTAGACTTCTGATGAGACCTTGGCTCCTTAGCTAGGGCTATGGCACCATTATTATTGCAGTAAAGAGGGATGGCTCTGATGACATCACTCCAAGCTCCACAGCAAACTTCTTGTACCAGAATGCCTCATTCACAGCTTCCGATGCAGCAATATACTCTGCCTCCATGATGGAATCAGCAATCATCGTCTGCTTGAAACTCTTCCAGCTAATTGCACCACCATTGCAAATGAACAAACTTCCAGATGTCGACTTTCGATCATCTATATCAGATATAAAGTCTGAGTTGGTATATCTCTGAATCTGGAGTTCTCCATTTCCAAAGACTAGAAACATATCCTTAGTCCTTCTCAAGTACTTAAGGATACATTTCACAGAAGTCCAGCACTATTCGCCTGGATTCGACTGATATCTGTTTGTGACACTCACAGCATGGGCTATATCAAGTTGTGACATAGCATGGCATACATGAGGCTCCCTATTGCCGAAGCATAAGGGATTTTGCTCATGCGTTCAATCTCTTCAGGTGTGCTCGAGCACATCTTCTTGGAGAGATGAATACTATATCTAAAAGGTACTAAACCTCTTTTGGAATTTTTCATGCTAAACCTCTTTAGCACCTCCTCTATGTACATCTTCTGTGAAAGTTCCAGCATCCTATTTGGTCTATCTCTATAGACCTTAATACCTAATATAAAGGATGCCTCTCCTAGATCTTTCATAGAGAACTCCTTAGACAACCATACTTTGACTGAGGTCAACATGAGAATGTCATTCTCAATTAGGAGGATGTCATCTACGTACAATATGAGGAAGACAACTGCACTCCCACTGATCTTTTTGAACACACATGGTTCCTCCTCGTTCTTGATGAAACCAAACATTTTGATCACCTCATTGAAACGAGTATTCCAACTCCGAGATGCTTGCTTAAGTCCATAAATGGACCTTTGCAGCTTGCAAACCTTGTGATCATCATCACTGGATGTGAAACCAAATGGCTGTTTCATATAGATATCTTCCTCAAGATGTCCATTTAAGAATGCCATTTTCATATCCATCTGCCATATTTCATAATCGAAATAGGCTGCAACAGCAAGCAATGTGCGGATGGATTTTAGCATGGCTACGGGCGAGAAGGTATCCTGATAGTCAATGCCTTCGCACTGACTATAACCTTTTGCTACAAGCCTAGCCTTGAATGTCTCTACATTCTCATCTGCACCTATCTTTTTCTTGAAGATCCATTTACACCCAATAGGTACAATACCTTCAGGTGGATCTACCAAGGTCCAGACTTGGTTTAAGTACATCGAGTCAATTTCTGATCTCATTGCCTCTAACCATTTCTCAGAGTCGATATCTGATATCGCCTCATCATAGGTCTTAGGATCATCACCTTGAGTCCCATTTCCCGTGAGGAACATTTTCTCTACATCCTCTTGTATGGTACCTAAGTACCTTTCAGGAGGACAAAAAATCCTAGTCGATCTACGAGGTGGAAGAGGTTGTGTTAGGACTAGTTCTAATTGATTGGGTTCCTCAGGTTCTTTAGCTCATTGCTCTTGGGAGACATTCTCCTTGAGCTTAATTATTCTTCCGATGCCACCATCTTGAATAAACTATTTTTCAAAAAAAATAGCATTTCAACTCACAATCACATTGTGGTCTTCCGGAATATAGAAATAGTATCCTAATGACTCTTTAGGATATCCTATGAATCAAGCTCTAAAAGATCTGAACTCTAATTTGTCCGCCTGCTGTCTCTTAACATGAGCCGGACAACCCCAAATTCTGAGATGATTCAGACTTGGCTTCTTACCATGCCATATCTTATATGGTGTGGTAGGAATGATTTTTGATGGAATCTTATTCAATACATATATTGCTGTCATGACACAATATCCTCAAAAAAACTTAGGAAGGTTAGTGAAGCTCATCATAGAACGGATCATATCTAATAGGGTCGGTTTCTCCATTCTAAAATCCCGTTGAGTTGTGATGTTCCAGGTGGAGTCCATTGAGAGACTATGCCATTGTCTTTAAGATAGTCTAGGAACTCCCGACTAAGGTATTCACCTCCTCGATTTGATCGAAGAACCTTAATGGGCTTTTCTGTTTGTTTTTCTACTTCATGTCTGAATTCTTTGAACCTTTCAAAGGCTTCAGACTTGTGTTTCATTAGAAACACATACCCGTACCTTGACATATCATTGGTAAAGGTAATGAAGTAGACATAGTTGCCTCTAGCCGGCACATCAAATAGGCCGCACACATCCGTATTTACTAGGTTAAATAGGTCTGTGACCCTTTTCCCATGTCCTACAAAAGAGAGTTTGATCATTTTGCCTTGAAGGCATGATTCACAAACTGGATATGACTCGAAAGTCAACGGACTCATCATTTCGAATTTTTCCAATTTGTTAACCCTGTCTTCCGCTATATGACCTAGCCTTAGGTGCCACAGATACTTATCATTTAGACTATCTCTAGGCCTTTTAATTCCTATGGCATTCATATTTTGCTCGATATTAAATACAGATACATCAATATGTAGCTGATAGAGACCGTTAATAAAAAAATTATTTACAACTTTATTATTTTCATAAAATATGTTACAATGGTCTTTATAAAAACTAATCACATAGCCTTCTTGTGCTAAACATGAAACAGAAATCAAATTCCTGCATGCTGCAGGCACATAATAACAATCTCTAAGAAATAAATCTAATCCTATCGATAATCGCAGAGGATAGGTTTCCATAGCCACAGCAGCAACTCTTGCTCCATTTTCGACATATAGGATCATCTCCCCATCCCTCAGCCTCCTGCTCTCCTCAAGATCCTGCATAGAAGTGCACAAATGAGCACTAGAACCAGAGTTAAGCACCCAACTAGATGCAGAAGAAACCATAAGATTAGACTCTAAAATGAGCATACCTCCAGAAGAACCATCCTTCTTGTTCTTTAAGGTGGCCAGATACTGAGGACAGTTTCGCTTCCAATGGCCGTCTGAATGGCAGTGGAAATATTTTCCCTTTTCAGCAGCCTTCTTCTTCAGTTCTGTCTTCTTCTTCTTCCCATCCACCTTCTGCTTCTTCGCAGACTTCTTTTTCTTTTTAAAAGACTTTCTCTTGGAAGAAGTCCACTTCACAGTAAGAACTGAGCCTTTTGAACCCTTCATAGAAAGCTCAGCCATAACCAGCATGTTCATTAACTCAGCCAACGTATACTGCATCTTATGCATATGAAAGTTCATGATGAACTGACCATATGCATCGGACAAAGACTGAAGGATCACATCAATCTGAAAATCCTTGTCTAAGATAATACCGAGCTTCTCAAGCTCCTCAAGATCCTTGATCATTGTCAAACAATGATCTTGAACTGACTGCCCATCATGCATTTTAGCCTTAAAAAGTCTTTGACAGACTTGATACTTGGCTGTGCGACTTTGTTCACCAAACAACTCTTGTAGGTGAGCCAACATTTGGCGGGTAGTCAAAATGTTCTCATGTTGGTGCTGCAAGTCATCAGACATTGCACCCAACATGTAGTACCTTACTTTGTTATCATCATCCATCCATTTTTCCAGAGACGCTCTCTGTTCAGCAGTTGAATATGTTGGCATGGCAGGTGGGTCCTGGTCCAAGACATGAGTTAATTTTTTAAAATCCATAATAATTTGATAGTTCCTCAATCAATCTCTGAAATTGGGTCCAGTCAATCTGTGGGTGTCTAGTATTTTGGTCAGGGGGTTGGAGGCAGACATGTTTCCTGTAGAGAGTCGAAAGTTTCTAGTTAGATTTTGTAATCAGACTTAACCAATTTATTTAGGGGTTTTATTTTTCAATAAATTAGGCTCCCATTATTTTTTCAGATCCCTACACTCCCTTAGTAGAGATGTGAAGATCTCCGTGATTAGTGATTTCTAGTGGGTGGTGCGGTCTCACCGACTGGCTCATCACCTCACCTAACAGTTATTGGTGATGGGTCAACCGATGAGTGGACAACTCTTGTCCAATGATTCTCTAATCATGGTGCACCCAAAATTTGGTCTCTAATTCATGAAGCTCACCGTGCTCAGAATATTGCTCCAATCCTTAGTTATGTCAAACCCACCATTTGCACGAACTAGATTCCTGATTGGGTCCCTCACCATATCCAAAATATTGAGCCCAATCCATCCTCTAATTCATAGCATCCAATGCCTAATGGACATGGTTGCATCTTCCCGGTGCAACTGAGCCACTGTAACCAGCCGAAAATAATCAACCCCGAAAAGGGCCCGCACATCCATAATGGTGGAAGATCTAGACTTAATATTTTCTTAGGGAGATTTGATTTAGGTCTCATTAAACTTGACTTGACATAGTCATAACAATTATGACTAACCTAGTGGCATGGGTTAGCTCAAATTATTAGCCACCTCAAATAGAACTAGGTCGACACATATGGCCAAGTAAGTAAGATCGATGGAAGGGATATGCCATTAACTCGACAAGAACGCATTCGAGTCGAGTAGCTCTCAATTAAAAATCAGTCGATCGTATCTGCCCAACTTACCTTAGACACCAATTTATTGAACCAGAACTAATTGGGTTAACCTACAATCCAGGCTCTAACCACTGAGCCAAATTAGATCTTAACTTGATCGAGTCACATCTAAATGTGATTAGACCTTGACCCAAACTTAATCCTATTAGGCTAGTCAATTATTAGCTTTCATGATCCCACCTAACTAATTTTTGATTCGGTTTGATCAACCGCTAGACCTAATTGAGCTACCCAAGCCCGAACCCAATTTTATGAAAATATCTTAGATCTGAAATTCTTAATTTTATACCTAATTTAATTTCATAAGCTTAATTCATTAATTAAGTTTGGATTCATAAACAAAGCATGTAAAATAAATCCTAGGATTTCAGGATCTAGGATTTTGCAGAAAAGTAAGTTTTGATTTCTGATTAAGGATGAATGTGCAGCACCCCTACACGTCATAAGAACACCCATTGAATGGGAGGAGAGGACCTTTAAACCTTACTTTATTCTTATGACCGGACGGCCATGAGGAATACCTTAATCAGAAATATAAATTTAACTACAAAACTAGTTAGATCTAAATTTACATATCACATATACAATTTAAGATCTAACTAATACATGCTTTGCATACATCTCATGTATCAAAAATTGATCTAATTAATCATACTTTTAGATTTAATACATCACATGTAATATCTAAAAAATAGAATTTAAATTAAACTATTCAATATAAAAACTATTCTAGACAAGTTACTAGAATAATTCTACAACTAGTCTAGGCATGCAACAGATCAATTTTATGAAATAATTAAAATTTTATTTTTTATTTTCTGATCTGATTATAACATTTATAACATCAAAAAAATAGAGAATAAATTAGATCTAATTCATATTTTAATCATATTAAAATATAAACTTACAAGACTATTCATGGATTCAACTAATCCTAGTCTAGTCATGCATCTCATGCATGTTAGATCTTCTCATATTTAATTTTAAATATTTTGATTTTAGATCTTATCATATCTAAATTTTTTTAATATCAGATAAATTAAAATTAAAATCAGATCTAAATTAGATCTAAAACTGAGCCATCAATCTGGCTCTGATACCAGTTGAAGAAAAAATCATCTTTTTTCTTGTAGGATCTTCCAGATTTCATCAAATCTGAGATGAAATAATTTTAAAAAAAAAATTATCCTATATTTATTTTAGATCTAAATCTTTAGATCTAATTTTTATATCTGATATTAAGTCTAAAATAAATCTAAAAGAGATGAGGAAATAAGTAATACCTCAAGGGTAATCTGATTACCCTGTAGATGATCGCAGCAAGCCTGATGTTCTAATTTAGCCATGCAATCGTCTGGCCTTTACCAGTATCCACTTGGGTAGGATTTGGATCATCTTCTCTTCACAAATCTGTACTCCAAAAATCAAAATTAAATCTGATTAGGAAGATCTTCAAAAGTCTTCCTGAAGTTGGAGCAGCAGCCTGTCAAAGAAGTCCTGCAGCCTTCCTGTTCAAGGCATCACCATGCCTTGGACCTTTGCCAGATGGATGTCCAACTCTTTGGATATGAAGAGGGGAGGGAGAACTTCAGATGGGATATTGAGAAGAGGAAAGGGGGCAGCAGCTTTGATGGTTTTTCACAAAAACTTAAAACCCTAGGCGCAGACAGGGTTTATATAGACCCTGCTGCGCTGCGCAATGCCACATCATTCGACCAATCAAAAAATTTTAATTAATTCTAGAAAAATTTTGATTGGTAGAGTGATATCATTTGATCACATCAGATAAGAACCCCCACTCTCTCTCCTATGTTGGTGCCAACTTTGGATAAGCACAAGGGAGATGGCGCCCAAGAGTCCATGTTGATCAAGACTCTCCATCCTTATCCACTTGGGGCGCCCACTTAATCCAATTTGGGCTCAAGCCATAATCTGATTATGGCACCCAATTTAATGTTGATTTGGCATGTGGACACTCCATAAAAATTCTCAATGGGCTCTTGCCAAGTGGCCTTCAATTTAAGACCCATATGTCAACATTTGACAGATGTCCTAAAATGAAATTGGCAGGTGACAGAAATTAGCAGGTGTTGTCTTAAATTCATCTCATGAATTAAGACAAGATTTTTTTGAGCTAGACAAGATTTATTTAGATCGAGAGAAATCTTCTCAAGGTTCTCTGGGTGAGTCAAATCACATTTGGCTCAGTCGAGATGAAAAAGATTACACGAGGAGAAAGTTAGGCTCAATCGTGTGCTAGCATGATTTCCTTGAACCTAATTGGATCTAATCCAAATCAATTGGGCTAGTCCAATTGATGACATCCAGATCCTAACCCTTGTTAGTATGACCCAGTTAGGTTCAGTTCTGTATGGTATGAGATATGTCGTGATCTCATCATCGACATCATCGAAACTCCTTTCGATGGACCAGAACTCTTCTAATTCATACAATTAGAATGATCGATCATCAAGATCATTCTAATTGCTTCCAAAATCCATCAGTGATACCTAGCAGTATATGGTGGCAACCCATCAGAACTGAAGATGAACCTCTTGGTGCAGCTACCTGTGTGATTGAGTTTCTCTATCATGAGTCCCGACTGAATTAGGGTTAAGGTGAACTCATCAAACCCAACATCAGTCATATGAGTTAATTGATCGATCCGAGTTCGATATGAAACTCAAATGGAAAACTCTTTTCCATTATTTCACTCTGCCATGTTCATGGGCTTAAGGACTCGATCTTTCGATCATCATAGGACTACTCCTCTCTTCTACCGAGGTTGATAGATCCCATCTTGGTGCGATCTAGTTCCTACAATGAATATGCTACAGCCAACATACACCTCAGGATTCTGAATGGCTAGGAGATTGAGTTATGGTGTGGTCAAACTATAACACACTCAAGGTGAACTGTCGATGCACTTCAGGTCAAAGAACTAGACACACAACTGCAGCATCGAGCTAGTCATCGACGAAAACATAGACTTCCTTATGACTGCTCGAGGTGGTCACGCTCAGTACTCTCATTCTCAATGAATACCTGTACTCTCGCTTTGATGTCTTCATACCATAGACTCAAGACACATCTATCCTAAGAAAGCAATCGTATACCAACCTTTCGGATCGATCACCATCCTCGTGATGATCCTATGGTCAGGAGCTGTTTATGAGTTAGTTATGTAAATTCATGCCTTAAATTTTCAACTCTTGAAAATATGAATTAACATTCCTACTAACTCAAAGGATGTATCATAGACACAATGTACACAATGTGATAGAAAAATAATCTATTTATTAATTTATAGTCAAAATTATAAATTTACCCTTAGATTTATATAGGAATGTGTCAGCCAATCTGGCATCTAGGGCACTCATCTAACAAACTCCCACTTGTCCTAATGTCAATTGGCTACATATCTAAGTCCCATCTTCTTAAGGTGGGCTTCGATCTTTTGCTGGCCAAATGGCTTTGTCAGTGGGTCTACCACATTGTCTATGAAGTCGACTCTCTTAACCTCAACATAACCTTTTTTGAGGTAATCACGGATCAGATAGAATCGCCGCTCGATGTGCTTGGACTTCTGGTGAGATCTTGGCTCCTTAGCTAGGGCTATGGTGCCATTATTGTCACAGTAAAGAGGGATGGCATCCGATGACATTGCTCCAAGCTCCGCGGCAAACTTTTTGTACTAGAATGCCTCCTTCACAGCTTTTGATGTAGCAATATACTCTGCCTCTATGGTGGAATCAGCAATCACCGTCTGCTTGGAACTCTTCTAGCTAATTGCACCACCATTGCAAATGAACAGACTCCCAGATGTCGACTTTCGATCATCTATATTAGACATAAAGTCTGAGACTGTATATCCCTGAATCTGAAGTTCTCCATTCCCAAAGACTAAAAACATATCCTTAGTCCTTTTCAAGTACTTAAGGATACATTTCATAGAAGTCCAGTGCTATTCGCTTGGATTCGACTGATATTTGCTTGTGACACTCACAGCATGGGCTATATCAAGTCGTGTATATAGCATGGCATACATGAGGCTCCTTATTATTGAAGCATAAATAAAATCTATAATCATAAATAAGTTTAGATGAGATCTAAAAATCATTTATGATTGATTTTATTGATATTTATGCAAAATTGTTCAGATCTGAAACTTTACAAAAGTTGGTGACATGCCTGCTGATCCGTCTCAATTTTGGACTGAGTCGACTCAGAATCTTGGTGGATCAGCTCAGTTTTCTACTGAGCAGATCCAGTCGAAGTAGGTGAATAATATAGGTTACTATTCATCACTAGTGAGTTGACCAAGTCTCAAAACTTAGTCGACCCACTATGATGAGCCGGCTCAATCTAGGGGTGAGCCGACTCAATTTTTAATACTAAAATTTATGCATAAAATCTAATGTAAAAAGTTTATAAATTGAAATTGTTTCAAACCCAAACCTAAATCTAAACCCATGTTAATTTTACACTTAATTGGAAATTAAGGGTTGATTCATTTAGATCTAAAATTGTGAATTTGAGATCTAATGACATTACATAAAATATGAGGTTATGGATTAGCTCGAATTAGGTCTTCTTAACTGTGTTAGACCTAAGATTAAAATCAAATGGACTAAATAGAAAAATTGATTAAATCTAACCAAGTGTTGAATTAGAATAAATCAAATACAATAGTTGTAGTTGCTTAAGTTCATATCTTTGATTAGACCAAATGGACCTGATTGTGGCTCAATGGTCGAGCCCGAGTCTTTAGACAAACCAAAGTAAAATTGATAAACTAATTGATGTCTATGGTAAGTATGGCATTTTGATCGATGATTTTTAATTGACAGTCCACTTACCTGACCATTTCGATGGTGTCTAAGACAAGCTTTGACAGACCCTCCCATCAATCTCACTTACCTGACCAATGTGGTCAATCAGCTTTTGATTAGGTTGCTCATTAATTCAAGCTTATCCATGCTCCCTAGATTAATCAGTATGACTAATTTAGGTGTTCTGGATCGACCTGTCTGTAGTCTTTTTTTATCTGACTTGGTGAAGTTAGTAGGAGGATTATTGATTACCGATTAATCTTTTTTTCTCTCTAAAAATATTTAACTAAATCTACTAAATTATTAGGTCTTTAAAATGAAATAGTTATAGAGATAACTAGATCATAGCCTTCTATTAGGTTGGGTGATAATGGATCCATTAGTCTGATAATCATTGGAGGCACAAATGTCTGGTGCTTATCTGCTAGTGAAATTATCATTCATAATATGATAACTCAGTTTGTGTCTCTTTGATGGGTGGTCAGGTTGATCGAACAGAATCAGACCTAATCATTCATTAGTTAGATGCATTGAGTATGGTCATGTTAGTGATTGGACCTAATCAGGTTTTTAGTGGAGGTGAAAATGTCTGTTGAAAAGATGCCTAGGGCAAAACTAATTACTAAAAATTTTTTAAAAAAATAATTAGTTAAGAACCTACCCATAGGTGCACATGGGTTGGCTGAGCAAACTCGAGCCTATGTACAGTTTGTATGGATTCTAGTACCTGCTAAAAAATTAAGATAATTTCTCGAATTAAAGATAGAGGCTACTAATTCATATAAATTAGTGGTAAAACCTTTAGACTAATGTTCATATCTTTAGGTTTTAATAATTCATATACTAATTAGGCTTTTGGTTTTTTCTTTTATGCAGTTATGACTACCACATTGTCGCTCCGATCACTATTAGATAGCGATAAACTAATGAGACCCAATTTCAATAGTTGGTATCAAAAACTTAAAATTATCCTAGAGCACTAGTGGATCTTGTAGTTTTGACAGATCCGACACCTAAAGAGCCCACTCCGAGTGCTCGTAGTGTGGTTCGAGATACTTACCAAAAGTGGCTCAATGATCATACCATAGTGCATTGTATTATGCAGGCAACAATGAACGATGAGTTCAGCCGTAAGTTTGAGGATGCTCAGTCAGAGGAAATATTACAAGTGTTGAATGAATTCTTCGATACTTTCGATGATGTTGAGAGGCACAAGACTAGTTGTGCCATTTTTAATACTCGAATGAGGGAAGGGACATCAGTCATCGATAATGTATTATATATGATCGAATAGATTGAGTGCTTGAGCAAAATTGATTTTTTTCAACATGAGAAGTTGGGAAAAGATTCAATTCTAAACTCCCTATCCAAGTCCTATCTCCCTTTTCTTAGTCATTATAGAACGACGAAGCCTACAATTAACTACCACGATTTACTGAGGTTGTTGCAGACTTTTGAGAAGAAACACCAGCTCCATGAGGAGATGATGAATGTAGTGGGAGGATCTTCGATAGGGCATCGTCCCTTTAAGAAAGGAAAAAAGAAACATAAGAAGAAGGTGCACAGTGCTGGGGTGTCTAAGCCCAATCAGATCAAGAAGTTCAAATCTAACCAGAGTCAGGCAGAATGCTTCTACTGTAAGAAATAAGATCACTGAAAGAAGAACTGCCCTCTTTACATTGCTTTCCTTGACCCATATCGATCAAATAAGAAGAAGATGCAAGCGGTTGCTGATCAAAGTAATTATATGATAACACTTTGCAACTTCTCTATTTATGTACTATGATCTGGGTATTAGATATTGGTAGTCCTATTAATATTTATAATTCATTGCAGAAACTTCAGGTCAATAGAAGATTTAAAGATGGCGAGAGATTTTTGAACATTGGAGATGAAAGATCAGTTCCAGTTCTAGCTTTAGAAATTATCAAGCTTGTTTTCACTTTTCTCTTAGTTTTTTATTGAATGTAATTTCTATAGGCCATCTAGCCGAGAACCATTATAAAATTTTAATAAAGAAAGATTCTTATGATATCATTTTGAATGGTGTTATTGGGATGAATGGACAATTGAGTAATAGCATTTATGTTTTATCACAGCTTGTTAGTGTAATGTATACATCGAATAAACATCCTAGAAAAGATATTATCACGGATGCCTACCTTTGGCATTATAGGCTAGGTTATATTACTAAGAACAGGATAAACAAGATGACTCAAGAGGAAATCCTCGAAGTCAATGATTATGAATCATTGTCAACCTATGAATCTTGTCTTCTTGAAAAAATGACTAAGTCACCTTTTACTGAAAAAGATGAATGAGCCTGTGAAGTTCTAAGTATAATACATACTGATGTATGTGGATCCATGAATACAAGTACCAGAAGGGGGTATTACTACTTCATTACATTCACTGATGACCTATCTAAATATGGATACATCTACCTTATGAAGCATAAGTCTGAATCATTTGAAATATTCAAATGATTCCATAATGAGGTTAAAAAATAAAATGAAAAGAGTATTAAAACTCTTCAGTTTGATCAAGAAGGTGAATACCTCACCAGCAAATTTTTGACATATCTAGAAGAAGAATGGGATTCTCTCTCAATGGACCCCTCTTAAGATACCGTAACATAATGGGATGTCAGAAAGGAGGAATTGAATCCTGTTAGACATGGTTCAATCCATGATGAATTTTGCAAATCTATCGATCTCCTTTTGAGGATACGCACTTAAGTCGGCTTGTTACATACGAAATAGGGTTTGAGTAAGTCTATAAGTAAAACACTATATGAGATGTAGATAGGATGTAAGCCAATACTCTCACACCTTAGGATTTAGAAGTGTCCGACTTATGTCAAACATTTAAAAATAGACAAGTTCGGACCTAGGTCTGACAAATATTTTTTCATTGGATATCCGAAAGAAACCAAGAGGTATTACTTCTACCTTGCATTGAAGAAAAGGTGTTTGTCAGTCTTAGGGTAGTCATTTTAGAAAAGAAGTTCTTTAGAAAAGGAACCAATGCCACTAAGTTGAACTCGATGAAGTTCTACAGATAGAAAAATCGGCATAATTAAGTGAATCTACAGAATTAGATTTGATGAAATCAAATCTTGAGCCCATTGTAGAGGCACCATGGAGTAAATTTGATAGAGTACCACATCAGCTGGACAGATACTATAATTTTTTGATCCGAAATGGTGATTTTATTGAACTCGATGAGAACAACGAGGATCCGATCACCTACATAGATGCCATGCAGCGGTCCGAATCTGATAAGTGGCTTAAAGCCATGAAGTTTGAAATGAAGTCTATGAAAATCAATGATGTATAGATATTAGTTGATCCACCTGAAGGAAAAAAATCCATAGGATGTAAGTAAATTTTCAAAAAAAAAAGAGACACAGATGAGAAGGTGGAGATCTATAAAGTCCATTTGGTTGTCAAAAGATATCATCAATGTTATGGTATTGACTATGATGAGATATTTTCTCCTGTGGTAATGCTCAAATCCATTCGGATCATGCTTGCGATGGCGGCACATCTAGATTATGAAATCTAACAAATGAATGTCAAAACTGCTTTCCTAAATGAAGAGCTAGAAGAAGACGTGTATATGATTCAATCTGAAGGGTTCACATCTATAGATGAATCAAAGGTGTGCAGGTTTCAAAGATCCATTTATGGATTGAAGCAAGCATCTCAGAGTTGGAACATGCACTTTGATAAGGTGATCAAAATATATGGCTTCATTAGGAACGGAGAAGAACCTTGCTTATACAAATGGGCAAAGAGTTTTGTAGTTGTATTTCTTCTTTTGTATGTGGATGATATTCTTTTAATCAGAAATGACATCCCTATATTATAGGGAATAAAGGTTTAGCTATCGTCTCAGTTCTCCATGAAGGATTTAGGAGAAGCATCCTACATCCTGGGGATAAAGATCTATAGAGATAGATCTAAGAGGTTGCTTGGATTATCCTAATCCACGCATATAGATATCGTGCTGAAATAGTTCAGCATGGAGGATTCCAAAAAAAGACTATTTTTCGATAGGCTATAGAATTTTTCTTTATAAGAATGATTGTCTGACAATCCCTCAAGAAAGAGAGTGTATGAGTAGAGTTCCATATGCCTCGATAGTGGGATCTATAATGTACGGAATGACTGCAGGAAAATTGGTAAGGCTTCAAGCATGTAATTTCAAAAATTTTATGCAGAATAGATTAGATTAAATTTTTAATCTAATAAACATGCTTCTAGATCAAATCTAAAACCTACCATAGGATCTATAATATGATATATATCATGCATAAGCTTTGAGAATAAAAATTGCATACATGCATGATCATATCAAACATGCATCCGTAGATCACATCTATAATATAGATCATATCTACATTAATATCGAGTACAGAATTCAATACCTTAGTATGGATAGTAGATCACCGCATCTAAATCATGAGGACATGAGGTCTCACTAGTTGCTTGCAGCTGCACAGGATGTCCGACCTCTACAGTTGGCCTACTCGAAGTACTGCACCGATCGATCTCTCTGGGAGTGCTAACTTGTACGAAGACCTTCTCGATGGCTGATCTACTCCTCTCTTTGGATCTTCCGGACTCTTTCGGATCTGAAGAAGGAACATAGAGGAGGATGTGGTGATGAAAGAAGACAAAGATGAGAACTCTTTTCTCTCTTTGCTCTCTTCCCAAAATCCTAGAATCAGATCTAGGTTTTCACTCATCCAAGAGGAGAAAGATATCCTCTAATCTCACACTCCTAGGATGGCTGCCCACCCCAAGACCTCACGCCTTTTGAGACACCCTAACTCATGATGGAATTCCTCTCTATATGATCTAATTTTTGTCATACAAAAATCAAGTCCTTCTATAGATGGTGTGGATGGAGAGATAAGGATCAAGTTCGAATCAAATTTGAACTCAGATAAGAGTCAGATTTGAAGTTAAATTCAAATCCAATTTGAAATCAATTTAAACTAGATTTTATCTTATCCTTTTGGGTGTTGAGGTGGGGTGACAAAATACCTTTTGGTGTGGAGTTTCTCATGCAAATCTAATATTAGAATTGAGATGACTGGGGCATGCGCAACTTGGTTTGGTCTCTTAGGTCTCCATCCTAATCAAATTATATTAGACCCTAATCAAACAACTTGGACCCAATCCAATTAGGTACCAAACTAATTAGATTAAATTCTAATCAAATCAGAATTTAATCGAGCCCAATTTTTGATCAAATCAGAAATCAATCACCCTTAGCAATTTGATCATCTCATAATCTAATCTAATCAACCAAATTGAATCTGATTCAATTAGACTTGAACCAAATTATATTGCTCAACTAAATTGAGCTTAATTAGCTATATAATTTCTTATCAATCCTCCTTTAATTTACTAATCTTTAGTAAATTAATTCATTGCAACTTTTGCATCAGATTAACCATCTATCGTATTGACGATTACACCTTTGAATATTTCTCAATTGTCAATCAGCCACTTAATCAAATAGAAATTTTTTTTGAGTGTAACCCCATAGGTTCGAACTTAAGTCAGTAGTATAGGAATAAATTTTTGAACTAATCAATGTAACCATCTAGCAATGGGATCCGACGTCCGGATAGGCTAAATGATTATAAAGCAACATTCAAGAGCCTATTGGCATATGGTTAATTCATTCCTTTGATCCTAATGCTCAAGGAGACCTAAGGTTTAACTGTCAACCCTAAAATAGTCAACCACATTATATTTCAATCTTTTGAATCCATCATATGGATTATTTTGACCAAGATTTTATTAAATTAAAATATAATGATGTATTAACTCCTATAATCTGGAGGGATCAATCTCATCTGGACTCACATATCGACTTAACAAGTACTTGACTATTTTCAAAAATCTTCTGTCACTGAATTAGAAATTTAGATAGTCTAACACCAAAGCATAGTGAGTTGCTTATAAGTCATCATGGTGATCTCAGATCGGATGGACACTTATACCCATACCGTTCGTGAGCTACTCTTGACAGCAGAGAGCTCCAAAATTGGCCACATTTAGTGAGATGTATTTTACATCTCACCTGTATACCATATCAGTGTCTCTACACTCCTTATTTAAGAGGACAATCAACCCATATGACACACAAAGGACCTATATTTTATATAGCTATCATCCTGGTAATAGCATATCGTTTGGTCATGAACAAATTTAAGGACTCAATGATAAATCTTTCTTTATCAATTTAAAATAGTCTTAAGAACTTCATCACAATACAGGAGTTCATTAAAGAAGATGTATACAACTTTGTGATGAAAAAGTCAAATAACTTTTATAATTGAATAATTCATATACAATTATAAAATGAGTGCAACCGTTAACAGACTAACAATTGGCTTTGGGATATAATTCTCAATAACTCCCACTTGGACTAAAACCAATCAGTATAGTATCATACACCCATCTTCAATTTATGATCATTTAATTTTTTGACACTAAGGGCTTTAGTGAATGGGTTGGTCAAGTTCTCTTTTTCGTTGATCTTTTAAAACTCGACGTCACCTCGATCCACGATCTCTTAGATCAGGTGGTAGTGGCACAGTATGTGCTTAGTGCACTGATGGGACATTGGTTCCTTCTCTTGAGCAATGGTGCCAGTACTATCACAGTATAGTGGGATTGGACCATCGATAGAGGGTGCCACTTCAAGCTCGTCAATGAACTTTCACAACCATATAGCTTACTTTGTAGCATCAGATGCCACGATATACTCCACCTCGCAAACTGAGTTAGCCAGAGTGTACTACTTGAAACTTTTTTAGTAGACTGCTCCATCGTTCAGGGTATATACAAATCCTGACATGCTCTTGCTATCATCATGGTCTGACTGAAAGTTGGAGTCTGTAAATCTCATAAGTTTCAAGTTAGATTCTCCATAGACGAGCCACTGGTCCTTAGTATTTTTGAATACTTGAGGATGATTTTCACAACCTTCCAGTGGTTCTCCCCTGGATCATACTGATACCTGCTCACTATCTATAGTGAGCAGGCAACATCTGATCTCATACGTATCATGGCATACATAATGGATCCCACTACTGAAGTATATGGAATCCTACTCATATACTCTCTTTCTTGAGAGGTTATCGGACAATGCCTCTTTGAAAGAGAAATTTCATGGCCTATTGGAAGATAGTCTTTCTTAAAACTTTTTATGCTGAACTGCTTCAGCGTGGTATCGATATATGTAGATTGGAATAATCCAAACAACTTCTTCGATCTATCTTTATAGATCTTCATTCTTAGGATGTAGGATACTTCTCCCAAATCCTTCATGAAAAATTAAGACGACAGTCAAACCTTTAATCCCTGTAATGCAGGGATGTCATTCCTGATTAAGAGAATGTCATCCACATACAGAATAAGAAATATAACTACAGAACCATTTGCCCACTTATAAATACAAGGTTCTTCTCCATTCCTAATGAAGCTATACATTCAGATCACTTTATGAAAATGCATGTTCCAACTCTTGGATGCCTGCTTCAATCCATAAATGAATCTTTGAAGCTTGCACATCTTAGACTCATTTGTGGATGTGAAACCTTCAGATTGTATCATATACACCTCTTCTTCCAGCTCTCCATTTAGAAAAGCAATTTTCACATCCATTTGTCAGATTTCATAGTCCAGATGTGCCGCTATTGCAAGCATAATCTAAATAGATTTGAGCATTATCATAGAAAAAAATATCTCGTTATAGTCAATACTATAATATTGATGATATCCCTTAGCAACCAAATAGGCTTTATAGATCTTTACCTTTCCGTCTACACCCCTCTTCCTCTTGAAGATCTACTTATACCCTATGGGTTTTACCCTTACAAGTGGGTCAACTAATGTCTACACATCATGGACCTTCGTAGACTTCATTTTAGATTTCATGGCTTTAAGCCGCTTATCAAAGTCGGATCTCTATATTGCATCCATATAGGTGATCGGGTCCTTATTGTTCTCATCGAGTTTAATAGGATCCCCATTCCGGATTAAGAAATCATAGTATCTGTCTGGTTGATGCGATACTCTATTGGATCTCTTTAATAGTGCATTTACAATGGATTCTGGATTTGATCTAATCAAATTCAATTTTGTAGGTTTACTAGATTGTGTCAGTTCATCTATCAGTTGAACTTCACCTAGTTCTACCTTAGAGGTATTAGTTCCTTCTCCAAGGAACTCTTTTTCCAAAAAGATTACCTTAAAGCTGACAAACACTTTTTGTTCATCAACAAGATGGAAGTAATACCCCTTAATTTCTTTTGGATATCCTATGAAAAGATATTTGTCAGATCTAGGTCCAAGTTTGTCTATTATTAAACGCTTGACATAAGCCAGACATTCCCAAACCCTAAGGTGTGAGAGAATCGATTTACATCCTATCCATATCTCATATGAAGTTTTACTTACAGACTTACTCAAAATCCTATCAAGTACATAGCAAGTCAACTCGAGTGCATATCCCTAAAAGGAGCTCGACAGACTAGCAAAGCCCATCATGGACTGAACCATGTCCAACAAGGTTCAATTCCTTCTTTTCGAGGCACTGTTATGGTGTGGTGTCCCTAGAGGGGTCCATTGTGAAAGAATCCTATTCTCTCCTAGATATGTCAGAAGATCACTGAAGAGGTATTCACCTCCTCGGTCAGACTGAAAAGTTTTAATGCTCTTTCTAGTTTGTTTCTTTACCTCATTACAGAACTATTTAAACATTTCAAATAATTCAAACTTGTATTTTATCAAGTAGATGTACCCATACCAAGATAGGTCGTCAGTGAACGTAATAAAATAGTAAGCACTTGTATTCATGGATCTGCATACATCAGTATGTATTAGATCTAGAACATCACTGGCTCATTCATCTTTTTCAGTAAAAGGTGACTTGGTCATCTTTTTAAGAAGATAAAACTCACAAGTTGGTAATGATTCACAATCATTAATTTTGAAGATTTTTTCTTGGATCAACCTGTTCATCCTGTTCTTATTAATATGACCTAGCCTACATTCCAAAAGTAGGCATCCGTGATATTATTTAACCTAGGGTATTTATTCGACATGTACACTACACTAGGCTGCGATATAATGTAAATATCATTATTCAATTATCCATTCATCACAGTAACATCATTCAAAATGATATTACAAATTTTTTTTATTAAAATTTCATAATGATTTTTGGCCAAGAAGCCTATAGAAATTATATTTAATAAAAATGAAAGACAGAAGTGACAATCACTAAGAACAACAATATGAGAATTGAATATAAGCTTGATAATTTCTAAAGCTAGAACTGAAATTGATCTTCCATCTCCAACATTCAGAAATCTCTCACCATCCTCAAATCTCCTACTAATCTGAAGTCCCTGCAATGAATTGTAAATATTAATAGGACTACTAGTATCTAATACTCAGGTCATAGTATCACAAATAGAGAAGTTGCAAGGTGTTATCATATAATTATCTTATCCAGCAACTGCTTGCTTTATTTTATTCGGCCTGTTCAGATCAAGGGAAGCTATGTATTAAGGATAGTTCTTCTTTCAATGACCATGCTTCTTATAGTAGAAGCACTCTACCTGACTCTAGTCGGACTTGGACTTAGATATTTTGGTCTAACCCCCAGCATGTTGCATCTTTTTATTTTTATTTTTTTTTCCTTTCTTAAAGGGTTGATGCCCTACCGAGGATCCTCCCACTACATTCATCATTTTCTTATAGAGCTGGTGATCTTTCTCAAAAGTCTGCAGCAACCTCAGTAAATCATGATAATTGACTACAGGCTTCGTCATTCTATAATGACTGAGAAAGAGAAGATGGGATTTGGACAAAAAATTTAGAATTGCATCTTTCTCAAGCTATTCGTGCAGAAAAAAGCCAAGCTTGCTCAAGCACTCGATCTGTTCGATCATATACAATACATGATCAGTGATCGATGCTTACTCTCACATTCGAGCATTGAAGATGGTACAACTAGTCTTGTGTCGCTCAACATCGTCAAGAGTGCCAAAGGATTCATTCAACACTTACAATATGTCCTCTGACTGAGCATTCTCAAACTTGGATTGAACTCATCATTCATCTCAGCCCGCATATTACAACACACCATGCTGCGGTCATTGATCTCTGATAAGTGTCTCATACTGCACTGCATGTGTTCAGGGCAGGCTCCTTCGATGTCGAATTTGTCAGCACGTATAAGATCCACTAGTGCTCTAGGATTATCTTTAATTTTCATTCCCGGCTATCGTAATTGGATCCCATCAATTTGTCATTATCCAACAATGATCAAAGAGACAAGATGGTGGCCATAACTGTACAAAAGAAAAACCAAAAATCTAATCAGTATATGAATTATTAAGCCTAAAGACATGGATTTTAGTCTAAAGGTTGTCCCACTATTTTAACGAATCGATAATCTTTACCTCCAATTCATGAAATTACACTAATTCCTTAGTGGATACTAGAATCCACATAGACTACACACGAGCCCGACTTTAGCCAGCCCACCCATGCGCATCTATGGGTAGGTTCTTAATCAGTTGTTTCTCCAAGCAACTTCTAGTAATTAATTTTGCCCTTGAAACTTAATCAGTAGGCTTTGGCCTCTACTGAAATGTCTGATTAAGTCCAACCATTAACATGACCACACTCAGTCTATCTAACCAATAAATGATCAGATCCAACTTTGATCGACTAACCTAACGATCCATCAGAGAGACTCGACTGAGCCATTATATTATGAATGATAATTCTAATAGCAAATAAGCACCAGACCTTTGGGCCTCCAATGATTATCAAACTAATAGATTCATTATCACCTAACTTAATGAGAGGCTATGATCTAGTTATCTCTATTATTATTTTATTTTATGGACCTAATAATTTAGAAGATTTGGTTAACTCATTTGAAAAGAAAGAAAAGACTGACCAGCTAATCATAATTCTCTCACTGACTTCATCAAGTCAGATCAACGAAGACTAGACTGAACCTGATCAAGGCACCTAAATCAGTCATACTGATCAACCTATACAGCATGGGTTAGCATGAATCAATGAGCAATCAAACCAAAAATTGATTGACCTCATTGGCCAAATAAGTGAGATCGATGGGAGGGATATGCCATTAACTCACCATAAACTCAATCTATGCGAGTAGCTCCCAATTAATGACCACCGATCAAAGCTGTCAAACTTATCTTAGATACCAATTGGTTCATCAGTTTCAATTTGATTTGTCTAAAGACTCGGGCTCAACCACTGAGCCACGATCGAGGTCCATCTTGGTCTAATCAAAAATATAGACTATGACCAACTATAACTATTGTATTGGCTCTAGAAAAATTTTGATTTAATCTAATTCAACTTTTGATTAGATTTAATCAATTTTTCTATTTAGTCCATTTGATTCTAATCTTAGGTCTAACCCAATTAAGAGGATTTGATTAAGCTAACCCGTAACCCCATATTTTATGTGAATGTCATTAGATTTTTAATTCATAATTTGATCTAATTGATTTCATCCTTAATTCCCAATTAAGTGTATGATTAACATGGGTTTGCTGTTTAGGTTTGAAATAATTTCAATTTTTAATTTTTGTAAACAATTTACAACTAATTTATGCAAAAGTTTTTAGTTCTAAACTTGGGTCAGCTCATCCCTGGACTGAGCCGGCTGAGTTAAGTGGATCGACTAAGTTTGGTACTTGATTGACCACCTAATAATGAACAATAATTATTACTGCTCGGCCTAAGGCAACTAGGTCGGCTCAGTTAGCACTGGGCCGACTAAATCAGGAGACTAAGTCAGTTCAATTCAAAATTGAGTTGGCTTAGTCTGTGTTCCAGCACGTTTCATAGAATTTTAGATCTGAAAAATTCTACATAATCCGAAATGAATTCCATCATAAACTAGCTTTTAGATCATATCTAAACTTTTTATGATTTTTGATTTTATTTTTCATGATTAAAATAATTTTAATCAAAAGATTAGATGATTTTACTTTACTTATAAATTTTGTTTTGTATCACATAAGATTTTAAGATCTAGAATTATATAGAAAAGTAAATTTTCTTTCTTTTGCACTTCATCTTCATGAATAAACAGCACCCCTACATGCCATAAGAGACCCTATGGAATAGGAGGAGAGGGTCATTAAACCCTATTTTCTCTTATGACCAAATGGCCAAGAAAGTTCAATCCAATTACTAGGCTACTAGGCATTTAATCTAGTCATGTCACATATGAGAAAGTTTAAATCTAATCTAAATTAAGAAAAATTAGATCTAACATGCACATATGATCATGTTATAATGAACCTAGGCTGTGATACCACTGATGGAAAACCAACAGGGCTTCAAGCATGCAATTTCAAAAATTTTATGCGGAATAGATCAGATTTAAATACTTTGGTCTAATAAACGTGCTTCTAGATCAAATCAAAAATTCTATCCTAGGATTTATGATATGATATATAGCATGCATAAGATCTAAAAATAAAAATTGCATACATGCATGATCATATCGAACATGCATTCGTAGATCACATTTACTATATATATCTATCTATATTAATATCGAGTTCAAAACTCAATATCTCATTGGTTGCTTGAAGCTACACAGGGTGTCCAACCTCTACGGTTGGTCCACTCGAAGCACTATGCTGATCGAACTCTCCGAAAGTGCTAGTTCATGTGAAGACCTTTTGGATGGCTGATCTACTCCTTTCTTTAGATCTCTCGAACTCTTCTGGATCTAAAGATGGAACACGGAGGAGGATGTGGTGATGGAAGATGACAAAGATGAGAACTCTCTTCTCTCTTTTCTCTCTTTCCAAAACCTTAGAATCAGATCTAGGTTTTCACTCACCCAAGAGGAGGAAGATCTCCTCTAATCTCATATGCCTAGGATGGCTACCCACCCCAAGATCTCATGCCCCTTGAGAAACCCTAACTCACAGTCAAATTCCTCTCTATATGATCTAATTTTTACTGCATAAAAATCAGGTCCTTTTATAGATGGCATGGATAGGGAGATAAGAATCAAGTTCAAATCAAAATCAAACTTGGATAAGAGTCAGGTTTGAAGTTAAATTCAAATCCAATTTGAAATCAACATAAACCAGATTTTATCTCATCCTTTTGGGTGTTGAGGTGGGGCAACAAAACACCTTTTGGCATGGAGTTTCTCACATAAATCTGAGGTTAGTGTTGAGATGAGTAGGGCGTGCGCAAGGATGGTCGGCTAGGGAGGAGTCTAACTTGGCTTGGTCTCTTAGGTCTCCATCCTAATCAAATTAGGTTAGGCCCCAATCAAAAAACCTAGACCCAATCCAATTAGGTACCAAACCAACTAGATTAAATCTTAATCAAATTAGAATTTAATCAAGTCCAATTTTTGATCAAATTAGAAATCAATCATCCTTAGTAATTAAGTCATCCCATAACCTAATTGGATTAAAACAAATTGAATCCAATTCAATTAGATTTGAACCAAATTATATTGCTCAATCAAATTGAGCTTAATCAGCAATCTAATTGTTCATCAATCCTTCTTTAGTTCACTAACCCTTAGTGAATTAATTCATTATAATTTTTGCATAAGGTTAACCATCAATTGTATTGATGATTATACTTTTGAATGATTCTCAATCGTCAATCAGGCATTTGATCAGACAGAAATTTTTTTTGAGTATGACCCCATAGGTTTGAACCTAAATGATAGGTATATAAATTTATCCAAAGAAGTATTAATTTATGGATCAAATTATCTTTATTATTTTAAAATTGATACTTCTTTGTATATTTTACAGAAAAGAGCTGCACCAATATGAAGAGCCCAATTTGCAGGCTTAGAGGGATCAATCGAAATGAAAAACAAAGTTAAAATGGAATTAAAATCAAAGCTAAAAATCTAGCGTATCAATTTATAAATTGTTGGTCCATCAATGGTATGTTTCGAGAGCACTTTAACATGAGGTCTCTTATGGTTCACAGCATTATATATTGTGATGGTCCATCTTGGACCACTTGGTCCATGAAGGTGATAAGCCACAGTAATACAATTCTTCACGCGGCTCATGGGGAGTTATTGGTGGCTACACGGAGGTGCTTGAAATTCAAATCAATTAGAAGCTATGGAGCAGGCTAAGACGCGACGAGGAGAAGCAGTGAATGAATTACGGGATGAAGTGCACACGTGAAGACGGGCGATCACTGGGCATGCCAAAATGAGGAAGTGGACGAGATCAAACGGCCATAAAAGAATTTTTTTAGAAAAAATCTAGACGTCATCATCCCTTTATCAAGCCTTCTTAATACTAAATCTCAACCATCCATTATTATTTTTATTAGTCCCACATTGGAAGACAAGAAAACTTCTCTTCCTTTAATCACCTATAAAAAGGCCTCAATGCCTCTACTCCTCGGGAGATCTCTCCACTCCATAATTCTTGTAGCAGGTTTGTGTGACAGGCAGACATACCCATTTTTAAAACTTTTTAGTCACCTTGTTCTCACTTTCTTCCATCCTTCCAACACACGAGAAGGAGAGTCAGCCAGGGAGAGGTTGGTCCCAAGCCAAAAGAGAGAGAGAAGTCTGGTTCTGTAAGAAATTTTATTTTATTTTTTGTTCAAACTCTAAGCCTTGTTAATGGCTTAGAAGTTGAAAATTTTTGTATCAAAATTTTTATTCAGCAATAAATTAGTTATCCTCTTTCTATTTAATTTCTATAATTTTAATTTCTGTAATGGGGTAGTTTAAAATTTTTGTATCTTTTAATTCCATAATTTTTAATTTTTGTAAGTTTAATTCCAGCAAGTAGAATTAGTCATCATTTTATTTTTTTTTTGGCTTTAAATCAACTACATCTGGCTAAGTAATTCCTCTGGAGTTTGCGATGAAGCTAGATCATGAATAGAAGCCTACTCCATTGAATCTCTCTTTTTGAGCTTTTAATTTTTAGAGTCCTTCTCCCTTCATCTCTCTCACCAAAGACTTGATGGGCTATTATTGGGTTAGAATCTCTTCATAGTCCATACTTGATTCGGTGCAAGAGTGGATAATTGGTAGAAGGCTCACAATTTTCTAAATAATTTCTTCTCTTTTCTTATGAAAATCTTGATGGATTATAGTTGGATCAGAATTCCTTCATAGCCTATACTTAGACAACACAAGAGAAGAGAAGAAAGGAAAAATCTCTTAATTAGGATAAAAATAAAATGCTTGATGGATCATAGTTGAGTTAAATCTCTTCATGGTCCATGCTTGTTCATGTTTTACACCTTAATCAAGGGATATTATAAGAGAAATCATATGAAGGCTCTCTAATTCATTGGTCTAGTGGATTCAAAAGTCCTAGATCTTTGAGATAATTTATATTTATAATTGATTAGTTTACTATTTTGATTGTTTGTAATTTAACAATCAATCTCTTTTTTTCCTTTAAAGCTCGCCTGAGCAAGTATTAAAATATAGTTTAAAATTCAATTCCTCATGGGATCGACCCGTACTCGTCAGATGTGCTATATTGCACACCGTGCGCTTGCGATAAATTTAAGACACATCAAGTTTTTGGTGCCATTATCGGGGAGTTGGCATGTTTAAATTATGTTTCAACTTCTTATTCTTCGTACTTTTAGCTTTAGTATTATAATTCTTTTCTATCTTCTTTTAGTTATTTTTAGTCAAATCAAAATTCTGCCCTGACATAAGGTTGTCCTGGCGTAATAGGAAGTTACGTTGTATGGTTGTCCTAGGATAGATTTTGATTTGCATAAATAAAAAAAATTTGTTACCTATAATTCTAAGTTTTCTCTTTTAATTACTATATTTGCTTAGTTAATTTCTTACTTTTAATCTAGATTAGATTTCTATCATTATATTTAGATTATAACTTTTATTTTCTTATTAGCTGATTTAATTTCTTGTTAGTTGGATTTTTTTTTCATTTCTTTCATAACTTACTAATCTAAAATTCAACATTTACTTTATATTTTGCAATTAGATTAACATAAAAAAAAAGAAAACACTAATCGCATAAGATTTAACTAATATAAAGAAACACCTAAACTTGAAAAACCATCTACTTTATTTGGTCACCTTGCTTTCTTTGCATTATATTTTTATAATATATCTTAAGGGCATTATCCATTAATTAGATAACATGGAGATTTAATCATCCTTTCTTAGCCCATAAATCACCTCCTTGCATCTACATAACCTAATCCTTAAATAAAATTAATTAGATGCCAACCTTAGGGATATTCGAGCTCATTAGGACAAAGAAACCCAAGAGTTGGATCGAGTTCAAGTGGGTTACCCTATCGGTGTCTAGAAAAGTGGTTCAGAAACTACGTTCTGAAGAAATATGGTTATCTAATTAGGTCCGTTGCGAAAGCATGAGAAACCTCCCTCCAATCTTACACTTATCTGACTGATTCAGTTAGCCAATTTCAAACTTGGAGTGCTCAAAGGTGACCTTGATAGTTAGGAGTTATCTAGAATTAGAAAAATCTTAGTTAGGACTCCTCTTCTTTTCTTTTCTCTTCTTTTGATTGAAAACTTGATTGAAAAAAAAAATCAAAATAAAAAAATAAAAATAAAATATTTTCTTTACTTTTTTCATGGAAAAGGGTGTCGGGTCAACTAGTAAGAATTAATTAGATTTTTGTTTCAAATCCAAAAACTTCTACAATGGGAGAACCCAATCAACCCCAAACCCTTAAGGATTTATGTTATCCGTCGGTTCCATCCAACCTTCTTGCATCAGGTTGCCCCAACCCACTGCAAATAACTTTGAAATTAAATCTCAAATTATCAACATGCTTCCAAAATTTATGGGAATAGAGGATGCATACATATTCATTAGAGAGTTTGAAGAGGTTTGTGCAACCATGAGGCTGCAACAACTGTCAGAGGATGAGGTTAAGCTAAGACTGATTAATTTTACCCTTAACGACAATACTAAAAAGTGACTTTATAGTCTTCCAAACCAATCTATCACAACCTGAGAGGATTTTGTAAGAGTGTTCTTAAAGAAGTTCTTTCCCTATCATAAAACAGCTAGGATTAGGAATGAGATAAACCAATTTTACCAACTCACTGAAAAATCATTCTGGAAATACTTCGATCACTTTAAGAACCTCTTGACCTAATGCCCACACCATGGAATAAAAATCTGGAGGCTATGCCAGATAATTTATGAAGGGCTAGATTCAAATTCTAGAACCATGCTAGAGTCCATGTGTCAGGGTCAATTCATGTATAAGAAACCCACTGACACCTGACAATTTTTGGAAGATCCAGCTAAAAAAAAATTTATAATGAGAAACAACTAGGAAATCTGAGAAACCAACACCTTCAAGAGGAGGAATGCACCAAATTCAAATTTTCCTAGCTGCAGAGGCTAAAATTGTAATGTTAACACATAGGTTAGAGGCCTTAGAACTACAGAGACCCACCAGTGTGAACCAAGTTTCTGCACCCATATGCAACGCATGTAGTGCAACCGACCATATCCTTGAAGAATGCCCCTTCCTGATGAATCCAATAGAAAATAGATGTACACAGGTAAATGCCACATACCAAAAATCAGTGAATAATTTCTATGCACCCACATATAACCCAGGATGGAGGAATCATCCAAACTTCTCATGGTCATAAAATCTGAATGTAGGTGGTCCTAGCTTCAACCAGTAAAATCCAAGGCCTAACCCTGTGATAAACAACCTGTCAGATTTTAATAATAATGAAAAGAAACTTAGTTCTCTAGAGAAAAGTTTAGAAGTCCTGGCCAAATCCAGTGCTGACATCAATGCAACACTAAGCAATTTCATGCAAACCATGGACCAACTCATAAACACTAACACCCAAGCCATTGTCCGTTTGGAAATGCAAGTGGGTCAGCTAGCCTCTGCTATGAGTGAGCGAAAATGAGGTAAGCTACCTAGCCAACCTGAACTAACCTGAGAAATCAAAATAGTCCATGACCCCAACAAGGAAACCAAGTCAATCATGTAAATGCTATTCATACTTTAAGATTGATAGCCTATTTCGCAAGTGCACGAAATCGCTCAAGTAATATAATGATAAATAAGAGATCGTTTCCACGAGGACTGAGTTTAATTACCAAAAATGAATGCTAATTTTACTAATATCTAAACGATCGAAACTGAATGACAGTGAAAAATAAAATTAACTCTAAAGAACTCAATGAAAGCTGAATCAAAATTCGATTGATAAAACACTAGGGTATATCTAATTTCACTTGGACCAATTATCAATTCCAGCTATTCTGATTAATAATCCAAATTTAATTATTAATGCAAGGATAAATAATCCTAAATTATTTAATAATCTCTTTCGAGTCTTATTAAATATACTAATTAAAACCTATAATCTATCTTCCAATAGTAAAATAGATTTCAATTAGTTCAATAAGCACAGTGATTATTTCCAAGATCCCACAGGTCAAATCTTCTGCTCCCGCTCCAATTATTATTCCGATGATGTTTGTTATTAACTTCAATTTATAATCTTCCTTCCCAGTACCAATTATAAATCAAAATCAATCAAGTACCAAATATAATAATACTTAAAAGCATTAAGTGTAAATAACAAATAATTGCATTAACAAAGAAAATTAATACAAGATTCTAGAATTAAAATTAAATCCAAGCTACATCAGGTATCCTAGCTAGAAATTTAGCTTTTCATCATATCAAAATCAAACTCAAGTTTACTTGAATAAAACTCCAAAATCATCCTAACAATGAGTTCTAGAAAATAAATACAAAGTAAACAAGAGAAAGAATTAAAAACTCTGAAGGAATTGCAGAGCCGAATGAATCCTCTCTTCAAATCTTCCAGATACTCCAAACTCTCCTTGCTTGATCTCTAGCTTTCAAAGATGATTCTCCTCTCCCTCCTGCTGGTGTTTTAGGATCCTTAAATAGGGCTAGGGCTAGGGTTAAGGTGGTATTTTTCCCATAATTTTATTCTATATATCATTCTTTTTATTTGGTATAGAATCTCTCCTCCTTTGGATAGGCTTTAAGCAACCACCAGCTATCTACTCCTTATGCTGTCCAAATTTTCTGATTTTATTATGATTTCCATAGTAAAAGAAGGAAAGGAGGCATGGTTAATTAGAGGAGAAGAATTTCTTCCTTTCTGGGTCCACAAAATCTGCAAAATAAGGTAAGGTTTCGGCTGCCCAAATCAAGTTTTCCAAAAATTAGTTTCAATTCTTTCTCAGTTTGCTCCTCATGCAGAATTAGTTTGGACTCTGATTTTCTTTCATTTAATTCTTTCCAAGATAGCTCTTTGCCACCTAAAATTAGTTGCCATATCAGATCTTTGTGCCAAGAAACACTAAGAAGAATCTGGGTGTATCGGGTGTTTCTTGTTGTGTCCAACATTGTTACCAACTTCAACCTACTGTAGCCACCTCATCTGGAATCCAAATTTAATTCTATAAATTATGTTCCTTTCTTGCTTCTCTCAAAATTCTGTAGGATCTAATCTTGCTCAATTTGGGGTCCTGTAGCTTGCCTTTTAGGGGTCCTCACACCAAAATATCCAGAATTTAGATTGGTTGACTAGATGGGAGAGATTAACTGCTTGATTTATTTTCTGCATCTCTAATTTTTTTTCTGGCTGATGATGCCAAAAAGGATAAGGTGTGAGGTCCATTGATATCTTGATTTGGTTATTCTGCTTTGAGGTGGACTCTGATTTTGATGCAAGACCTGATAACTCTGGATGACAAACCCTGCTGAATCGGACTCAACCAATTTCACTTAATTTGACCTTTAAAATATGGTTAAGCCCAATTAGGTGTGACCTGGCTCAATTACCTGCAATTGACATAAAACATATCAGGTTCTTACATTTATTTAGTTAATTATTATATCAATTTCATCAAAATCATTAAAACTAATAATAATTATTACAATAAAAATGCAATACATCAAATACCCCCAAACCTAAGTTTTTGGTTGTCCCCAAGCAAAAGAAAAGTCCAAATCAAAAATGGAGAATCTCAAAAAAATTAATGCTAAAAACTTTATTTAACATTAATATACTCAAAATTCATCTAGACACAAAGGAGTAATACCCAAATGCCATGGCTTAACCACCCCAACTCAAAACCGAAAGGCAAACCCACAAGCTAACTATTCCAAACTCATTCATACTCAAACAAAATTACGCACAATCAATAGCTACCCTGCTTCCTTTAGGTTTTAATAAAATAATTCGGTTCAAACATCCAATCCTGAATGCAAAATTCTATCAGCCCATCTCCACTAGTGCAAACAACGTACTCAAGAGATCAATAGGACTTTTTCGGGTAAAAAAAAAATATGGAAAGCAAGCAACAAGAATGATGGTTATGGTCACATAAGTGAAAATAAATTAACCACAATAAATCAGAGCATACTCAATTACTTATGCTTTACATCCCTTCCTTTATTTGTTTTATTTTATACTTTTAGAACAGCCTATACACTTTGGCACTCTTCCTTAAGTCATCATTTGCCTTTTTACGCGAATACCGATATTGGTGATGAAGGCACCCGGTTACTCAGCAAGTCATATACTCAAAGTGCTTTGCATACTCATAATTCAAGTCACTGTTTGACGTAAAAGCAAACATGGGGCTCATGAATGCTCCTAGTTACTAGGCAACTTGAAACAGCAGAGTAGATTGTGCTTTTTTTTTTTTTCTTCTTCTTTTTTTTTTTTTTTTTGAAGGGAAGGAAAACTAAAAATTCAGTATGCTCTAACCATTATAATCAATTTATTCTCAAAAAATATGAACAGTAGATATGAGATAGGATGAAAAGAAAATACAAGGGTCAAAAAGGATATGCCAAAGGAATGCCTATATCATTTCTCCCAAGTAAATTGTCTACATTTTATTGCAACAAAGCTCACAAATAGGATTGACGAAGCAAAGTAACTATCTCCTATACGAGATTTTATTTAAGTATTTACAAGTTTAAAACAGTCAATCTCTGAATTTGACTTCCAAATTTAAAGCTAAGATAGCCAAACAATAACACAAAAATAAAATTATCCCCCTCTATATCCTTACAAGTGATCAATGAATCAACATTCCAATTTTTTTTTTTTAATTTTATTAAAAAATAAAGATAAAGATGCAAACATAATGGCAATCCTATATTATTAACACGAAATGCTCATGCAAATGCACCCCCAAATCTGAATTGGACATTGTGCTCAATGACAAGATCATCATCACAATACATATCATAGCAAGGCATTCTTAAAGGTTAGGGGTACTCCCCTTTGTAGCGTGCCTATGCGCTTGTGTGAGTTTGCAACTCATCCTCAGTCATTTCATCTCTCTTATCTTCTTCAATGTGCCTACAAAAAGTGAACAACGTCCATTCAAACCTTGAAAATATAGTGAGGATTAAAATTGACTCAAAAAAATTAAAAAAAATTTTGCTTGGGTTGCCTCCCAAGAAGCGCTAGTTTAAAGTCGTTAGCTTGACTATCCCAATGCATTATGTCAGTGCTATGGAGGTTTTTGGTTGCTTAAATCCTCCATCTATGTATTCCTTCAACCTTTGCCCATTGACTTTGAAGGTCCTATCACCACTCTTCAGCTCAACAGCTCCATGTGGAAAAACTTGTATAATCTCAAATAGACCTGACCACCTAGACCGGAGCTTGCCTGGAAATAGCTTTAGGCGAGAGTTATACAGCAACACCTTTTGTCCTGCTTGGAATTCACGCCTCACAATATGTTTGTCATGCCATCTTTTCGTTCTCTCCTTGTAAATTCTTGCATTTTCATATGCATGGAGGCGGAACTCATCAAGTTCATTAAGCTGTAATAACCTTTTCTCCCCAGCAGCTTCCATATTGAAATTTAGCAACCTAGTTGCCCAGTAAGCTCAATGCTCTAGCTCCACAGGTAAATGGCATACTTTTCCATAAACTAGACGATACGGAGACATCCCAATTGGCATTTTGAATGCTGTTCTATATGCCCATAACGCATCATCTAATTTTAGGGACCAGTCCTTTCTTGATGAGTTGACAGTAGTCTCCAATATTCTTTTAATTTCACGGTTGGAGATCTCTACTTGTCCACTTGTTTGAGGATGATATGGTGTTCCTACACGATGAGTAACACCATATTTTATCAATAGAGAATCCAAATAACGATTACAAAAATGCTTACCTCCATCCGTGATGATAGCTCTTGGAATACCAAAGTGTGTGAATATGTATTTCTTTAAGAACTTGAGCACACTCTTGGCATCATTAGAGGGAAGTGCTACTGCCTCAATCTATTTGGATACATAATCCACCGCCACCAGGATGTATTGATTTGAATGAGAAGGTGGAAAAGGCCCCATAAAATCTAATCCCCACACATCGAACAGTTTTACTTCAAGGATATTGGTTAGTGGCATTTCCTGTCTAAAAGAAATATTTCAGTTCTTTGACATCGGTCACAAGAAGAAACAAAAGCAATAGCATCTTTAAACAGGTTAGGCCAATAAAAACCACACTGTAATACTTTAGCAGCTGTTTTGTTGGGTCCAAAATGGCCTCCACACTCTAATGAATGGCAGTGTTTTAAAATATTTTTAATTTCATCATCAGGCACACATTTCCTAATAAGCTGATCTGGACAATACTTATATAAATATGGATCCTTCCAAAAATAATATTTTGCATCATGTAAAAATTTCTTTTTTTGCTGGTAATTAAATTTCGGAGGAATAATATCACATGCCTTAAAATTAACAATATCAGCATACCAGGGTGTACTAGATGTGAGTAATGCAAATAATTGCTCATCAGGGAATGACTCATTAATGGGTACCTCAGTGTTCTCAATTTCTTTACTTAACTCTAACCGAGACAAGTGATCTGCTACAAGATTTTTTGCTCCTTTCTTATCCCTAATCTCCAAGTCAAATTCCTGCAATAAGAGCACCCAACGAATTAGTCTCGGTTTCGCATCCTTCTTTTCAAGTAAATATTTAATTGCTGAGTGATCAATATAAACTATTATTTTTGCTCCTATAAGATATGGCCTAAATTTATCAAAAGCAAAAACAATGGCGAGCAACTCTTTCTCTGTGGTGGCATAGTTCAACTGTGCATTATTCAGTGTTCGACTCGCATAGTACACCACATGAAGTCTATTCTCCTTTCTTTGTCCCAAGACTGCTCCTATAGCATAGTCGCTTGCATCACACATGAGTTCAAATGGTAGATTCCAGTCAGGTGCAGTGATGATAGGAGCTGAGATTAATTCTCTCTTTAATCTGTTAAAAGCAACCAAACACTCATCAGTAATTTTAAAAGGCGCATCCTTGATCAATAAATTACAAAGAGGTTTGGTAATTTTAGAGAAGTCTTTTATAAATCTTCTATAGAAGCCAGCATGCCCTAAGAAACTCCTCACTCCTTTAACAGATGTTGGTGGTGGTAATTTTTCAATGACCTCCACCTTTGCTTTGTCTACTTTTATCCCTCTAGATGAAATCTTATGGCCTAAAACTACTCCTTCCTGCACCATAAAATGACATTTCTCCCAGTTCAACACAAGATTAGTTTCTTCACAACGCTGTAGAACTTGGGAGAGGTTAGTCAAACACATATCAAAAGAAGGACCAAAAATTAAAAAATCATCCATAAAGATTTCAATGAATTTTTCAACCATATCAGAGAATATAGACATCATACATCTTTGAAAAGTTGCAGGTGCATTACATAACCCAAATGGCATTCTCCTATATGCAAATGTTCCATATGGACAAGTAAATGTAGTTTTTTCTTGATCCTCAGGTACAATAGGAATTTGAAAATATCCTGAATAACCATCTAAAAAATAGTAGAAGGGATATCCGGACAATCTCTCAAGCATCTGGTCAATAAAAGGCAAAGGAAAATGGTCCTTTCGTGTGGCTTTGTTTAACTTCCTATAATCAATACACACACGCCAACCAGTGACTGTTCTTATGGGTATCAGCTCATTTTTATTATTTATAATAACAGTCATCCCTCCTTTCTTAGGAACTACTTGAACAGGACTCACCCAACTACTATCAGAAATAGGGTAGATAATTCCTACATCAAGTAACTTCATTACTTCAGCTCTAACTACTTCCTTCATATTAGGATTTAACCTACGTTGATGCTCAATTGAAGGTTTGTAGTTTTCTTCCAATGATTTGATGTAAATTTCTTGATGCACTCCGAATATTGAAATGTAACTTTTTGATGTTGTCAAAAAGGAGAAGAAGTTTAGTAGAGGATAAGTTGAGTATATACTTGAGCTAATCTAAATATTTTATGATTTGTTCATGAAGTATGCTCTTAGTACATCCACTTGTTTACTTCATGTTAATTAATGATGCATAATTCCTAGAAATGCATGATACTTTATTATGCATATCCTTAAGATTTTGTCATCATTAAAAAGGAGATTATTGACTCAAGGATTGATTTTAATGCTAACAAAATATTGAGTACAAATGGTACTAATTTTGTATTTCAAGAATAGTTGTAGGATTGCTTAGAGTTTCTCCCTCTCCCCTTCTCTCTTTCCTCTCTTCCCTACTCTCTCACTATTTTCTCTTTCTACAACTTTCACTCTCTAGATTGTTTTTCGCTCTACATGGATTTTTTCTCTAGGATGTTGGATTCAGCATTGTGATATTCTCAATTATTTTGATCGACATTGGTGAGAAGGTCCTAACCCATGGTCACTAGGCAGTATATCGGCATCCACCTTAGCCAGACCGGATATTAATAGATTTGATCATCCATGAGCAGATGACATTAATGTGACGTGACAGATTAGAATGCCATGCGGTACCATTTGATCAGTCTTGTTCTAGCCTCTTAATTTCTCTCTCTTCTCCTTTATCAATCTCTCTCTACTTGATTTATGAACTCAATGAAGGATCTAAGCCTTGTTTCTTTGAATTTTAGTTGACTCGATAGAGAGACTTTGAATCACCTTATTGGTCAGCTAGCTCTACATCATCTGAGCTTTTTTCAAGCATCATAGAATTTATTTTTATTGGCTTCTATCGAATCCTTGCATCTTTAGTGATTTGAGTAAATGAAGTTATTTGACTAAACTGACATCTAGTTGTTGGGTGGCATATTGATCTCCACCTTGACTCTTTTAGACACTACTAATTTAATCACCCTTAATCTCTATTATTGAACCACAAATATCCGAGTCTAATCTTGATCAGATGAAGTTAGATGACTGGACTAACCTATACTATTGGATGTGACTATATGTCCATCTTATCTTCCTTAATTATCCATATCCTATTTAGTTATTAGACTTGATTCTGTATATGTGTAGTTGTTTCAACAAAAAGTGTCTAACAGTGGAATATCGTCATAGATCTATTAACAAAAGGTTTTTAAAAAATAGAATTATTTGAATTGATTGAAATATGTGTGAGGTAAGTACTGATCCAACTTCTCTAGATATTTCATTTATATTATATTATTTTGAATATTGCATAAATTATTAATTAATTTATATGCAATTTATAAATTTTATGAAATTATGTTGGAATGAAAATTGTATAAAATTTTGAAGAGATATTTGTCAAATTATTACTAGAATTATTTATTGATATGATATTCTATATGCATATTTTGATTTGATTATGAAATATATATTATTCTATAAAAAAATTATGATATGAATCGGATTTGAACTCTCAATCTGACTATATTTTGAACTCTATTAATTTATGCATGGCACTCTAACTATTATTGACCTTATGATTTTATTTTTAGTCTGGTCATAAGATGTAAGTATGATATTCCAATCTAACCATAGGATATAAGTATGGTATTTTGGCCCCACCATAAGGTAAGTGTGGTATTCCGGTCTAACCACGGAACAAAAGTTTGATATTCTAGCCCCACTATAGGGTATAAGTATTGTATTCTGCCCAGCCACAGAGTCTAAATATGGTATTCCAGCCCAGCCATAGGGTCTAAATGTAGTATTCTAATCCCACTGCAAGATATAAGAGTGGTCATAGTTAAAATGAAAGCTGATGAGTTGAATAGAATTTGCATTGATTCAGATTATTGAATATAATTAGTTTTAAGTCAAATATATAATTATGTATATGAATATTTGAAAGATATTAATATTACTGAATTTGTGTTTCATAAATGATTTTGATTATGTTTGTATATTGATTAATGATAAATTATATTTTGATAATCGTATTCTATATTATCACATGAATTAACTAGTCAAGATATTCGTTGCTTATTTAGTTGTCAAGCTCATTATTCTCTCTTTATTTTTTTAGATTCAGATATTTAGTTGTATCAACATAATTTAGAATTGAATTTATTACTATTTTTTACAGGACTATCATTTGAGGTTCAATGGATGTAAGATTTTTGAATTTTATTTATCAGTTGGGTTTACTAGTTAATTGAATTTTGACTTTTAGTTATTTAAATTATCTCTACTGTAATGCATTTGATATCATATTGATATACCTTGTATGCTTATAGGGAGTGTTCTCCATAAATATACAGTGGTTGCCATGATCCCTAGCTTGCAATCTCGGGTTAGGGACATGATAGTTATAGAATGCTGAAATTATGATTTACAATCACAAATCATATTTCATTTTCTGCCGACTGAAGCTGTTGTTTGGCTTACGTGCAGATTCTGTGAAGCATGCACGTTAGTTCCCAAACACATTGACAACAGTCACTTTTGTTTGAGACTAACATATGAATAGTAGTTAACATGACTAGTCTTTCGTGGGGAGCAGTTGTCAATTGATCCCAAAATATCCAATGCAGCTTTCAGAACCATCTTGTACACTCACATGGGACACAGATTTGTTATATGGGTACTCACTTGCATATATATTTGTTATTATTTTATATCTTTTTCCATGCAAGCAAGCTATATATCGTGTTGTTAATAGATGGGATCTTTAGGCACCCTGCTGCAATTCTTTCTTGCTGTTCTTTCTCAGTACAGTGCATGTTTTATATTCCGTTATTAGTTGCAACATCTATAGTAGGGAGCTGAAACCATGCATTGTATAAGCAGATGTATGATAATGCACATAGTTTCCATTCTAAATCCATGTCTTGGCTGTGATTTAGTTTTTTCATGTTACTTTAGCCCTGCATCTCGGTAAACTCTGAAGTTTTATCATGTAAAACTAATATAACAATGCATATGCTAAATATCTAATTCATAATGAAGATGATATATTCTACTACTATCCACACCGGCAAGCTTTAGAAATGCAGTTGACGTTATGAAGCAAACCATAAATTAGCACCTATATATACATAAAGAAAAGAACCGGTTGCCTTCATGGCAAATTTTTTTCTGCAGCTGAAGGGCTTACAGCAAACTTGACCTCATAGGAATGAAAACTATACAATTAATGCACAAGTAGTTATATGTCAGAACTGAATATATAGTCTTGGTAAAAATGTTATCAAAAAAAAAAAAAATCATGGTTAAATTAATCCCTACAATCATGACAGCTTCCCATGTTCATTAAATATCAGATCTGTATGACACATGTCCAGCACTCATTTATTTTATAGCATATAAGTAATCAAGAAAATAACAATATCCTAACTAGACATAATAAGGTGGTGTAGCTGTCCATATCTGCTGATCCTCGAAGAGACAAATTCCAAAGGCAGGGCACATACACAAGATGCTCTACCAATGGCGGATGCAGCTCCCATGGAACACATGAGTGCATGCAGTGACACGCATCCCCCCCTCCCCCGACGGTGAACTCTTCACCACACCAAGCTGGCTTTGCCTTCACCTAACGTCACAGCCAATAGAGAGTTGTCCTTGTAGCCAAGCATCCGAACTACCTGGGAATGATTATAGACTCCATGAGGACCAAGAACAGATTTCCCACAACCACAAAAGAATTCATAGAACCATATAACCATCGCACACAAGCAAAAATCTATGAGGAAGAGAGAGTGTGTGTGTGAGAGAGAGAGAGAAGGGTATGGTATCTATTGGAGCGGGTTGAAGGAACTTGGAATCAACTTTCTCCCATCCATGCATAGCCACCAAGTCAAGGAGGAGTCTATGCATGGACGGAAGGTGTATCACAGCTGTAGGTTTGAGACCTGCAAGGGCCACCAATATTGTAGCTAAGAGCTAATGGCTCGGCACGTGAGGTATTGTCTACTCTGGTCGATTGACTTTATGGTTTTATTCTTCTAGATTCCAATCCCAAAGTCGTTTCATGTAGAAAGGATGGCCCTTCCTATATAAGCCAAAATCCCTCTTGACTTATAAGCCTACTTCCATATTATCACCACATACAATCCAAAATTGGATCATCCAATCCTTTTGAGGATGATCCCAATTCATGGTTCGGATTGTTTTGGAGGTTTTGGATCCTAATCATAGGATCATTTTGGGCAAGTGTCAATATCAAGTCAAATATGCAAATATAGGTTTGGATTATATGCTTTGCATAAAAGAATAATTGATCTTCTTTTGCGACATCAATCATTGGATCATATTTTGCACACCTTTTAATGCCCTCCAACCTTTCCCTTCAAAAGACAACTGTTAGCATAGATCATGAGGTAGACGTCATAGTGAAAGTTGTGGAAAGCTTGATCTAATTGTTCACGCTTGAAAAGAATATCATCATTCTTTTGCACAAAAGATATAACCCACAATCTGTAAACATTCACATCTAATCACTAATAGGCTACTTAAGGATGCAAGAGCAAAATTATCTAGAAGCTACATATGTGCCTTTGTGCAAACTTGGTCATAATCAAGATAAAGTTTGCACGAAGGTTGCTCAAGGCATTTTAGTATGACTCACACGAAACTCTATGTTATGTTAGATTTCCATAATATTACTTTCTAATTTATAACCCAAATTGCCAACAAGACTTTTTGGTCTCACTTTCCTATTGTTATGCAAAACATTTTTTTTTCCTTAACATTCCCTTTATGATTTATAGTGAAGTCAAAAAAGTTAAATATATTGACTTGCTAGTGCAGTACAAGGTCTCACTTTCCTGGTATTTCGCACAGATCCATCATTGTTTTTCTTTATGGTAAAGGATGGAGCAAAGCTTCATTAAGCAAAAGAGTCGAAGGAAAAAATACAAGGTCTTAGGGATACATGACAAAGAGTAAAACATGAATATGATAAGATTTGCACTCCATATAATAAAAAGATCCAGTAGAACAATAAACCCAAACCTAATATCTAACAACCACTTCTTATCAAGATTAAGATCAGCCTGAAAACACTTGTTTCCCATATGCTCAAAATGGAACTCGACCCTGAATATCCTCCCTGAACCGCAACTCATAATCCTGAAAGGACTAAAATTGAGCTGGATCTTATGCCAATGACAAATGAAGGTTCCAATGCCGAGAAGATGATATCTCATCGGTCACCTACAACCAAATTGAAACAATTTCATATTAAAGAAGATACCCCATTGTTCACCTTTGCTTGTCCACCCCTTGTACCCTGTCCTCCATGCCAATAATCTGAAAGTATCTGAGTTTAAATTGCAGTGAAAGCATCTAGCATCTATAAGTATACAGAAAATCTGTAGGTAGAAATTTAACAGGCTATACAGTAACCAAGCAAACCAACTATTGGAGAGCTGAGGACAAATCCCAGGCATAGCACTCAGTGACCACCGGAGGGATTTACAATATAAATTATTGATGCAGCCAACTACACCTTAGCAAATCCCCCATCCTTTCATCTTTTGCCCGCCACTCATCAGCTGATCTGGAATGTCCATAACTGAACTAGGTAGATTAGAAAAAGAACCAACGGTTATTTTGTATCAACATCATCCTTGTTCGTAGCAAATCTCCTTGGAGTTTGCTCGCAAAATATCAGCCAAATCTGGATGTAGAGAGTGACTTGGACCAATATCAAAATTAGCAGCCCTCGCCTTATTAGCCAAATAATTAGCAGATTTGTTTCCTTCACAAAAAATGTAAGTTATGTGAAAAGTTTGAAAGCAGTGTCTCCACACAAATAAGTCCTGGGTGACAAGATCGAGGTAATTTCTCCCTGAAATTCAGAGAGCCACTGAATGACAGTTAGAGAGTCATCCTCCAACTAAAATAAGGCAACTTTAACCGCCAACCATGCGGCTACTAGTCCTACAAATGGCACCATAGAGGGTGGCAAAATTTTGCCTCTAGCTCTCGAAAGAGTCCCCTTATTTATGATCCCTAATAATGAAAGCAGCCGCAGCCTCATTAGAGGACACTGATGCATCAAAATTAAGGTCAAGAACCCCCATAGGAGGAGGAAGCCAACACACCAACTTAGGATATTTAGATTTCAGATGAGCTGAATACATAGCTTCCTAGATCAATGGATGGTCCTTTAGCTGCAATGAATTGTTAGGCCAGTTGTAACGAGTTAGGTGCATAGCTCTCCTAATCAACTGTGAAGGAGTCATATTTTGATGCTACAAGATCCTTTCATTACGAGTCTTCCAAATTAACCAATCTGTGCAAGCCACAGGGAGCTGCAACCTCTTCTCTACCTGGGAACCGAGAGTCCACTACTCTAGATCCAACAAAGAAATCGGTAGAAACAGCATCCCAGTCACATTTGAAAAGGCCAACCAGCACTTATTAGCCCTTGAACAACCAACCAATATACATGATAACAGTCCTCTATGTTTGTAGTACATAAATCACACCATCGCTGGTCCATAGGGATAATGTTCCGATGGCACAGCAATTCTTTACAAGGCAGTCTTGTACACAATAATCTCCACCAAAATGTTTTTACCCTTGTTGGTGCAAAAATCTGTTTGCGCCGGAGAAGCTGGAGTCGAGGGAGTCGCGGTCGCTGCCGGGACCTGCAAAAGAAGTCTAAACCGGAGGTGGGATTGCTCCGGCAAGACCCTCCGACGCTCAAGTCAGTTCTCTGCCTCAACAAGAATGGAGTGCTCGAACAGAAATTTTAGCAGAGTTTCTAGGTAAAAATGAGAGCTTATAGAATAACGTATCTGGGGTTCCCCCTTTTATAGGCGGAGGGGGCAACAAACTGATGGTGATGCCTGTAACCGTCTGGCAGTGGGCCGCCCATAGTCAGGAAAAGTTTGTTGCGGAGAGTAGTGGGGCAAACCCGTGGCTATTACCGGGGCGTGCCACGTGGAGTCTGCCACGAGAAGCGGAGCGGCGTTCGTTGTCGCGACTTGCCAGAGGATAGAAGAATCGCGCGGTATCCGTCGCAGGAAGTGGAGCAGGATCGTGGCCATTATTACGGCCTGCCAAGGAGTGATGGAGCCACGTAAAATCCGTCGCAGGAGGTGGAGCAGGGTCGCGGAGTGATGGAGCCGCGTGGAATCTGCTGCAGGGAATGGAGCAGAATCGCGGCTGTTACTGCAGTGCGCCGGGGGGCGAAGGTCTGCCGGCCGAAGTCCGACTGGAGTGTCTGGCGGAGAGAGGTAGTTAGCCATCTATCCAAAAGGAGCTCGGAATCCAACTTTCGCAGGAGTTCGGATGGAGTCTTCCTTCAGTCACAGCCGGGGGTGGAGTCCGGCTCCCGTAGGGGTCTGGACGGAGCTCACCGGTAGTTGAAATCGAGGACGAGGCCCGACTCCCGTAGGAGTCCGGGCAGAGCCTACTTGCAGTCGGAGTCATGGGCGGAGTCTGGCTCCCGCAGGAGTCCGGACGAAGTCTGCCTGCAGTCGTTGGAGTTGAGGACGGAGCCCGGCTCCCATAGGAATCCGAGCGGAGTCTTCCTACAATTAAAGTCAGGTGCGAAGTCTGGCTCCCGTAGGAGTCCGGACGGAGCTTACCAGTAGTTGAAGCTGGTGATGGAGCCCGACTCCCGTAGGAGTTCGGACGGAGTCCTCCTTGCGGTTGAAGTCGGGGACAGAGCCTGGCTCCCGTAGGAGTCCGGGCGGAGCTTACCAGCAGTTGGAGTTGGTGACGGAGCTTGGCTCGCGTAGGAGTCCGGGTGGAGTCTTCCTGCAATTAACGTCAGGTGCAAAGTCCGGCTCTCGTAGGAGTCCGGACGGAGCTTACCAGCAGTTGAAGTTGGTGACGGAGCCTGGCTCCCGTAGGAGTCCGGGCGGAGTCTACCCGTGGTTGGAGTTGTGGATGGAGCCCGGCTCCCGTAGGAGTCCGGGAGGGGTCTTCCTGCAGCTGGGATTGGTGACGGAGCCCGGCTCCCGTAGGAGTCCGGGCGGAGTCTTCCTGCAATTAAAGTCAGGTGCGAAGCCCGGCTTCCGTAGGAGTCCGGACGGAGCTTACCAGCAGTTGAAGTTGGTGACGGAGCCCGGCTCCCGTAGGAGTCCGGGCGGAGTCTTCCTGCAATTAACGTCAGGTGCGAAGTCCGGCTCCCGTAGGAGTCCGGACGGAGCTTACCAGCAGTTGAAGTTGGTGACGGAGCCCGGCTCCCGTAGGAGTCCGGGCGGAGTCTTCCTGTAATTAACGTCAGGTGCGAAGTCTGGCTCCCGTAGGAGTCCGGACGGAGCTTACCAGCAGTTGAAGTTGGTGATGGAGCCCGGCTCCTGTAGGAGTCCGGACGGAGACTACCCGCGGTTGGAGTTGTGGACGGAGCCCGGCTCCCGTAGGAGTTCGGGCGGGGTCTTCCTGCAGCTGGGGTTGGTGACGGAGCCCGGCTCCCGTAGGAGTCCGGGCGGAGTCTTCCTGCAATTAACGTCAGGTGCGAAGCCCGGCTCCCGTAGGAGTCCGGACGGAGCTTACCAGCAGTTGAAGTTGGTGACGGAGCCCAGCTCCCGTAGAAGTCCGGGCGGAGTCTTCCTGCAATTAACGTCAGGTGCGAAGTCCAGCTCCTGTAGGAGTCCAGACGGAGCTTACCAGCAGTTGAAGTTGGTGACGGAGCCCGGCTCCCGTAGGAGTCCGGGCGGAGTCTTCCTGCAATTAACGTCAGGTGCGAAGCCCGGCTCCCGTAGGAGTCCGGATGGAGCTTACCAGTGGTTGAAGTTGGTGACGGAGCCCGGCTCTCGTAGGAGTCTGGGCAGAGTCTTCCTGCAATTAACGTCAGGTGCGAAGTCCGACTCCCGTAGGAGTCCGGACGGAGCTTACCAGCAGTTGAAGTTGGTGACGGAGCCCGGCTCCCATAGGAGTCCGGGCGGAGTCTTCCTGCAGTTGAAGTTGGTGACGAAGCCCGGCTCCCGTAGGAGTCCGGGCGGAGTCTTCCTGCAATTAACGTCAGGTGCGAAGCCCGGCTCCCGTAGGAGTCCGGACGGAGCTTACCAGCAGTTGAAGTTGGTGACGGAGCCCGGCTCCCGTAGGAGTCCGGGCGGAGTCTTCCTGTAATTAACGTCAGGTGCGAAGCCCGGCTCCCGTAGGAGTCCGGACGGAGCTTACCAGCAGTTGAAGTTGGTGACGGAGCCCGGCTCCCGTAGGAGTCCAGGCGGAGTCTTCCTGCAGTTGAAGTCGGGGATGGAGCCTGCAAGGGTCAATCCCGTTGAGAACTTCGGCTGAGGGTATTTTATACCCAACACCAATCCCCTACTTCTGAGTTTGAATTTCGAATGAAGGAAGTACAGAGAGATTGGCATAGCTGAAGTTGTCCCCCCGAATCCTGTGCACGACCGCCCCCAGATATTTTGGCATTAAATGTGCGCATGCTGGAGTCTTTTCGAATCGGGGCGATACGAAGGGACCCTTCGAAATTCCCACTAGTACACTGGCCCAGGTACGGCACAATAATGGCCCTACCAACCGTCAGCCGCTTTTAGCCGCCTGCTGTGACGAGTGGGACACGTGTCGAGCACGGGCCGACCTGGGGGGATTCGCGATCATTATGGCGCCGGATCCCAGGGTCTATTTAAACCCGTCCTTCCACCTTTAGGGGCCCTATTCCGCTTCAAAGTTCTATCAGTATCTGCCCTTTCTTCGAGAGCCCTGTTTCTCTTGGTGTCTTCTCGGGCCATAGGCGTCCTTCGAGTCGTCCCTGTCCTCGCCCCTCTGCATCCCTCAGAGCGATCTAGGTTAGTCCCAGAACCTTCGTCTTTCTTCCCGCCACTTAGGGGCCTTTTCTTTGCCATTTTTTTTTCTCTGTTGTATTCCTCTGAGTTAGTCTCCTGTGACCTCTCATCCTTTATCCTGTCCGTCTTCTTCGGGATCTTTAGAGTCTTCATTCGGAGTTATTCGAAATGTCTTCCGACTCTTTCATTCCCAACGGTTTCGGGAGTTCTTTCACCTCAACCCCCCAGGTCCCTCGTTCTGTAGATGAACCCGCATCTGGGGCTGGGCTTCGTCCGATTTTTGCGCCGGGCGCCATTCCATGCTCCCTGACTCCGGATGAACTCCTTCTGATAAGGGTTCAGTATGGAGTTCCTCCAAAGTATGACCTGGAGCTGCCTGGCCCCTCCGACCAGGCTAGCACTCCCCCACCCAGTCGTTTTTGCCTGTATCAGGAGGTGTTCCGTGCCGGACTCTGGCTTCCGCTTCCGTTCTTTGTTGTCGCCCTCTTCCGCTTCTTAGACATCTCTTTGGCTTCTGTTGCTCCGAATTCTTTTAGGTTTTTGATAGGGTTTCTCTCCCTTTTTCACGTAGTCGAGGTCCGACCGTCCCTCTCTCTGTTTAGACACTTCTATACCTTCAAGCATCATCCTTCGGTGAAGGACTGGTGGTATTTCTCCCCTCAGTTTGGCAAGAAGGGGTTGCTGAAAGGTGCCCCCTCTTCAATCCACAACTGGAAGGAGAAATACCTCTTCGTCCACTGCCCGACCCTGAGGCTGGGCCTGCCCCCTTGGGGCTCTCTGAGGGATTCTGTCTGTCGGGCCCCCAGCCTGGGGGAGGACGACCTCCAGGCTGCCCGGAAGCTTCTCGCCTATTCCACTCCCTCCCTTCCCAACCTTCTGAGGGAGCAATTTTTGTTCAACATCGGCCTGAGCCCCCAGGATCCTGCGAGTACTTCATCTTTTCCTCTCTTCTTTTCTTTTGTCCTTCTTCTTTCTCTTTTTTTTTTTCTTCTCTCTTCTTCCTTCTCTTTCTTTTTCTTTTTTTTTTTTTTTGTGCCACTCCTTTTTCATTCCATTATTGATTTTTGATCTCTCCCCTTTTTTTTTTTTTAAGGAATGGACGTCGAAGCAGCACGGATGCTTGCTAGGGGCCTCAAGGCCCACAAAAGAAAGGGTGCCGCGGCCTCCGGATTGGCAAAGAGGGCCAGGGCGGAGGAGTCAAGCTTGGCCGCACCCGTCCAGGCGGCTCCAACGATCGACGTTCCCTCGGATGTCGAACCCACAGCCCCCCGGGCTTCTTCGAGGAGTCCGCCGACTGAGGCTCCCATTTCGGGGGTTCGCTCCATGGAGGCACCCGTAGTCGAGAGGGGGAAGAGAAGGAAGTCGGTGGCCCACAGGGTGAGTAGCCACCGAGCCACCGCTGACGAGTCCCTCGATTCCGAAGAGGAGCCAGAGAATCCCTTCAATGACAGAGACTTGATCAGGCGGTTGATCGACGGCTGCATCCTGCCTGAAGTCGTCGAGAGGATCGACCGCGCCGATCCTAAGCAGCGGATTTGGGACTCCCTAGGGTCCTTCCTCGAGGTAAACAAATCTTCATTTAATTGGCCATTCGTCCCTTGTTCTGATCCCCTTGACGCCCTTGCAGATTGGGCACCAGCTCCTCACCAATATCGAGGCGACGAACCGGGCGAGGAGGGATGCTATCCAGGTGGAGGAGCATTATCGGGCTGAGGTTGCTCGCCTCAAAGAAAAGGCAGCCGAAGTAGTCGCCCTCCAAGAGGCCCTGAAAAGAGAGAAACAAGCCCGGGAGGAGGAAAAGCAGACCTTGGAGGAGACGGTGAGAAAGGCGGAGGCCGAGGTCGCCAATTTGGCTGAGCAGATTCCAGTCTTGGTCTCGAAAGCTAGGGTTCTTGTGGTAGAGGAATTCAAGACCTCCGCGGAGATGAGGGACCTGAATGTCCAATTCGACCAGGAGGCGTTCATCAAGGGGTTCGAGCTCTGCCAGGAGAAGGTGGCCAGGAAATTTTCGGAGCTCGACCTCAGCTTCCTGGGTGAGGAGTCTAAAGATGAGGCCGGTCCCTCTCCCGCTACCACTGCTGCCGCAGCCCCCCTTCCAGGAATGCCGAGCTCTCCAACTCCTGCCTCTGAGGTCTGAGACCTCCGACCTTGTATTTTTATTTTATCGTAATTTTTCTTTTCCTTTTTGTCTTCAAGAATCATCCAATCAATAAAGTTGAATTTCTTGTCGTGGATGGCTTCTCCCTCCTTCCTTTCTTCTCTCTGCTTTTCTTTCTGTGATGAGGCATGTCTTGACGCTTTTACCTTCCGATGGCAGTGCCCTGCCGAAGCACTTTCCCTGCCCTTGGGGATTCCGTTGAAGTCGACAATCCAGCGGCTGAAGAAGGAAGTCCTTCACTTGACAAAAAAGTCAAAGAAGATGGAAGGCGAGCTTCGCAGATTGAGAGAGGGTCATTCTGAAGCCACCGCGGAGGCCACCCGCTTTCGGAATCTCCACGTGAAGGGGATCATGGAGTATAGCCGGAGGAAGGCGGACTTCGCGAAGGAGCTTGAGGAATGCAAGAAGAGCGCCAGCGATCGAATTTGGGCTCAAGCTGCCAAGATTAGCGCTCTCAGGGTGGAACTGTCGGCTGCGATGGAGAAGATCGGCCAGCTGGGAGGAAGTTCGTCCCGGCTCTTGGCTTGGGCCGACAGTGATCGGGAGTGGTCGAAGAAGGTCTCTAACCTTCAGCAGTAGCTTCAGGATGCCGAGGTGAGCTATGACGTGCATCGAACCGGTTGGCGCAGGCAGGTAGAGGAATATAAAGGGAGACTCAGGGCGGCGACCGACGAAGTCGCCTGTCTTCAGAGGCAGCTGGCTGACAGGGCTCAGCTGACTTCTGCTCGAGATTCTAATGAACTCCAGTCCCTGAGAGAAACCGTCGAAGGGCTTTCTGTCGCCCTTGAGGAAAGGACGGTTGAGCTGCAGCAATTGAAGATCCAGCTGGCATACGAGCAGCAGGCCATCACGGATGCGGAGGCAGAATCTGAGGTCTTGAGAAAGAGGCGTTGAGAGGTGGAGACCGAGAGCCAGCGACTTCGTCGGGCACTCCAGGATGCGCTGCTGAAAGGAGGGAGCTAGAAGAAGAAATTGAGAATCTGAGGCAGTCCTGGATGAGGAGTGGAGCAGATAATTCTAGGTCGGAAGGAGCAGAGCTTCCCTAGGGCTCTTTTTGGCCTTCTGTCTTTTCATGTATACGCTTTCTCTTTTGTTGTTTTGTCTCGCTTTTGTCGTTTTGCTTTTCTTCCTTTGGCCTTCTGGGCTTTGTGGTGTATATTTCGCAAATGAAATGAAAAGAAGATTTTGTGTTACCTCATCCACATGTTGTATTAAATTGTCATCCGCCGAACTTCTCTTATCGTTCGACTTGTCCGACGTTGACGTCGTTTGGAGGTGCCCAGTCGTCGATATGCTGGTTTGCTTTCCTCGTCGTTCATGGCCGCAGGCTCGAGCTTGGTGGTCCGAACTCCACGTTACCTCGGAGGCATTGCTGTTTTCTTGACCTGTGTCGAGAGCCTTCTTAGAGGCCGGGGGTGTTTGGTAGGAACTTCCCGTCTTTATTGAGACGAGGTTCCTTAGGTCTTTGGTGTGGTTTGTCCTTCATCTATTTTTGACGTAGTTCGTCACTTCTCCTTTTTAATTTTCCTCCTCTTTTCGGAGTGAGGGCCCTCCCCTTATTTTTTGTGGGGTTGCGTAGAAGTGTGAAGGTGCCGCTGAGGGGCCTTTCCCCCTCATCCGATCTTATTGGGCGGCCGGGTTTCATCACCGTCAGGATGAGGTTCTCCTTCCGTTCCTGACGTAGCCAATCTCAGCTCAAGTTAGGACGAGGTTCTCCTCCTGTTCCCAACGGAGCTGCGGGGGCACATAAGGGCCATCGCAAGGGTCTCTCCCCCCATCCGGTCTAAAAGAACCGGGCCTTCGACTTTGCTCATGTCAGGACGAGATTCTCCTCCTGTTCCTGACATGGCTGTGGGGGCGCGTTAGGGCATTGTAAGGCCTCTCCCCCCATCCGATCTAAAAGAATCGGACCTTCGATTTTGCTCATGTCAGGACGAGGTCCTCCTCCTGTTCCTGACATGGCTGTGGGGGCGTATTAGGGCGTTGTAAGGCCTCTCCCCCCATCCGGTCTAAAAGAACCGGGCCTTTGACTTTGCTCATGTCAGGATGAGGTTCTCCTCCTGTTCCTGACATGGCTGTGGGGGCGCATTAGGGCGTTGTAAGGCCTCTCCCCCCATCCGGTCTAAAAGAACCGGGCCTTTGACTTTGCTCATGTCAGGACGAGGTTCTCCTCCTGTTCCTGACATGGCTGTGGGGGCGCATTAGGGCGTTGTAAGGCCTCTCCCCCCATCCGATCTCAAGATAATCGGACTTTCATTTTATTTATGTTAGGATGAGGTTCTCCTCCCGTTCCTAACATAATCTTGTTTTAATTATTTGAAGGGGTTATCTCCAGTCGTAACAAATCCGTGCCAAATGGGAGGAACACGCAAAGTCGAAAGAAATTTAGATTCAGGGCAGAGTCGTAAGCGATATATTTACAAGTTTCCCGAGTTTCATGGTCGTGGAAGGTTTGCTCCTCCTTGAGGCCCTCCGGTGATGGAGTCGATGGTCCCAATTGGAGGCCGATCTCCGAGCTGCTTCTCCCTCCTTGGCAGTTCAGGTTGCGGCAGGGCATTTGGCCGATCTTCTCTACCCTCAGGCCGACGCCGGATGAACCTGTCAAGTCGACCTCGCCAGATGAGCTCCTCGATCTCATCTCGGAGCTGAATGCATTCCTCCGTGTCGTGGCCATGGTCGCGGTGGTAGAGACAGAACTTGTTGGGGTTGCACTTTCCGAGGTGCGTGCGCATCCTCTCTGGTCTAGGAAGCTACTCCCTGACCTCCATCAGTACCTGGGTCTTCGAGGCATTGAGGGGGGCGTAGTTGCAGAATCTTTCCGATGGAGAACCCCATCGAACCCCGCGATTCGGACTTCTCTGCCTATGTACCCGGGGCGGAGTATGGGCACGCTTGTGCTCAGGAGGGGATCGAGAACACGGTCGAGCTTCTCTCGATCCTTTTTCGACTGCGGGCTTACTCGAGTCTCCCGCCTGCCGCTCTCTCGCGGTCTCCTCATCCTTCATTTTGAAGGCTTATTCCACTCGGGTGTACCCTTCAGCCCGAGCCAACAAATCAGCAAAATTCCTGGGGTACTTCTTCTCCAGGAAGAACAAAAGGTTATTCTTCTGAAGGCCGCCCTTCAGAGCGGCCATTGCGACTGATTGGTCCAAATTTCGGACCTCCAGCGTTGCGACATTGAAACGGTTGATGTAGGCCCGAATGGACTCCCCTTCCCTCTGCTTGATATTGATGAGGGACTCCGAACCCTTCCGGGGGCGCCAGCTGCTGACAAAATATGCCACAAATTGGTGGCTCATCTGATCGAAGGAAAAGATGGTACCCGGCTTTAGAGCCGAGTACCAGTTTCTCGCCGCTCCCTTCAAGGTGGATGGGAAGGCTCGGCATAGAATGGCGTCGGGAGCACCATGAAGCAGCATCATCGTCCGGAAGGCTTCCAGATGATCAACCGGGTCCGAAGTCCCGTCGTAGCTTTCGAACTGGGGGAGCTTGAAGTTTGGCGGGATCGGTTCCTGCATGATCATTTGAGAAAAGGGAGGGTCAGTGCAAATATCCTCACCATAAGCGGGGGGAGCATGACGGAGTTCTTCGATCTGCTGGTTCATCTCTTGGAGTCTCCGGTCTAGAAAATCCTCTCGACTTCGAGTCTCGAGGGTCCTCTGGCAGAATAGGGGCAGGGATCTTCCAGGGGTGGAGTCGTGATCCGATTGGGGGCTCTCCACCCTCGAGTTTGTTTTCCCAGGAAAGACGGGACGGCTGGCCCAAGTGGCCCGCCCCGCCGTCGGATTCTGGTGTTCCGACGACACCCTTTCCAAGCGCAATGATGCATGTGGCTGCCGCTGCTGCTGCATAGCCTGCACAGCTTTAGCGAGGCCTCTGACCTGCTGCGCTAGCAGATCAAACTGCTTCGCGCGGACCGCCGTCGTCGAAGGAGGAGGAGGAGGTTGGAAAACAAGAGGTGAGGCCGGAACCTGAGATCTGGCCGCGGAGGTCGTGGATCATCGCATGGACGCCTTGCGGGGAGGCATCGAGCAAGGACCAAGTGGAGAAAGGAGGAGAGGATGCCGGAAAAGATGCCCGGGGGCGGTCCCATTGAGCGCTCTTTTAAGAACAAGGATACTGCGAAGACACACCCCTTCCTCTAGCGCCAATCCTGTTGGTGCAAAAATTCGTTTGCACCGGAGAAGCTGGAGTCGAGGGAGTCGCGGTCGCCGTCGGGACCTGCAAAAGAAGTCTAAACCGGAGGTGGGGTTGCTCCGGCAAGACCCTCCGACGCTCAAGTCAGTTCTCTGCTTCAACAAGAATGGAGTGCTCGAACAAAAATTTTAGCAGAGTTTCTAGGTAAAAACGAGAGCTTATAGAATAACGTATCTGGGGTTCCCGCTTTTATAGGCGGAGGGGGCAACAAACTGATGGTGATGCCTGTAACCGTCTGGCAGTGGGCCGCCCATAGTCAGGAAAAGTTTATTGCGGAGAGAGTGGGGCGGACCCGTGGCTATTACCGGGGCGTGCCACGTGGAGTCTGCCACGAGAAGTGGAGCGGCATCCGTTGTTGTGACTTGCCAGAGGATAGAAGAATCGTGCGGTATCCGTCGCAGGAAGTGGAGCAGGATCGTGGCCATTATTACGGCCTGCCAAGGAGTGATGGAGTCACGTGGAATCCATCGCAGGAGGTGGAGTAGGGTCGCGGAGTGATGGAGCCGCGTGGAATCTGCTGCAGGGAATGGAGCAGAATCGCAGCTGTTACTGCAGCGCGCCAGGGGGTGAAGGTCTGCCGGTCGAAGTCTGGCTGGAGTGTATGGTGGAGAGAGGTAGTTAGCCATCTGTCCAAGAGGAGCTCGGAATCCGACTTTCGTAGGAGTTCGGATGGAGTCTTCCTTCAGTCACAGCCGGGGGTGGAGTCCGGCTCCCATAGGGGTCTGGGTGGAGCTCACCGGCAGTTGAAATCGAGGACGAGGCCCGACTCCCGTAGGAGTCCGGGCAGAGCCTACTTGCAGTCGGAGTCACGGGCGGAGTCCGGGCGAAGTCTGCCTGCAGCCGTTGGAGTTGAGGACGGAGCCCGGCTCCCATAGAAATTCGGACGGAGTCTTCCTGCAATTAAAGTCAGGTGCGAAGTCCGGCTCCAGTAGGAGTGCGGACGGAGCATACCAGCAGTTGAAGCTGGTGATGGAGCCCAGCTCCCGTAGGAGTCCGGGTGGAGTCCTCCTTGCGGTTGAATTCGGAGACGGAGCCTGGCTCCCGTAGGAGTCCAGGCGGAGCTTACCAGCAGTTGGAGTTGGTGATGGAGTCCGGCTCCCGTAGGAGTCTGGGCGGAGTCTTTCTGCAATTAACGTCAGGTGCGAAGTCCGGCTCCCGTAAGAGTCGGGACGGAGCTTACCAGCAGTTGAAGTTGGTGACGGAGCCCGGCTCCCATAGGAGTCTGGGCGGAGTCTACCCGCGGTTGGAGTTGTGGACGGAGTCCGACTCCCGTAGGAGTCCGGGCGGGGTCTTCCTGCAGCTGGGGTTGGTGACAGAGCCTGGCTCTCGTAGGAGTCCGGGCGGAGTCTTCCTGCAATTAAAGTCTGGTGCGAAGCCCGGCTCCCGTAGGAGTCCGGACGGAGCTTACCAGCAGTTGAAGTTGGTGACGGAGCCCGGCTCCCGTAGGAGTCCGGGCGGAGTCTTCCTACAATTAACGTCAGGTGCAAAGCCCGGCTCCCATAGGAGTCCGGACGGAGCTTACCAGCAGTTGAAGTTGGTGACGGAGCTCGGCTCCCATAGGAGTCCGGGCGGAGTCTTCCTGCAATTAACATCAGGTGCGAAGTCCGGCTCCCGTAGGAGTCCGGACGGAGCTTACCAGCAGTTGAAGTTGGTGACGGAGCCCGGCTCCCGTAGGAGTCCGGGCAGAGTCTACCCGCGGTTGGAGTTGTGGATGGAGCCCGGCTCCCGTAGGAGTTCGGGCGGGGTCTTCCTGCAGCTGGGGTTCGTGACGGAGCCCGGCTCCCGTAGAAGTCCGGACGGAGTCTTCCTGCAATTAAAGTCAGGTGCGAAGTCCGGCTCCCGTAGGAGTCCGGACGGAGCTTACCAACAGTTGAAGTTGGTAACGGAGCCCGGCTCCCGTAGGAGTCCGGGCGGAGTCTTCCTGCAATTAAAGTCAGGTGCGAAGTCCGGCTCCCGTAGGAGTCCGGACGGAGCTTACCAACAGTTGAAGTTGGTGACGGAGCCCAGCTCCCGTAGGAGTCCGGGCGGAGTCTTCCTGCAATTAACGTCAGGTGCGAAGCCCGGCTCCCGTAGGAGTCCGGACGGAGCTTACCAGCAGTTGAAGTTGGTGACGGAGCCCGGCTCCCGTAGGAGTCCGGGCGGAGTCTTCCTGCAATTAACGTTAGGTGCGAAGTCCGGCTCCCGTAGGAGTCCGGACGGAGCTTACCAGTAGTTAAAGTTGGTGACGGAGCCCGGCTCCCGTAGGAGTCTTCCTGCAATTAACATCAGGTGCGAAGCCCGGCTCCCGTAGGAGTCCGGACGGAGCTTACCAGCAGTTGAAGTTGGTGACGGAGCCCGGCTCCCGTAGGAGTCCGGGCG
>NC_025995.2:62921733-62926733 GCF_000442705.2 Elaeis guineensis | reverse complement strand
GAACGTGATGGGTATATTATGAGACACCCAGAATGATGTATCCGTAGGCTATTTAACATACCTCTACCTGCTGAGATGTATGGTTCATTGCCTATGGAGGAGCCCTCTATCAATCCTTCACCTCATGTGCCTCATAGTATGGGTTTAGTTGATCCTATGCATATAAGAGGCTCGAACCAGCCTGCTCTTAGCCAACCATTGAAGCAGATAAAATTTCCATCACAGTGGAAATGAATAAGTAGGTTTTATAATTATATATTCTTATTTGACATGTATTTTAATTGTTATTTCATATGATTAATTTCGTTGATGTTTAATGTGCATATTCATCGAGCCTGAGGTGTCACCACAGATGAGTGTTTGACTGAAGCAGTGCTTTAAAGAAGCTTGGCCTTGGTGGAGAATGGTAGAGCAAACAATCAAGGATGAGTTATTGCACAGATTTGAGGTGATGTATTAGGCTTTTACTTAGTTCATAATGTCAGTAAGTTATTACAATAACAAGGTATAAGTCATCAATGTATTCTGTAAGTAAGGTATAGATGGTCTCCAGTAGAAGATCATGATGTTAGGAAATGCTGAATGAGTATCAATAGACATTTATTTACTGGCATGATGAGTGAGGCATAGAAAAAATATATTGATGAGTTAAAGGAGACAAATCCGCGAGCCACACTTGTAGACAGAATCGGTAAAGTTCATCTAAGTTGGATGAAACAAGAGATATAGCATGAATTGCATCAAAAGCATTAGCTTATAAATTAGTGACAGTAGAAGCCTAAAGCTGCTCGAAAAAATTGAATGAAGCAAAATGAAGGATCGATCACCAAGCATTCCAGGGGTTTCATTCCCTTTATGATGCAAAAGAGGAGGATGGTGATTTATTAAGTATTTCTCTATTGTTATTGATATTTATATTCAGTTATATATTTATGAAATAGTACTTATTGTAGATGTAAGAGAATGGTGTAGAACCTACTATTGCAATGCTTTTTGACTGCACCCACAAGAAAAAGGGGACTGGGGAGTTCATGGATGCAAAAACTAAGAAAGTTAGCATAGGTTTTCAATTTTATATCAAGTATATCTATATGTTAATATATATTAACATATGTATATCCATATGTATATCTATAAGTATATCCACATCCAAGAAAGGTTCTTTTGAGATATCTTATAAGTATATCTATTTGTATAATATGGAGATTTCCTATTATAAATGCCCTGAATGTAGATTTGAAGTTGTTCTAATATTGGTTAAGAATTATTCTTGGAGGTGTTGTTATGGTGGTTATTGGGCGTTAAATTGAATGGTTGGTTTGCATTATTAATAGATTGTGTTTGCAATTTTGGAAAATCATAATTTTAGGTAAACTCTATCAGATTTTTGAGAAATATCTAATAGATTTTGAATATATAGGTTTGTAGAGTTGGGATGTTATATTAATAGATAAATTATTGTTGTTCTATTTATCTTGTTTTAATGCATATCATCCATGAAATAGAGATATTTGCTTTTTTTTTTTTTAAAGACTGAACTTTTCAATATATGATTGCAGGAGGCATATAAGGCTGTTTTTGAGAAAAGTATAGCTCAGAGATTGAATCACAACTTTTATTTGATGTTACTATGTGGGTGGAAGCTACAAGAGATGTTTCTAAAAATAAAATGTACAATTTGGGCTACATGCAACTCATCTACAGTACTCATAAGGACTCCTACATCATGCTCTACTTCTCAACTAGGCGACCTTGAGGGAGTGCATCACCACCTACTCTACTATCCAAGAAACTATAGAGATTACACAGGAGCATATTATAGCGATTTTGATGAACCCTCAATATAGAGAGATGCTTGATATCTTATTTCTAATATTGATTTTACATACTTTGAGTACTTGTCACCTCCTCACAAAAAAAAATCGAGTCAGATAACCCTCCAACAGATCCTCCTTGTGATTGAGTTTGATTATGAACTTATTAGGTGCAGTCTTTGTTTGATGCTGGGTACTAACTAGAGTTGAATTGTTTAATATTTTGTTGTATGGTGATTGCTTATGGATTGAAATCTTGATGGATGCTAAACTTATGTTTCGTAGAAGCTTTACTAAAATCGTTTGCTCAAAACTATTGTTGTGTTGTTTTGTATTATAAAAAATTAGGTTATGCCTGATATGTTGAGAATTAGGATATATATAGACCTGCTATTATATTTACAAATAATTTTCCAAGTGAAAGTTTTACTAAAGAATTTGCAAGAAAAATAGAATGCTAAATAAAAATTTACTCAGAGATTACCTTATTAACAAACCTCAAACCATCATTGAGGGATCGCCGGGGCTTATCACTGAGGGATCTATAAGGGGTAACTTCCTCATAAATTATTTAGCTGGCCAATTTTTAGCGAGAAAAATTCTCTCGATGAATCCCTTGGCAATTACTAAGGGATTTCATAGTGCATTTTGGTTAGTGAATCCATTGAAAAATATCGTTCTTGGCAAATGGCCTTCAGCTTTACCAAGAAAACTTCTCTCGTTGAAAGTTTTCGATTGCTTGTAATTACCGAGGGATTTCTAAGGGAGACTTTCACTAACATCACATATTCCAGGCAATAGATTCCCTTTGAAAATACCTTGGTGAATCTCTTCACCAAAAAATTTTGACTTTCATCAAGGGAAGTTGCCTCTCACTAAAAGGCTAATTTTTGGTAGTGAAGAATTTTTCACTGCACTAACAAATTAAATTATTATGATATGGACACTTAACGTAACAAAATTTGCAAATTGCATGGTAGCCACTGCACTGTTGATCATTGTCTATACAAAACTTGTTAACAATTATTGGTGCATCATAGCTACTACACCAATAAATTTACAAGTAAACTAATCTGCACAATTTCACTTTGTAAATTAGTAGAACATAGATTATCTATTAAAAGCTATCCCTACATAACAACAAAATGTAGACTTAATAAACCTCTAGTTGATTTTCTTTCTAGGTATTTTAGATGGTGAATTTTATAGTCTAAATTCTTACTTTACATTTTTTTGACAATATTTGAATTCAAATTTTATTGGTAGGACAACAGTGCTGATCTCTTTTTGGAGTTCGTCATAGAAGTTTTATCCAAATTGGTGTTCCCCATTCCCATAACAGAAGCTGGTGCATGTATGGATGTGGAGAAGTGGATATTTCAGAAGCAATTGAAGCAAGAAAGTTTTTATAAGAAGACTGCAAAAAGGTTGCATTGCCCTAGTTAGAAGATCCTAGCTACTAAGGGGCTAGTAAGATAGTAATTACAATCATGGCAAATACATAATTAAGAGAAGAACTAGAAAAGGAATGCGTGGGATTTATCTCAGATATTTCATTTTAGCTTCAAGAGGTTTTGGATGCCAAGCGAACAATCTTCTTCTAATTAAACAAAAGAACTTAGAGAGAGGAAAAAATGAAGTTTAGTGGAAAGAAGTAGATGGGATTATGGATCATTAATATGGTTAAAAATGGATGCAGTAGTGTTTCAGGATTATAGACCCAAATCCAAATTAGATCGGAGCCAGAACTAAATTTTTCAGGTTGGATCCAGGTTATATATGGACCCCACTTGACCCAAATGATCCAATAGGGCAAAATTTTTGGCCATGGCCTAACCAGATCCAGTCTTCTATTGTATTGGGTGTGGGTCCAATATTCGGACTTGAATCAAGGAATCGATCAAATCAAGATCACTCATGGCCTGTTCCAATCCAACCCATTGCACCACTATTAACAAGTCAGATATTTGTAGATGTAGCATGTCATCAACATAAGAATACTAAGTCAAGGAATTGTATAATATTGTAAGCATTTGGCATGCCAGTTCCATGATGACAAGTAAAGCCATGTCCCATCTCTTGTAAGATGTGGGCCATTTTTGTTAAACATAAACAATTCAATTACTAGTGCTAGAACCAGTTTGAGTAAACCTAGATTCTTTGTCTCTATTGAACCATCTTTATTGTACCGGGACAATCCTACATCTTTGGTTTTTGCAACTTGATATCAATCGAAACATGCTATGCAATGGAAATAGACCATTTTCCACTAGAATGGGATGTAATGCATGGGAGCACTTTGAATTTCATGCTCAGTATATTTATGTGCATATGATGCAATGCCAGAATCTCTTTGGTTTTCTAGTGCGCATTGCAGATATAATTTTACCATATTAGGCCCATATATATAGCATTATAATATAATATTCTATTATACTATGTTTATGATAATATATTATATCATCATAACATAACTATAACAACAAAATATAGTGATTGTAATAATATGATATACTATGCTTATAATAGAATAAGAATATATTATATTATCATTATGTATTTTACAACAACATAATATGTTATTCTATTAATTTAATAATATAATATAATATAACATAATATATAGTTTACTATTATAATATATTTATAATATAATCATATAGGATGATATGATATGATATAAGATGTAGTTATGAGATTTGATGGTGGATGTTTTGATTAATAGAAAAAATTGATTAAAACCAAAACAACTTCTCCACATCGGATAGAAAACCTTTTGGGGAAGAGCTCTAAAATGAATCATTTCTCAAGTAGATCTTTTTATCTTTCTGGCAAAGTCAAAATAGTTTTCTGATTTTTTTTATCAAATACAACTGTATCATCCAAAAATACTTTTGAAGGGCTAGAAAATACTTTTTGGCCCTCCAAAAGCTTTGCCAAATGGGGTTTAATTGTTAAACTATCTTAACTCATGTGATTTATCCATCAAATAGATCCAATCAAAGTGAATCAAAAATAAATTTTTAATCCATCAAAAAAACTAATATATAATCAATTTTATTAAATTGAATTCCGATGGATTTATAATTTCAGTAGTTTAATGTATTTAAAAAATTCATCAAGTGTCCAATCAAAATTATGTGGTATTAGATACATCTTATTATCCTCTAATCTTAATCTCACTTT
>NC_025995.2:62838639-62921633 GCF_000442705.2 Elaeis guineensis | reverse complement strand
ATGTGTTCTTCAAATGTTTTTTTTGATTTACATTTTTATTGATGATATCACTATTTCATCAACAATATATAAAATATTAGTGATAACATAACAATTGGTAGTAAAGATAGAATTTTAATGACCATTCTAGAAATATTATCATTAATAGTATATACTTATAGTGACTATTTTAAAATATCATCATAAAAAATATATACTTTAGTGATGAATAATAAAATCATCATTAATACATTGGCCAATATTGATTTTAGTGCCACAAATTATGACAACATATTGTATCTCACCAAAGATATAGAGTTTTAATGACCATTTTATCATCTCATCATTTAAAGATATGTACATACAAGGACCATTTTAAAATATCATCACTAAAGATATAAATTTTAATTATAAATTATAAAATTATCAGTAGTGATTTGACAAACATTAGTTTCGACATCAAAATTATAACAACATAATATTTCACCACTAAAAATATAGATTTTTAATCATTACTCTAAAAGTTTTGTCATTAAAGATATATAACTATGATGACCATTTTAAAATATCACCACTAACGACATAAATTTTAGTGATAAATTATAAAATCATCATTAGTGAGTTAATCAAAAATACTTTTTGCATTAAAATTGCTGTCCTACCATACAAAAGCTCCATTTTTTGGTAATCTACAAAAGCTCTATTTAATGATGAACTTTTATGATAAAATAAAAAATAGTCATAAAATGAAAAATATTACATTACCATGAATTAAATTAAAAGGTGCAACATCAACTCTGCAACTCATAGAAAATAAAATTTTATAAGTTTTAAAGAGAGCACAACTTTACTAAATGGCATAATAAAGTTTAAAGTCAACGGCAACCTATTAGGATGTAGGTGGCCATGAAAACAATGCTAAAAATCCCAAACTTTTTTGGAAAAGGGGACATGAGTAATTGAAGAAGAAAACTAGAAGAAAATGGCATGTCATCATCAATGTGGAGCATAAAGAGTCGTCCATGGCTACGCCCCTTCTCGATCATTTTTTGGGTGCACCGATCCTAAACCAAACAACCAACACAAGAAAAATGAACTAAGCAATTATTTTCAACAAATCTACAATTAGAAATAAATTATGTAGCTAATTTTGGCACATAAAAAACATTCAATAATGGGAATGAATATTCAGAGGTAAATGGAATAACACCAATACCAAAAACTGATAAGTTTTCTCTATTGATAGTTGTTATACATGCATTAGAAGAGTTAAATTGAATAGAAAAAAAATCTTCAATACCAACCAATCATATAATTACAGGCACTTGAATCTATAAACCAACTGAGATGAGAGATATTTTATATCAAACGTACTAGTAATAGAAAGAGTATTTGAGATAACACCTACAAAAGCATAAGCTACTTTACCAAAAAAAAAAAGCAAAAGCAATTGATTCTTGAATCATTTTCTAAATGGTTTTAGAAGTAAGAGAGGCTTGAATATCGAGAATAATATTGGTTGGGTTGGCTATCAATGTATGATAGGCTTTGTGCCCTTGTCTTCATTTACCCAGAAGGCGACATTCAAAAATGATGTAACCCATATCAGACAACAATTACAATAATGTCGCTTCTTGCAATGTGAGACTGTGTGACTATATTTTCTTACATTAATGGCACTAAATGCTGTCAAGATCCTTTGTCTTTGGCTTCTTCTGATATCTTGATGAAAATAAAGCACCATCAAAATTTGTTGTTGAATGATCAACTATGGCCTGTGCATGTAGCCAAGTTTCTTCTCAAAGGAGATATGAAATGCAACATCAAGATCTTGATGAAATAATAATATTCATATGAACTGATTCAAATCCTGGATGTAGTTTCATCAAAAGTTGCATCACTCTACTCTTTTTGTATTCTTCAATGTTATGTTCAAAGGATGATCTTTGATAGATGTTGCTATAATGCATCTTATTAAGACCAAAGAGCCATGAAGCTAGAGTACATTTGAATATCTTTGTCACCTTGATCATATTGAGAGATGCCAAATTCTAGTTGAAACTCTCATGCTTGGTTTAACTGAGAATAAATTTGCTTCAAGTACTTCTACATCTCTGAAGCTTTACCATAAGCTCGCAAGCTCATCACTTAAGAAGCAAAGTTGTAACATGAGCATTCATGGTTTTCCATCTTGCCCTTTTTCATGCATCCATAGTTTTCGAACTTGTGTAATCCAAAATCCCTAACAAATCACTGCCTTTTGCAAATGTGCAAATTTGAAATTCTTGGATAGGATAATTCTTACCATCAAACTTCATAGAGATGACATTGGAATGACTATAGGAACAAAGAAATGATCAAATCAAAAGTAATCACTAGGCCAAGAAAATGCAAGATTGAGAAAGAGATGAAATTTGCCAAAGATCAAAACTTTGGCAAGATAATAGAAGAGGAATAGCTCTGATGTGGAGGATAAAAAAATGGTAACTGTGGCTATACAAAAGTAGTATGTGTGGCTGTACAAAAGTGATAAATATGTCTATGATAATTGTAGAATATTTACATGCATAATCATAGAAAAAAATCAATGAAGAATATTCAAAGATAGCACTACTGATTATGACTTAAGTTTATCCATGATTGCTAAGATTATTGTTGAGATCATAGCTTGATTCTTTCCTTTATTCCTAGAGATTCTATTGACAGAAAATTAAAGGAGAATAGTCAATGACAGTATTGTTAATTATGGCTTAATTTGATCCTTGATTGCTGAAATTATAGTTGACCCTTGATTGCCAAGATTCTGGATTAATTCTATCCTTGAATCCTAGCCTAGATTCCATTGACAACATAATGCTTCTTATAGAGTGTAAATATGATGGGCTTCTTCAAAGAACTTTTATATGAATGCGCATTTATCATCTCTAGAACTCATCATTTATTATTTAATTTTTTAAAAAATAAAAACAATGATGTGAGGAAGCATGGCCAAAATAGAGCGAGCCATGCAAGTTAATATTTGAAGGCTCAAAAACTAATGAAGCCATAGGAGCAGGGATCCTTATTGTGTCTCCAACTAGAAAAAGGTTGCAGCTTCCTTTTCAACTAAGCTTTCCCTACTCAAACAACTAGGCCAAATATGAAGCTTTAATGATTGAAGGACAATGGAATCTTAATGGTCAAGGTGATCATGGATTCCTAGATCATACTAAAGCAGTTGACTGACAAATATAAATACCATAGTGAAGCATTAATAAGATATCATATATGAACAAGCAAATTAATACAGGCCTTTATTGAGGTAAAACTAGAATTTATTCCACAATCAGAGAATAAATTGCCAATGAACAAGCTCTAATGGCATTGAGATTGAGAATATGAGAACATGTTTTAGAGAGACTTGTTAGAGTGGATAGAAGACTATGTCCTTCCATGTTAGACAAATAGGATGAAATGCAATTCAAAGCATGTATGTTGGAGCTAACTCCTAGCTATTGGTGCTTTCCAATTTTCCAATATCTTAAATATCTAATTGTGAAGATCCATAAGAAAGAAGAACTTTGGAGGAGAAATTCACACAAATAGTTGCATTCTTTGATGAAGAGCTTGATTGGCATTGCAGGTGGTGGAGATTGGCCCTACTAAGTAAATTCTTTGGTTGCGATTGCCCCTTGACTTCATGCAAAAAGAGATGAAGGCTTGATGGAGCATGGATGGGGAGTTCCATGTTTTGCTTTTCTCCATGGGTATCATCCTCTTCGATTTGCTGTTTGAGGAGGTCAAAACTCATACTTTGGTCTTCAGCCAAGCAATTACTAACATTAGAAAATCAAAGGCCAAACCTCAAGCCTAACTAGTACATAGAGTCTGGCAAACTTATGTTTAGATCTGACTATCAGATCTTTGTCACAAACTATAGAAAAGGAGAGAATCTTGAAGATTGTAGCTCCAGCAAGCATCCCTCTATTTCTAGATGAATAGACTGAATCATCTCCGTGCATGGAATCTGTGTGTTGGTGTTTGACCGACACCTCCAAGAGCCTATGATCAAGGGCTAAAGTTCGATTGAAAGACAATGCAAGAGTTTTATATATGAAGAGCTGTTCAACAGACACTATAACTATCGCATGGTGTGGAGCACTTAGAAATATGTACTTGCTCTGCTAAGAGGAAGGGTGTTCCAACCAGGCCACTATTTGGACCATGGATCTGAGTGGCAAGGGTTGCCATTAATCCATTGTTGGCTCTAGAGACCAAATGATCTCCAAAGCTAAACCTATATATTGGACCAAATAGTAGACCTTTGGCACTGCCGAGGAAAGTTTCCCAAAAATCTTCTTTAAAGAGGTTAAATATGGTTGAAGGTTTCCATAATACTATCCTATTTTGATCCATTCAAGCTATTAAATCACATGCATAGAACAAGAACTAAAAAGGACAAGAAAAACATAGTAAGAAACAACATTAAATGCCAATTATAGAGAAGAAATATACCAAATATAACTATACCAAAGGTAGGAAAAGAATGTACATGGTGCAACACCAAATGATATTTCATTTTTAGAAAAGGCTCATAGCATTTATCTGCTTCACATCAACTATAAATCAAAATAAAAGGTGAAAATAAACAATTAGATGCTAAAACAAATGGAGTGTAACTGTGAGTTTCTTTTAGATGCCACGCATACAACAAGTTCTCCAATACCTAGAATATCTAATTTAAATCATTTATGATATTGCATTAGTATGAAGCAATGAGTTCTATCATGTCAATACCTGGCTTTGCAGCATTTTGATTCATAATGATGGTGCTCGGTAGCGAAGGGTTAATTGGAGGAGTATGCTGAGTCTTTGTCTCCAGTGAAAGCATTTTTAAAGCAATTTTTCTTAGATAATCAGGCTGCAGTATCAGAAAGTCAGACAAAATACTTTCCATAAGAGCCAACAATTCAAATTAATGAGAATGAGTGGAAACACAGATTATGCCTTTTTTTAAGAAAGAGAATGAACACACGCAATAAGAAGAATAACCGATCCACCTTATAGATGAATATATTCGCTTCACTTACAATTTGATTGGCCTAGACTAGCTATCCAAATACTTACTTTGATATGTTCACAGTTTAAATCAAGCCTTTACAGCTAGCAGAATTTGATTATCTAAACCTACTATTCCTAACCGAACAATACATAACAATTAAAATAAAAAAATCAAAAGCATGATTTGCAATATGAAAGGTTAGCAAACAGTAGATAGTTGCCAACATCAAGTAGATCAAACAACCATGGTCAAGTCAAGAAAATATTTGCAAGTCCAGCAAGATCCGTAGGACATTTGATTTTTCATTCTTTTTCTCCATTGATTAAGATAAGCACTGACAAGTGACAAAGCTACAATAGTTTCTACAATAAGCCACTCAGCATGCTAAATCATAATAGCCAGCCAACTCATTAATATACAGAAAATCTAAATGTAGCTTCTCTCATATGTTTTTATTGAGATTTGACTACGAACCTAACAAATGCATCTTATAAGCATGGACCAATGATGTTCCAATTTTATCGATCAATTGAAACTCCTTTGATATCTTACCAGCCCCTCTCCCATTCTCCCAAAGACAAGCAGAAAGCCATCGAAAAGGAAGGAAAACAAATGAATCATAAACAATTGAACATATCCTGATAAGGATGACTTGATCAACTTGGTTTATTGCTTATTGCACGAATAATCCATCTTGCATTATAAAATAATCATAAGAAGAGTTTGAGATTCGGGCAATGAACGAACCATGCTGTTAGCTGTCCTATATATCTTCTTTTCAAAACGTACAGCAATTTTTTGAAGTTCATCTAAGTCTTCCGACACAAGAATAGGCAAGTGTCTCTTTAAAGTGCCAATTCTGCAAAAACATACAATAAATGCCATTAAGAATGGAGTTGAATTTCATGAAGAAACTATTAATGGGAAAACTTTGTGGCTACATGGATATTGTTGATGATGGAGACTCATCCGTGAAGGTTACTTTAAGAACAAGCTCAAACCCATAAACTCCCTCAAACCTATCGACTTAAAAAAGATAAAGAGAAATATATAGTGACAGCGTTCAACCCAAAACCTCATCGCGCTGTCAAAAAATATTGTTCATCTACAAACGTAAAAACGCAAGAGGAAAAAAAGAGAAAAAAAAAAAAGGTCCGAGATCTGCTTACATCTTATTGACGATCCTCTGACGCGCATCGTGCTGCAGCTGGCTCCGCCAATCACGGGCCGCCAAGGCAGCGGCGAAGGACTCCCCCTGGGCGGGCCTCCAACTGTTCCCTTCCATCGTCGACGATCGGAAAGCTCGGCGGCGGCGGAGGTAACCCATCGGCAGAACAACCAAGCGGATGCAAGAGATAGGACGAAATGACAAGAAAGGGGAAGTGGGGTGAGCGCTAAAAACTGGGAAGAGTCATTCGGGAAGGAAGACAACTGCCCCTTATAAAAAGAGGAGATATCGTATCATTCTAATTGTGGATAGAAATTATTTCCTTGATTTTCTAGATGTTTACGAGCGAGTTTCGAATATTCTTGATTTATTTTCCTTTTAAAGACTCACCGAATTTATATGGGTATTTACCGATTTCCTAAAGAGTTATATTTGAATTCTAATTGGGGTGTAAATAAATGCCCAAAGTAGTAAATCTATTTCCTAATATAAGGAATTCAAATCCATGTCAACGATCCGATTCTTTTAATATTAGGCAAGTATTGCAACTCTGTTTATTTATTATTTTGGAAAGGTTATAATATAAGCAAACGAGCTGGATTGAATATATTAAAGAAAAGCTTTAGTAGAAGCAATGGAGTCTGGCTGAACTAGAGCAAAATTTAAGAGGTTGATTGGTCTAAATTTTTTTAGACTAAGATTGATAAAATTAATATGGACAGGACCCATGTTTAGACTTATTCACAAACCATACTATCCACTTGGCCACTCAAGTCCGCTCTATACCGAGCTTTGGGCTTCCAGGTTGAGCCTCAGGCTCCACTTGAGTTTTTTTCTTTCTTCAATCTCTCTGTTGACGGAGGAGGCCGAGAGGAGGAGAGGCAATAAAGAGGTAAGAAAAAGGCAGGGGCTTGGGGAGGACAAGAGGAAGAAACAAGGAGGTGGGGAGGATGCAAAGAGGAGGCTGGGGAGGACTTAAGGTGGAACACATTTTAATCAAACACCATGCTTATCTTCCTCCCTTGCCATCCTTCTTTGGAATCCCAGTAATTGGAGGAATGCTTTGCCTTCAAGGATGAAAACTTGTTGGGGGAGCGGGGGCATGCCTTGTTTCGGAGCACCAGCCTGTCAGTCAAAGGGAGGAGGATTAGCAATGGTACAGGAGTTAATGGCATGGGCCATAACGACCATAGCTTGGTTTCATGAAGTGGTCGTGGATCCATTGAACTGTAGACTCTTTTGTGATGAACTTCAAGAAACTGCAATGGTTGTGACTTTTGTATTTGATGTAATAGTTGATGAGCTCGATGGAAAAATTGAGAAAAAAAATGTAATGAACAAAAAAAAAAATGTGATGAAATTTATGTTCGCTATAAGAAAAGAGAGTTTTTGCGATGAAAATAATTTCGTCGCAAATAATAAGAATTTACGATGAAAAATAAATTTCATTATAAATAATAAAATATTTATGATGAAAATAATTTTTCATCACCAATACTTTTATATTAGCAATGGAAAAGAAATTTCATCGTAACTAATTATTATTTGCGACGATAATTTTCATCATAAATAATAAAATATTTATTTTAATTTAAATTTTTAAATATTCATGACGAAAATATTTTGATCGTAAGTAATTTAAGTATTTACGATAAAAAATATTTTTTCATCAAAAATAACATTATTTCTAATAAAAAATTTCATCGCTAATATTTAAAAAAAATAAAAAAATTTAAAAATTAAAAAATTACAGATTATTTGTGATGAAAATTTTTCATCGTAAATAATCGAGTATTTGCAATGCAATGCTCTTTTCGTCGCAAATCTCAATTATTTACGATGAAAAATTTCATCATTAATATTTAAAAAAATAAAAAAAATTAAAAAAATTAAAAATTAGAGATTAATTATGATAAAAATATTACATTGTAAATAATAGATTATTTATGATAAAAAAATTATTCCATCATAAATTTTCTATTAATCATGATGAAAAATTTTTGTCACTAATATTTGAAAAAAATGAGATATTTTAAAATTTTAAAAATTATAGATTTTTATGATGAAAATATTACATCATAAATAATATAGTATTTATGATAAAAATATTTTTTCATCCTAAATACTCATTATTTACGATGAAAAATTTTCATCGCTAATATTTTAAAAAAATAAAAAATTTAAAAATTATAGATTATTTATGACTAAAATATTACATCATAAATAAATAATTATTTATGATGAAAAGGACGTTCCATTGCTAATACTCTATTAATCATGATAAAAATTTTTCGTCGCTAATATTTGAAAAAAAATAAAAAATTTTAAAATTTTAAAAATTATAGATTATTTATGATGAAAATATTATATCGTAAATAATTTATTATTGATGATGAAAAGATCATTCCATCGCAAACACTCTATTAATCATGATAAAAATATTACATCATAAATAAATGATTATTTATGACAAAAAGGTCATTCCGTTGCTAATACTCTATTAATCACGATGAAAAATTTTTATCACTAATATTTAAAAAGAATAAAAAATTTTAAAAATTAAAAAATTATAGATTATTTATGATGAAAATATGACATCATAAATAAATTATTGTTTCCAATGAAAAGGTCATTCCGTCGCTAATACTCTATTAATCATGATGAAAAATTTTTATCGCTAATACTTGAAAAAAAATAAGAAATTTTAAAAATTTAAAAATTATAGATTATTTACTATGAAAATATTATATTATAAATAATTTATTATTGATGACAAAAAGATTGTTCCATCATAAATACTCTATTAATCATGATAAAAAATTTTCATTGCTAATATTTTAAAAAAATAAAAAATTTTAAAAGTTCAAAAATTATATATTATTTATGATAAAAGTATTACATCATAAACAATTGATTATTGACAATGAAAAGATCCTTGCATCATAAATACTCTATTAATCATGTCAAAAAATTTTTATCGATAATATTTTTAAAAAAATAAGAAATTTTAAAAATTCAAAAATTATATATTATTTATGATAAAAATATTACATCGTAAATAATTGATTATTAACAATGAAAAGATCCTTCCATTGCAAATACTCTATTAATCATGATGAAAAATTTTTATCGCTAATATTTGGAAAAAAAATAAAAAATTTAAAAAATTTAAAAATTATAGATTATTTATGATGAAAATATTACGTTATAAATAATTAAGTATTTGTGATGAAAATCTTTTTCCATCACAAATACTAAATTATTTACGATAAAAAGATTTCATCGCTAATATTTGAAAAAAATAAAAAAGTTTTAAAAATTCAAAAATTATAGATTATTAGCGACGAAAATTTTTTTCCATCATAAATAGTCAATTATTTGCACCAAAAATATTTTCATTGCTAATATTTTTAGAAAAAAATTAAAAAATATATAAATTATAGATTATTTGTGATAAAAATTTTGCATCATAAATAACTTAGTGTTTACGATGAAAATTAAATTTTTATCATAAATAATTGACTATTTACGATGAAAAAAAATTTTCATCGTAAATACTCTATTATTTATGATGAAATAATTTCATCGCTAATAAAAAAAAAATCAAAACTTTAAAAAAATTACTTTCGATACTAAAAGAAAATCATTCTCTCAGTATTCAGACTTTGTTGGATGATGCAACAAAATTCTTCACCGACAACCAAATCAACCGTATGCAAGAGCAAACCACCTCAGAAAATTAAACATAAGGAATTTGATTCAGAAAAAATATCAACTTCCAACTATATAAAAATTAAAACTTTATCAACTGTTCGATAGACTAAATTGTATTATTTACTTCTAAACCATTCCAAAAAAGTTTGGCCAATAATCCCTTATGACAACAAAATCCTATAACATCTTTAAGAGAAAAATATAACTTCTTGAATGCTGTCCTTAATCTACGACAAATGATGCACCACAACAGTCTGATCTCTAGAATCACCAATTGATGTTGATCCTCCATCAAAAAGATTAAACTCTATATAGAAACTAAGGCCAACAGATCACTTAAAGATCCTCCTTTTGCATCGGATCTCAAGAATCTTAGCTGCTCGCAGATTAAATTTGAGTTCGGATGTCCATTCAAATCTTTCAATCAACTCATGGCAGTGTTGCCATCAAAAAAATAAATCTAATTAGTTAAATTTTTTAATTATAAATTATATTTGATTGGAGCAAAATATCAAAGAACTTGCCTTATTTTTGTGATCAAGGAGAATCAAAATGATCCATATGATGGTTGTCTCATATTCATCTCATTCTTCTGCACAGATCTGCAATCTTCATAAATTTTGATTGGCATGAACATATCCTAAGGCTGCTAGAATTCATGAATATACCTGAGAAGGTACTTTTAGTAGAGAAATATTTTTTTACAGAAATTATTTGTGATGAAATTTAAATTTATGTTGCTAATAAGATTATTAATGACGAAATCTTTCATCGCCAATAATTTTTTTGGCAAATTTTTTTTAGAGAGAATATTATTTTAGTGATATTTTTTTTAAATTATTAGTGATAAAAATAAAATTTTTGTTGCTAATAAACTTATTAACGATAAAAATACTTTTTGTGGCCAATAATTTTTTTAAATTTTTATTGTGGGTATTTTTTTGATGGGAAATATTGGCGACGAATATAATTTTTTCATTACTAATAAAGTTATTAATGATAAAATTTTCATCGCTAATAATTTTTAGAGAAAAAATTTTTAGTGAGAATTTTATTTTTTTATGAGAATTATTAGCAACGAAAATCATATTTTCATCGTAAATATTTTTTTTAGAGGGAAAATTTTGTTTGCAAATTTTTTTTTGGTGAAAATTATTAGCGATGAAAAAAATTTTCATCACTAATAATTATATTAGCGATGAAAATTTTCGTCGCTAATAGTTTTCATCAACTCAACGTCCCATCGCGCTAAACCCACTTCTCCCCCTCCCCTCTCCCCTCTCTCCTCTCTTCTTTCCCTTTCCCCTCTCCCTCTCTGTGCTCTTCTTAAACTCTCCCATCTCCCTCTCCTCTCTCCCTCTCCCCTCTCCCTCTCCCTCTCCATGCTCTCCCCCCTCTCTTCCCATCAGTGAGCCCATCGCTGCCGCCGTCCGTCGTCCGCACCATCATTGCCGTTGCTGTCGCCGTCCGTCGGAGGTAAGGTTCTTCGAACCCCTTCTTTTTTTTTTTGTGTTGATCAGGCCATCGGGGGACGGAGGGGGTTGCGGGGGGAGGGGCCGATGGTGCCACGAGGCCGGGGAGGGTGTCGGTCAGTGGGGAGGTGGTCGAGGGGCGGCCGGGGGTGAGACAGGGGTGGGGAGGGGAGGAGGGCGGCCGGCGGTGCCACGGGGCCAAGGAGGGGGTCGGGGGATGGAGACCCGACCGGCGATGCCATGGGGCTGGGGAGGGGGTCGGGGGCCAAAGATGGGGCTGGGGAGGGGGCGGCCAGCGGTTGGGGGCAAAACGGGGGCAGGATGGGGTCCATGTGCGGCCAGGGGCGAGACAGGGGTGGGGAGGGGGCCGTGGGCGGTCGTCGGTGCCATTGGGTCGGGGAGGGGGTCAGCTGGAGGAGACGGTGCCGGGAGGGGGGCGATCAACGACCGATGGCGAAATGGGGAGGGGGTCAGTCGAGGAGCGGTGCGTGACGGCAGGGAGGGAGGAAGGAAAGAGAAAGAGGAGGGGGAAAAGAAAGAAAAAAAGAAAAGAAAAAAAGAAAGAAAGAAAAGAAAAAAATAATAAAATAAAAAATAATAAAATAATAAAAAAATAAAATACTAATCAAATATTTTATTATTTGATTAATAAAAATAAAATCTGAATCACAATCTGAATTGGATCGAGGTTGTTATTATTATTTAATATTATATTTATTTATATGTTAAGAATTGCAGGTATGGCATCATGAGATAGATGACGACGTTCGCATTCGCTATCTACCTCGGAGGTTGAGGTGCCTTCATCGATTTCTACTGTCGCACCAGTTCCGTCATTGGAGGGTCCTACACTAGCAGGTCCCAATGAGATGGGTTCGAGTGAGGTGGGTTCGAATGGTATTATTATTTTTTTATATAATAAAATTTTATTTTTTTATTTGGATAGCTATCATATTAATGATTTATTTATTATTGTTTCAGATCAATTTTCATCGATAGTGAGGCGAGGGTGAGGTCCATCGAAGAACCTCACTCTAGAGCATTAGAGATGCGAGCATCCGGGACAGCATCTCCGTATCGAGATACCACCCGACTACACTAGGCCCATTAGGAGATGGTGCGAGCGTGGCAGAGCGAGCTGGGCATCATATGCCGCAACTATGCCCCTGTGATGCTTTTCGATTGGCGTCACGTTGTACCGGCTCAAAGAGAGATTTTTTACACCCATTTATAGGTAAAATAAATTATATCGTGAATATTTAATTAGTATGGTATTCTTCTAATATTTGTTATTGACAGGGTGTTTTTGATATTATTGATTTTAAGGAGGATCGTGTGCGGCAAGCCATGGACGTTCATTTATCTTTGCATTTCAAGGATTATCGCCACCACATCCATCAACATTGGCACCATATGATGCAAAATCATGAGGAAGAGGCAGCGTGGTAGCGGCCCTATGACAGCATCACTATGGATGATTGGACTGTTATATGCCGGTATTACGATGATCCGGCATATCAGGTTACACATCCAAATTTTTTTTTTTAGAGTTTAATGATTGAATCATTTATTCTTAAATTAAATTTGTTATCTACTAATTTGACTGGTAATTGTATAAAGAAGATGTGTTCAAAATATCGTGAATCAAGCGAGACAGACCATACCGCATTATGGGGGTTCGAGGTCATTCACTCGTCACATGGAGCAGATGGTAAGTAATTTTTAATTAGTATATAATTCTCTAGCTATTTAATTTTTTTTTAATTAATTATTCTCAATTGTAGAGAGATGATAAGAGTGGCGAGCTTCCTGGTAGGATCAATATCTACTAGCGAACCCACCAGCGACGGTCAGAGGAGTGGATGATGGAGAGCTAGGAGCTCTTTATAAATTTTTTTAATTATTTTTTCATTCATAGTTTGATTTTTATTATAAAATTAAAATAGTTATAACTTTAATTTTCAGGACTGTATGACAGATATGAGATCCCAGCCTACCCCTGAGGGCTCGATCGCACCCACAGATGACGAGATCTATGATCAGATGCTTGGTACAAGATCCTATTATGTTAGGGGTCTAGCGTATGAGATACTGCTCCCTCATCCTCACGCTCATCGAGGGCTGACATCTATACTGCCTACGATACTCGATTGACGGAAGTGTAGAGGCAGGCTACTGAGGATCAACAATAAGCTCATGAGTTTACTATATGCGTCGATGAGTATCAGCGGCTCCAAATCTAGATGATGGAACAGATGGCGTAGATGGAGTGGATAATATAACTGATGAGGCAGTAGCAGGCCGGTCCGAGCTCTTTCGAGTGCTCTCTTTCCTTAGCTCATTCTCCTTCAGCAGATGCCGACACTTGATGGCTTTTTTATGTAGTTTTTTATTTTTATTTCAAATCTCTCATAATTTTAATTTAATATAATAAAATAATAAAATTTATTTATGAATTTATTATGTAAATTTTTTGTTTATATTTTATATTTTTAATTTATAAAAAAATATTATAAATATAAATTAAAAATATATATTCATAAATTATTTTTTTTAAAAAATATATGTATATTATTAGTGATGAAATTATTTTTGATGAAATATTGGTCATCAAAAATATTTTACAACAATAAAAAATTGGTCGTAAATAAATTTTTAATAAATTTAAAAATATTAAAATTTTATATAAAATTAATAATGATGAAAATATTTTCATCATAAATAATTGATATTTATTAGCGATAAAAATTTACATCAAAAATTACTGTATTTATGACATAACTTTACATTGCTAATATTGTTTAAATTTGATTTTCAAAAAAATTTATTATTAAATTATTAACGATGAAAATATTTTCATCGCTAGTAACTACATTTGTGATGAAAAAATTATGTCACTGATATTTTATAAATTAGTGATGAAAAATTTTTATTGCAAAAAATCATATTTGCGATGAAATTTTTTGTCGCTAAAAGTTTTTAAAATTTTAATTTTCATAAAATTTTTTAATTAAATTAATAAGGATAAAAATATTTTCATTACTATTAATCTATTATTTATTAGAGATATTAAATTTTATCGTAAATATTTTTTTATGACTAAAATTTTTCATCGTAAATAGTTTTCAAAAAAAAAAATTTTTAACGACAAAAATTTTTCATCATAAATAATCAATTATTCACGATGAAATTTTTTTTCTATCATAAAATATTATCAACGATGTAATTATTTACGATGAAATATTAGTGACGAAAATTTTATCGCTAATAACTATTAGCGATGAAAAAAGATTATTAGCAATGAAAAAATTTTATCGCTAATAACCTATATTGTTGTAGTGGTTATTTTGATCTTAAAGTTTAGAAGTATACTGATAATATAAATTATTGATTTTAAATTAAATCAAGTCACTTGGGTCACTTAGTGATTCATATACAATAGCATAGGGGACCATTTTTCTTAATCCATGCATTATACATATGATATTCACTTCGGTAAGACCATATCAATATTAGGATAATTTTGGATCAAAATTAGGGCAATCCACCCATTGATATGGCCTTATTGAAAGGTCTAGCTTGAATGAACTTAAAATTGCTTATTTTGCTTTCTTTGCAACTTTTATGGGATAGGCTTGTCCAAACCCATAATCACATAGTGTATTGACTAGTTCTTGAGGTGACTTAGTTGGGAAGATTTGTTGGTGAGCTTGTATAAAATTAATTGGATTGATTGTGAGCTCACCTAAAATAATTAAATTGGCTGGTGACATACTTGACCCAATCATTTACATTTTAAGAAACCCAAAATCTTCTCCCCCGACATTTTTGGATGCCATATCTAGACAACAATTGGTATCAGAACTTGGTACTTAGCACTTTATGATCTAATAATCAAAAATTAAAGATCATAAAAATCCTGATTGGATTCTCTCTTGTTGAAAGCCAATCAACCAATAGACCCCCACTATTCAATGGCACAAATTATGCATGTTGAAAAGTATGAATAAAGATTTTTATTCAAGCACTTGACTATGACATGTAAAGTTATTTGAAAATATGTCCTAAAGTCAATCATTTGGATGATTGTATTCTTTATAATTATATATAAATTATGAAATAATAAAAATTTATTTAGTATTTTTTCATCAGAAGGTGTACATCTTCCTTATTAGAACTCTTATGCTGTGATGAAGTCCTTAGAACTATATGACAATCGATAAAAGAAGATTTATCGAATAATTCTTAAACATATTCACGATCAAATGAACGTCATTAAAAGATAATGACGTTTATCGAGCGTAGGCCATTATGTGCCATATAGGTTGGTTGTCCTCATAACCAAAGAGTATGGTGACACTGGTATGGCATACAGATGAGATGTAGGAGTACATCGTTACTGAACAAGTGACTCACTAGCGGAGCACTCTACTATCAAGAGCAGCTCATGAAGCATATGGGCATAAGTGTACCTCAGATCTGAGATCATCATAGTGACTTGCAAGTAACTCACTGTGCTTTAGTGTCAGACTGTTTGCATTTCTAATACAGTGACGGAAAGCTACTGGGTATAGTCAAGTACTTGCGAAGTCTTTATGTGGATCAAGATGGGATTGACCCCTTTAAATTATAGGAGTTAATGCATTATTGTATTTTAATTTAGTAAAATTTAGACCCGGATAATTCATGTGATGGATTTGAATGATTGAAATATAATGTGGATGATTCTTTCAGGATTGACAGTTAAACCCTAAATCATCCTTGAGCATTTAGGATCAAAGGAACGAATTATGCAGTAACCATATGCATTGGTTCTTAAATATTGTCTTGCATATATTCGCCTATCCGAACATTGGGAATCATTGCTAGATGGTAACTTCAATTATTACAAAAAATGATTCCTGTGCTACTAACTTAGTGTTCGAACTTATGGAGTCATGCATAAAGTCAAGCAATGTAGAAAAAATTGATCTAAATTTATGAGTTTGATTGAAAAGTATATGACTTGATCGAACAAATAGATTAGCTTAATTAAGAATTAAGTTAAAGGTGATACAGGATTAAACAAGTTGACTATGTCTAGCTAGCACTGGACATGAGGTTCAGATTTAATTTTGAGGATGATACTGATCTGATCAATGATCCAAGAGATTTATGAGAGATTTAATTTATATTCTAATTAATTTCAGATTAGATCTAATTTAATTGAAAATTAATTGGGTTAAAAATCTAAGTTAGACTTGAACCAAAATCTTAATTAGATTAGGATTGACAGGCTCTTCAAATCTGATTCGAATCAGGTTCGAATCAAATCCAATTTGAGTTAAATCTAAGCCCATTTGGTTAAGAACCAAAGAGTCCCTAAAACTAAAGACTCTCTCTCATGGTGGCCGACCAAAGAAAGAGATAGAGTGTAGAAAATTTCCACCCCATCTCCCTTTTCCGTGCATGAGTGTTATGGACGTGCGCAAGGGGGTCGGTATTCTTTCTTAAGTGGGTTTCCTAATTAGTTAAGAGTCCTAACTACTTTGGATTAGTTGTCCTAAATAAGTTAGGACATTGAATCAGATTGTGGTACCTCACCAATTTAAACGATGGATCATAACAACCGGTGATAGCTGATTTCTTGTGTGCGACAAAACAATAATCACCAGTAGAGAGCTTTGTGCAACAATAAAAGGAAGCCGGTCCCTTCTTTCTGGCATGTAGGAATGTGTAGGATTTCTTGGCACCTTGATCGAAGGCATGAGGATCCAATCTCAGGCATCCCTAACGAGAGGAAATCAGACCTCCTCCCTCCCCTTGCTTCACTTCTGAAGATTTATGCGCAAGGGTTCATCTCGCTTTCTATGGAGCTTGGCGTGCGCGTGAAGTAGAGGGCTTGTGCTTTCAGACCTCCTGAGGTATCGGATTCAAGTTACCTTTGGGGATTTTACCCCTATTCTACTATGATCAAGGTAATCCATAATTGTTATGCAAGCTTTTATATAGAAAAATTTTCAAAACACACCTTGGTGATCCGATCAGGTTGGATACTTTCCCTTCAATTGGTATTAGAGCAGGATTGATACATGCTATGCATAGTTAATTTTTTTCAATATTTTTATATGAGATATATGATTATAATTTTATGTAGGACATTACATCTAATTTAGATCTATTAATTAAAAATTATTTGATCTGATTTTGATCAGATTTCAAAAACCTAATCAATGGTAAATGATGGTTAGTTATAAATCTATTATAATAGAATCTTCTTGATGTAGATTTTTGCTGAAACAACAATCAAATTAAAATCTATTTTCAATTTATCTTAACAGAAGTTTTATGGTGTTATTTCAGATTAGAAGTTAGATTTAATCAAAATCTGAATTGAATCTATTTTGACAGATTTTTAGATGTAATTTTAAGCAAAATTCTGCACAATGCAAAATCAGGTCTAATCAAAAATTTTATTTCTATACGTTCATGTATGTATTTGAATTATTTTTTTATGAGATTTCAGATCTGATTTAAGTGTTTTATATGTTGTACAAAAGTAGATTTAGATCTAAAATTTATATAAAATTTATCTGAAATTAATCTAATGCATTGATCTAATAAAGATTAGATACATAACATGCATGATATGATCATGTTCTGTGCATGCCTGAATTTTTGATTATTGCATACGTAGATGCAATTAATTTTTAAAGTTAGATTTCAGATCTTAGTAGCCTAGTACTCAAATTGAGATGATCACCAGACTATTCGATTATAAGAGGAAGCAGGGAATCAATCCTTCTCTTGTCTATTTGATGGGTTCTCTTATGACGTGTATGAATGCCACTATGATCAAGTCTCATGAAAAAGAACAGCAAAAAAAATTATAAAATTATTTTGATCATAAATATATTTAGATTAGATCTAAAGTGATTCATAATTTATTATTATTTTAATAAAATTAATTCAGATATAAAAATTGATTTAAGATCTGAATTGCATGTTACATATGTGTAGTTGGTAGAGATCTAAATTGTGCCATGATGCATGTAATGTACATAAGTAATTTAGATCAAATTAACACATATTTAATTGTTAAACATAGATCTAAAATTAGATTTTAGGATCTGAAAATTATATGACATATGATGTATGTTTCACTTGAAATTCGAGTAGAATTGTTCTACAAACTGAAACACATGGTTCACACACTTAATTTGGAACTAAGTGATTAGATTTGAGAATTGAAGATATTAAGACACCTCATAAATCAATGAGAAATGGTTTAGCAAGAATCAGATCTTCTAACTGGATTAGACCTAAGGTTAGAAATAGATATGAACTAATTAGAGAAATTGATTAAATCTAATCAAGAGTTGTATTAGATTAGGTCAAAATTTCTCTAAGATCAACCTCAATAGTTGTAGCTTGATCACGTCCATATTTTTTACCATACCATATGGACCTAATTGTGGCTCAATGGTTTAGCCTGAGTCCTTTGGTAGACCAAATTGAAACTAATCGACCAATTAGTGTCTAAGGTAAGTTTGGCAATATTGCTTGACAATATGATCAATGGTTTTTAATTGATAGTCTACTTATCTAGCCATTTTGATGGTGTCTAAGGCAAGTCGAGGCAGACCCTCCCATCGATCTCACTTATCTGGCCAATATGGTAGATTATATTTTGATTAGATCACTAATTGATTCGAGCTGACCCATGCCATTAAGGTAAATTAGTGTGACTGATTTAGGTGTCTCCAGACTAGGCTTGTCTCTTGTTCTCTTTATGACTTGGTGAAGTCAGTAGAAGAATTTATGACTTATCGGTTAATTTCTTCTCTTATTCTCAAATCATTAAATCAGTTTGACTAGTTAGGTGCCATTGGACTAGCTTGTCTATAGTCATCTTTATGGCTTGGTGAAGTCAGTAGGAGGATTTAAGACTTGCCGGTCAATTACTTGTCAAAATATTATAACCAAATCTTCTAAATTATTAGGTCTATAAAATGAACTAGTTGTGGGGATAACTAGATCATAGCCTCCCATTAAAATGGATGATAGTGGGTCCAATAGTCTAGGTAAGCATTGCTGACCCATAGGCCTGATGTTTATTTGGATATTGAAATTATCATTCATTATATGATGGCTCAGTCGTGTCTCTCTAATGGGTGGTTAGGTTGATCGATCATTGTCGGATCTGATCATTTGTTGGTTGGATGGGCTAAGTATGGTCATATTAATGGTTGGATCTAATCAAGATTTTCAGTGAAGGCCCTAGCCTACTGAAATAAAATCTGAGATAAAATTAATTACTAAAAATTATTTAGAGAGATAATTGGATAAGAACCTACCCATTGATGTACATGGGTTGGTCGGCCATAGTCAGGCTCATATGCAGTCTACATGGATTCTAGTATCCGCTAAGGAATTAAAGTAATTTCTCGAATTGGAGGTAGAGGCTATTAATTCGTATAAAATAGTGAAAGGATCTTTAGACTAAAGTCCAAGTCTTTAGGATTAAATAATTTATATACTAATAGGTCTTTTATTTTTCTTTCAGTGATGGCTAGTAGTTTATCACTCCGCTCGCTATTGGATAGTGACAAGTTTATGGGATCCAATTTTAATAATTGGTATCAAAAGTTGAGAATAGTTTTTGAGCATGAGAGGATCCTATATGTGATTATGGATTCAACACTTAAAGTACCAGCTTCCAATTCAGATGTGATGGTTAGAGACACTTATCAAAAGTGGCTCAATGACTATACGACAGTATGTTGCATAATGAGGGCTGCTATGAGTGATGAATTTAGTTGTAAATTTGATGATGCTTAACCAAAGGAGATGCTTCAAATGTTGAATAAGTCCTTTGGCACACTTGAGAATTTGTCCTCAACATGGCATAGATCTTTTGCGAGAGAAAGAAAATGCAAGATGCAGAAAAACCATGGTGATCCTAAGTAGTCTAAGGCAGACCAGAGTCAAGTAGAAACGGATAGATCTTGGAAGAGATTAGCAAAGGATTGCTGGATAAGGTACTAATATGATAACACCTTATAATTTCTTTATCTATGATACTACTACCTAGATATTGGATATCGAAAGTCCAATTCATATCTGCAATTCATTGCAGGGACTTCAGGTTAGTAGAGAATTTGAGAAAAGTGAACGATTCCTGAATGTTAGAGATGGAAGAGCTATTCCAGTTTTAGCTATAGAAAAAGTTCAACTTGCTCTTAATTCAAATAATATTATTTTAGATGACTATCATTATTGTCCATCTTTTCTTTGGAATATTATTTCCATCGACCTTTTGGCCATGGATGGTTATAATTTTTCTACAAAAGAAAATTACTATGATATCATTATTAATGGTGTCACAATTATGCGTGGATAATTGAAACATGGTATTTACACATTATCACAACCTGTTAGTGTAATGTACACATCGAACAAATATCCTAGAATAGATAATATCACAGATGCCTACCTTTGGCATTGTAAGCTCGATCACATAAATAAGAATAGGATAAATAGATTAGCTAAAGAGAGAATCTTTGATATCAATGATTGTGAATTATTACCAACATATGAGTCCTATCTTTTTGGAAAGATGACCAAGTCATCCTTTATTGAAAAGGGTGAATGAGCCAGTGATGTTCTAGGTCTAGTATACAGTGATATATGTAGACTTATGAATATAAGCACCAAAGGAGGGTATTCCTACTTCATTATATTTATTGAGGACCTAACGAGATATGGGTATGTCTACCTTATGAAGCACAAGTCTAAATTATTTGAAATATTCAAATGATTCCATAATGAGGTAGAAAAATAAACTGAGAAGAGTATTAAAATTCTTTGGTCAGATCGAGGAGATGAATATCTTTTTAATAAATTTTTGATATATCTAAGAAAGAATGGGATTCTCTCTTAGATATGATAAGAGCTAGCAGAGTCCAATCGCCATCGATCTGTCTCCTCTCTTTGTCCAGCCTACAACATCAGAAGATCATCTGATACATCACTCTCAACCACCGCACTAGATGACTCCCGTCTGAAACCTTCTCCCTTTCCTTTCTTCCTTTATGGATAATCTCTCTTCATGTGCCCTAGCTGCTTGCACATGTAGCACCTAAGCTCTCTAATACTCCTTGGAGACCTCTGCCTTCCCGCTATCTCGCATCTACCCTTCCCCCTCATAGACATTTCACCGGCCACCATAGCATCCTGGAGAACCTTCGTAATATCTCTAACCATCTGCTCCCTCTGCTCGTTCATCTGAAGGATTGACATTATCTCCTCATAGATTAGGGTCTCCTTCCCATACAATAGAGTTGTCACCAGTGGATCGTAGCTCTCGGGTAGCGAGCAAAGCAACATCAGGGACTTGTCCTCCTCCTCCATAGCCACACCCAAATTGAGTAAATCCATACTCAACTGGTCGAACCACTGAACATGTCATAATATATCTCCACCTTCTTACTCTCTCTCATGGTGGCCGACCAAAGAAAGAGATAGTGTAAAAAATTTCCACCCCATCTCTCTTTTCCGCGCATGAGTGTTATGGACATGCACTAGGGGGTCGGAATTCTTTCTTAAGTGGGTTTCCTAATTAGTAAGGAGTCCTAACTACTTTGGATTAGTTGTCCTAAATAAGTTAGAACATTGAATCAGATTGTGGTGCCTCGCCTATTTAAAGGATGGATCATAACAATCGGTGATAGCTGATATTGTCTTGCATATATCATATGCAGTAACCATATGCATTGGTTCTTAAATATTATCTTGCATATATTCGCCTATCCGAACATCGAGAATCATTGCTAGATGGTAACTTCAATTAGTACAAAAAATGATTCCTGTGCTACTAACTTAGTGTTCGAACTTATGGAGTCATGCATAAAGTCAAGCAATGTAGAAAAAAATTGATCTAAATTTATGAGTTTGATTGAAAAGTATATGACTTGATCGAACAAATAGATTAGCTTAATTAAGAATTAAGTTAAAGGTAATACAGGATTAAACAAGTTGACTATGTCTAACTAGCACTGGATATGAGGTTCAGATTTAATTCTGGGGATGATACTGATCTGATCAATGATCTAAGGGATTTATGAGAGATTTAATTTATGTTCTAATTAATTTCAAATTAGATCTCATTTAATTGAGAATTAATTGGATTAAAAATCTAAGTTAGACTTGAACCAAAATCCTAATTAGATTAAGATTGACATGCTCTTCAAATCTGATTCGAATCAAATTCGAATCAGATCCAATTTGAGTTAAATCTAAGCCCATTTGGTTAAGAACCAAAGAGTCCCTAAAACTAGAGACTCTCTCTCATGGTGGCCGACCAAAGAAAGAGATAGAGTGTAGAAAATTTCCACCCCATCTCCCTTTTCCGTGCATGAGTGTTATGGACGTGTGCAAGGGGGTCGGTATTCTTTCTTAAGTGGGTTTCCTAATTAGTTAAGAGTACTAACTACTTTGGATTAGTTGTCCTAAATAAGTTAGGACATTGAATCAGATTGTGGTGCCTCACCAATTTAAATGATGGATCATAACAACCGGTGATAGCTGATTTCTTGTGTGCGACAAAACAATAATCACCAGTAGAGAGCTTTGTGCAACAATAAAAGGAAGCCGGTCCCTTCTTTCTGGCATGTAGGAATGTGTAGGATTTCTTGGCACCTTGGTCAAAGGCGTGAGGATCCAATCTCAGGCATCCCTAATGAGAGGAAATCAGATCTCCTCCCTCCCCTTGCTTCACTTCTGAAGGTTGATGCACAAGGCTTCATCTCGCTTTTCTATGGAGCTTGGCATGCGTGCGAAGTAGAGGGCTTGTGCTTTCAGACCTCCTGAGGTATCGGATTCAAATTATCTTTGGGGATTTGATCCCTATTCCACTGTGATCAAGGTAATCCATAATTGTTATGCAAGCTTTTATATAGAAAAGTTTTCAAAACACACCCTGGTGATCCGATCAGATTGGATACTTTCCCTTCAATTGGTATTAGAGTAGGATTGATGCATGCTATGCATAGTTTTTTTTTTTTGATATTTTTATATGAGATATATGATCAAAATTTTATATAGGACATTACATCTAATTTAGACCTATTAATTAAAAATTATTTGGTCTAATTTTGATCAGATTTCAAGAACCTAATCAATGGTAAATGATGGTTAGTTATAAATCTATTATAATAGAATTTTCTTGATGTAGATTTTTGCTGAAACAATAATTAAATTAAAATTTATTTTAAATTTATCTTAACAAAATTTTTATGGTGTTATTTTAGATTAGAAGTTAGATTTAATCAAGATCTGAATTGAATCTATTCTGACAGATTTTTAGATCTAATTTTAAACAAAATTCTGCACAATACAAAATCAGGTCTAATCAAAAATTTTATTTCTATACATTCATGTATGTATTTGAATTATTTTTTTATGAGATTTCAGATCAGATTTAAGTGTTTTATATATTGTACAAAAGTAGATTCAGATCTAAAATTTATATGAAATTTATTTGAAATTAATCTAATGCATTGATATAATTAGATTAGATACATGACATGCATGATATGATCATGTTCTGTGCACGCCTGAATTTTTGATTATTGCATATGTAGATGCAATTAATTCTTAAAATTAAATTTCAGATCTTAGTAGCCCAATACTTAGATTGATATGATCACCAAATCATCTGATCATAAGAGGAAGCAGGGAATCAATCCCTCTCTTGCCGATTTGATGGATTCTCTTATGACATGTAGGGGTGCCGCTGTGATCAAGTCTCATAAAGAAGAACAACAAAAAAAATTTAAAATTATTTTGATCATAAATAATTTAGATTAGATCTAAAATGATTTATAATTTATTATAATTTTAATAAAATTAATTTAGATATAAAAATTGGTTTTAAAATCTGAATTGTATGCTACATATGTGTAGTTGGTAGAGATATAAATTGTGCCATGATGCATGTAATGTACATAAGTAATTTAGATCAAATTAACACATGTTTAATTGTTAAACATAGATCTAAAATTAGATTTTAGGATCTAAAAATTGTATGACATATGATGTATGTTTCACTTGAAATCTTAGTAGAATAGTTCTACAAACTGAAACATACGGTTCACACATTTAATTTGGAATTAAGTGATTTAGATTTGAGAATTGAAGATATTAAGACACCTCATAAATCAATGGGCAATGGGTTAGCAAGAATCAGATCTTCTAACTGGATTAGATTCAAGGTTAGAAATAAATATGAACCAATTAGAGAAATTGATTAAATCTAATCATGAGTAGTGTTAGATTAGGTCAAAATTTTTCAAAGATCAACCTCAATAGTTGTAGCTTGATCAAGTCCATATTTTTGACCATATCATATGGACCTAATTATGGCTCAATGGTTTAGTCCGAGTCCTTTGGTAGATCAAATCGAAACTAATCGACTAATTGGTGTCTAAGGTAAGTTTGGCAATATTGCTTAGCAATATGATTGGTGGTTTTTAATTGATAGTCTGCTTATCTGGCCATTTCGATGGTGTTTAAGGAAGTCGAGACAGACCCTCCCATCGATCTCACTTATCTAGCCAATATGATAGGTTATATTTTGATTAGATCACTAATTGATTTGAGCTGACCCATGCCATTAAGGTAAATTAGTGTGACTGATTTAGGTGTCTCCAGACTAGGCTTGTCTCTTGTTCTCTTCATGACTTAGTAAAGTGAGTAGAAGAATTTATGATTTATCGATTAATCTCTTCTCTTATTCTCAAATCATTAAATCAATTCGACTGAGTTAGGTGCCATTGGACTAGCTTGTCTATAGTCATCTTTATGGCTTAGTGAAGTCAGTAGGAGAATTTAAGACTCGTCAGTCAATTACTTGTCAAAATATTATAACCAAATTTTTTAAATTATTAGGTCAATAAAATAAGCTAGTTATAGGGATAACTAGATCATATCCTCCCATTAAAGTAGATGATAGTGGGTCCAATAGTCTAGGTAAGCATTGCAGACCCAGAGGCCTGGTGTTTATTTGGATATTAAAATTATCATTTATTATATGATGGCTTAGTCGTGTCTTTCTAATGGGAGGTTAGGCTAATCGACCATAGTCGGATCTGATCATTTGTTGGTTAGATGGGCTAAGTATGGTCCTGTTAATGGTTGGATCTAACCAGGACTTTCAGTGGAGGCCCTAGCCTACTGAAATAAAATTTGAGGTAAAATTAATTACTAAAAATTGTTTAGAAAAATAATTTGTTAAGAACCTATCCATAGATGCACATGGGTTGGTTGGCCATAGTCAGGCTCGTGTGCAGTCTACATAGATTCTAGTATCAGCTAAGAAATTAAAGTAATTCTTCGAATTGGAGGTAGAGGCTATCAATTCATATAAAATAGTGAGAGGATCTTTAGACTAAAGTCTAAGACTTTAGGATTAAACAATTCATATACTAATAGATCTTTTATTTTTCTTTCAGCGATAGCTAGTAGTTTATTGCTCTGCTCACTGTTGGACAGTGACAAGTTTATGGGACCCAATCTTAATAATTGGTATCGAAAATTGAGAATAGTTTTCGAACATAAGAGGATCCTATACATGATTATGGATCCAACACCTAAAGTACCAGCTCTCAATTCAGATGCGATGGTTAGAGACACGTATCAGAAGTGGCTCAATGATTATACGACAATACGTTGCATAATGAGGGCTGCTATGAGTGATGAATTTAGTTGTAAATTTGATGATGCTCAACCAAAAGAGATACTTCAAATGTTGAATGAGTCCTTTGGCACACTTGAGGATTTGTCCTCAACATGGCATAGATCTTTTGAGAGAGGAAGAAAATGCAAGATGCAGAAAAACCATGGTGATCCTAAGCAGTCTAAGGCAGACCAGAGTCAGGCAGAAATGGAGAGATCTAGGCAGAGATTAGCAAAGGGTTACTGGATAAGGTAGTTATATGATAACACCTTGTAATTTCTTTATCTGTGATACTACTACCTGGATATTGGATATCGAAAGTCTAATTCATATCTGCAATTCATTGCAGGGACTTCAGGTTAGTAGAGAATTTGAGAAGAGTGAATGATTCCTAAATATTGGAAATAGAAGAACTGTTCCAGTTCTAGCTATAAAAAAAGTTCAACTTGTACTTAATTGAAATACCATTATTTTAGATGACTGTCATTATTGTCCATCTTTCCTTTGGAATATTATTTTTATCGACCTTTTGGCCAAGGATGGTTATAATTTTTCTACAAAAGAAAATTCCTATGATATCATTATTAATGGTGTCACAATTATGCATGGATAATTGAAACATGGTATTTACACATTATCATAATCTGTTAGTGTAATGTATACATCGAACGAATATCCTAGAATAGATAATGTCACATATGCCTGTCTTTGGCATTGTAAACTTGATCATATAAATAAGAATAGGATAAATAGATTAGCTAAAGAGGGAATTCTTGATATCAATGATTGTGAATTATTACCAACATATGAGTCCTGTCTTTTTGGAAAGATGACCAAGTCATCCTTTACTGGAAAGGGTGAATGAGCCAATGATGTTCTAGATCTAGTACACAGTGATATATGTGGACCTATGAACATAAGCACTAGAGGAGGGTATTCCTACTTCATTATATTTATTGATGACCTAACGAGATATGGATATGTCTACGTTATGAAATACAAGTCCGAATCATTTGAAATATTCAAATAATTTTATAATGAGGTAGAAAAATAAACTGAGAAGAATATTAAAATTTTTCAATCAGACCGAGGAGGTGAATATCTTTTCAATGAATTTTTGACATATCTAGGAGAGAATGAGATTCTCTCCTAGATATGATAAGAGCTAGCAGAGTCCAATCACCATCAATCTATCTCCTCTCTGTGTCTAGCCGACAACATCAGAAGATCATCTGATACATCACTCTCAGCCACCGCACTAGATGACTCTAGTCTGAAACCTTCTCCCTTTTCTTTCTTCTTTTATGGATAATCTCTCTTCATGTACCCTAGCTGCTTGCACATGTAGCACCTAACCTCTCTGATACTCTTTAGGGAGCTCTGCCTTTCCACTATCTCGCATCTATCCTTCCCCCTCAAAGACCTTTCATCGGCCACCATAGCATCCTGGAGAACCTTTGTAATATCTCTCACCATCTGGTCCCTTCGCTCATTCATCTAAAGGATTGACATTATCTCCTCATAGACTAGGGTCTCCTTCCCATACATTAGAGTCATCACCAGCGGATCGTAGCTCCCGGGTAGCGAGCACAGCAACATCAGGGACTTGTCCTCCTCCTCCATAGCCACACCCAAATTGAGTAAATCTGTACTTAGCTGGTCGAACCGCTGAACATGTCCTAATATATCTCCACCTTCTTCCATCCGAAGGCTATAGAGTTGTTTTTTCAGCATAAGCTTATTGCACATGTTCATATATAGGGAGTGCAATCTTGACCACAATCCTTTAAGTGTGTTCTCTTCCAGCACGCCATATAGCATCAAGTTCATCAAACACTACTTGAACAGCGAACAGATCCTCTTCTCAAGCACGATCTATCATCCCCTTTGGGTTTTCCTCCAAAGCTAGATCCAATTTCTGCAGAACCAATAGATCCTCAACCCTTATCCTCCATATCAAGAAGTTCTCCTTTTCATCAAACTTCTCAAAGTCGATCTTCAACCCACTGCTCATGATGTCTCAAGCCACAACCACAAACAACATAGATCTAATTAAGAAAAAAGTACATTTGATAGAAAAACCTTGCTGATCTAAAGACCTTCAACTCTGATCTTCAACTCCTGGCATCTCCTACCTTCTCTATGCTCAACCCTGCTCCGATATCAAGTGTTATGTAATTTTTCAAGACATGGAGACCTTGAGTACACCAGCAAACTTCTAACAAAGGAGACGGCACCAAATTTTTGCTTGAGAAGGGAGTGCTTCCCTTCTTTCCTTCCTTAAAGGTGGTGGCTAGGGTTTGCTGCCCCTTCTATATGGCATGCAACTAGAGAGAAAAGAGAGAAATGAGGGTTTCAGGAGAAAAAGATTCGATTCATTTCTCTTGTAATAGGTTACATATATATAGCCTATATAATGGGTCAAAATTGAAACCTAAAAACCTTCCTAGACTAATCCAAATGCACTCATCCAAACCCATATACACCCATGGTCTGATCATGCACTCACCCTTTGAGTTAGTCCCCTTAAGACTAATCAAACCAAGCCTTAACATCCTAGGATCAAAACCTGACCCCAAACTCAAATAGAAATCTCATGCACTGTTCCCATAGTTTGAGTCGGTTGGGTCCGAGCTCGAGTTGACTTGCCTGCACTCTAGCCAGTTCGACCAAATCCTGAGTCAGCTTGGATGCTGTGCCACCAACATGCCATAAAGTGTTGCTCTTTGTCTGGTATCTGAGCCAGCCTCTCAGAGCTCGAGTCGGCTTGACCTGATCCGAGTCAACTCCTCTTAAAGCTGAGTCAACTCCTCAGCTGGTAGAAGCCTTTCACTTGGTTCTTTGCTCCACCTTATGTCTCAAGTATCCAGAGCCCCAACCAAGCTCCTCGAAGTCCTCATCATTGATTGTCAAGCCCATGAAAATGATACATCGCCTCCACCCTAGGACCACTCCTGTCCTAGCCTATGATCGTGTCCGTCATAGTGTACCTGGAGCCTATCAAACTGACTCCATCTGTGGTCACCTATAAGGCTATGGGGCACCATAAAATCTCTACAGTTTAAAGCTGAGGAGTGTAGGGATCCGTATCTGATTCCAGCACCAGTGATGGTGACGCATTGTATGGATCTATATAGGATTGTGGGCACTAGAGAGGTGTGGCTCTGAGGAGACTGTATCAGATGGGTTGTTTGCGGTAAGAGAAGATTCGAATACCTATGAGGAGGCTGAGGAGAGCCTTAAAAGAAATAGGTGGGTCCAAGCCAGGATTGGCGAGCTGCAGACCCTCTAGGAGAAGTTGAAGCGATGGTTGGTGCAGGTGCAAAAAGGAAAGGCTTGAATTCTCTAGATTCAGTCATTTGAGTCTAAAGAGTTGGATGAGCTCTTGTTGATTTTGGAGGAGCCCACGAGGTGCAGAGGATCAGAAACAGCTTCGTAAGGATCTGTAGAGTGAGGAGGGTCTGAAGGGGCAGCGATGATGATCGAGGTGCCACGGTAGACCCAGCAGGATAGCATTGGGTGGTTGGCCTTAGGTACAAGATTGACTTCTATAGTATTAGATGGACTTTGGATTCAGGTGGAGCATCGGACAGAGGTGGCTTCATAGGTGGAAGGAGTTTGGTATGAGTTCAGAGCAGACAGGTGCAAGGAGAGGAGTGATGTCCCAGCACTAGTGTCAAGATTGCATAGAGCCAGATGGAATGGATTGTACAATTGGAGAGGCATGGCTCTGAGTGGACCATATCAGGTGGAGCATCAATTACAGTGAGTGCCGGTATAGGAACGCTACGGTCTCTCCAGAAAAGTCCAAGGCAACAAGTGGTGAGTTGCCAAGCAGAAGGGAGCCTACAATAAGTTTTAAGGTGGTGCCAAGGAGCAAGCAAAGATCTTCAGCTATGGAGGCAATCATCCCAAAGGTCTTCAAGAGAGCTCAGAAGCTAAAGAAGATTGGTGGTGGCAAGGATGTTCACACAAGGGGCTGTCAAGGCATGCAGCGATAGCGAGATTGTGCAAGAGGACATTATCAGATTTGTCAAGACTTGAGGGCACCAAGGTGGAGATTGTAGGAGTTGGTGTGGTGCTCTCAAGTCTTTGGAGGCCATGAGAGGAATCAGGGTGTTGGCTCTAGGAGACTAGGACAAATGTGGTCCTTGGGCTAGGTCAGGAGTGATCCTAGGATGGAGGTATGTAGCTCTCTATGGATTTGAGATTCAGGTATTGAAGACTTTGAGAGGCTTGGTTGGTGTTCTAGAGACTTTGGGACACAAGGTGGAGTAAGGAACCAGCTAAGGATGAAGACTATAGGGAAGAAGCAGCTTCAGGATCTTAGTTGACTCAGATTGAGATTGAGTTGACTAAGTCTCAGATTAGTTGACCCAGTCTCAGATTGATCAACTAACCTATGGGCAAACAAAAAGATAGGATTTTAAAAAACTATGGACAACATGCAGGTTAGTCGACTTAGTGGCAGTCTAAGTCGACTAGGTTTCGATGAGTTGACTCAGTCCCAGTCTGAGTCGACTCAAGTACGTATAGATAGCGAGATTGATTTTCTGTTTGGATCTAGGATCAGATTTGATCCTAGGTGTCTGAAGGCCTGATTTGAGAGGTCTTAAGAGGGCTAACTCAGGGTTTGGATTGGGATTAAGTCCATGGGATGAGAGCATGCAAGACTTGGGCTTGGGTGAGTGCTTTCATGTGTGGGTTAGCCTAAGAAGTTTTGGGCTAGGATTTTGATCCATTTATATAGGAATATATATGTGTACAATATAACACTAAAAATATAGTAGAATTAAAAGAAGCTCTTTCTTCCTAATCTCTCTCTCTCTCCCTGGTTTTGCACATCGCCCAAGGCATCATGCGTACCCCCTTCCCTGGAAGGGGGTGCGCAGTATCTAGAATCAAGTCCGGATCTAAGGCTTGATGTTTGCTATCCCTAAAGAGGCTGGATCGCCATGGACTCTTGTAGAAAGGGATCCATCACTGGTCTCCTCAGGTCCACGTGGGAGAAAGACGGTCCTACAACATAAGTCTTAGGATGACTTTGTCGGAAAGGTATGTTACTAAGCTTGTGCAAAACTAATTGGGTTGATTGCAAGCCTACCTAAAACAATCGAATTGGCTGGTGCACATACTTGTTATAATCATTTAAATTTTAAGAAACCCAAAATTCACCATCTAAAATTCACCACCCCCCTCCCGCATATTTTGGGTTGTCATATCTGGGCAACAAATAGTATCAAAACTTGGTATTTAACCCTTTTTTATCCAACATTCAAGAGTTAAAGATCATAGAAAATCCAATTGGATCGTCTCTTATCGAAAGTCAATCAACTAATAAACCTCCACTATTCAATAAGACAAATTACACATATTGAAAAGCATGAATAAAAATTTTTATTCAAGCACTTGATTATGACATATAGAGCGTTATAATCAATAATCCACATACACCCACTACTCTTATTGATGGTGTGCCTTCTCTCAAATTGGATAAGGATTGGAATGAGCTTGATAAGAGAATAGCCTAGCTAAATGCTAAGATCATGAATATGTTATATTGTTGTGATCTAGGTGGTGTGCCCAAGGTCCAGGGGACCAAGGCTAAGGCCAAGGTCCATCATTCATGAGGGCTTCATGGAGCCTCTAGGGCTAGTTGGGCCCTAGGTTGAAAGGCTGTGGGCCTTTCGGGTTCTTGAGGTCTAGGTTATATGGGCCTCAAGGGACCAACTCTTTATGGGCCAGGTCTGGGCCTAGGATAGGTGAGATTAGATCGAGTCATGGGTGTACATGGGCTTGGGTTAACTTAATCTCCCATAGAGTTGGTCAAGGGAGTTTTGGGTTTGGGTCACTTGACCCTGTGTTTATATATACATGCACTGTATAGGTTTGATTAAGCCAAGGAATACAAAAACTCTTTCTCCCAAGTCTCTCTCTCTCTTCTCCCTCTCTCTCAAGCTATTCTCCATGCCCCAGGAGCAAGAAACCCTAGGGTTTCTTGCCGCCAGGTCCCGAAAAGGCAGGAGAAGAAAGGGGAGGCGCTAGTTTTTTGATCCCCTCCCCCTTTGTGCCGCCAACCAGATTGTCTCTCCCTCTCTTGCAGCCATTCAAACATTAGGTTCAGGACCTGAAATCTCTTGCGAAGAGGTTGGTACAAGTTTCTCTCAGATCTGGAGTTGATCTGAGGTCGTTTGAGCCACGGGTGAGATCTCCATCAACAGATCTACAGGAAAGGCTGCAGCAGGATAGATCTGCAAGGTCTGGTTCTATCTATCCTCTTCCCTATCTAGAATATCCCAATTTAAGATCTACAAATTGAAAGACCTCGATCTAGGCCTGATCTAGTTGGGTACCATATTTTGGATTTTTTAGAGGTGATCTTAGAGGCGTTCTTCATCTGGAATGAAAGGCTGACGAAGAAGACAGCAACAAGGCTGATTTCGTCAAGGGCCTTTGATCAAGTCCTAAAGTCTCCAGATTTGTTCGTTGCTGGTTTTGCTGCACCCAAGGTCCGTGGGAGGAGCTGGGATCGTGCTCCAATAGTTGGTATCAGAGCCACGGTGGTGAGGAAGTGGTTCCAAGCATGAGAAGTTGAAGATCCCAAGTGCTGAAAATTTTCAGCAAGGTACCATCAAGGTATATTCTACACTTACTTGATTTTATATTGCTTGTTTGGCTTGGATCCAGTCATGGGCAGTAATATGAAGGTCGATTTCGAAGTTTGATGGCAAGAGAAATTTTTTCATGTGAAAAATTCGGGTGGAGGATCTTCTGGTGTAAGCAGATCTGGATTAGGCTTTGGATGAGAAGCTTGAGGGAATGACAGATAGACAGTGGGCATCGTTGGAGAAGAAAGCATGCTCGGTGATCAGAGGATGTTTGGCGGATGCGGTGTTGTATTTGGTGCTGGAAGAAAAGACCCCGAAGGGCCTTTGGTCGAAATTGCACACCATATATATGGGGAAGAATATGTGCAATAAGCTAATACTGAAGAAGAGGTTGTACAGTCTTCGAATGCAGGAGGGATCTGATGTGATTGGCCACATTCAGAGGTTCGACCAGTTGTGCATGGAGTTGATGAATATCGGGGTGAAGCTGGATGAGGAGGATAAGTCTCTGTTGCTTTTGTGTTCGCTGCCAGGATCATATGACTCTTTGATGACTACACTGCTCTACGGCAAGGAGACTCTGGAATATGAGGACATGGTCTCGATGCTGAGGTCTAATGAGCAAAGAAAAAAGTTGACCAGAGATCGAGCTCCCCAGGAGAGTTTGGCAGTAGGGGAGAGGATAGGTAGAGGCAGAGGCAGAAGCAAGTCCAGGGGGCGGTCCAAGTCCAGGAAGGGAAAGAAAGAGATGAAATGCTTCAAGTGCAACGAGTTCAGGCACTTCAAGCGAGAATGTCCACTATGGAAGAGCAAGAAGGGAGAAAGAAGTGGCTCAGAATCAGTGAGTGCAGTTGCTGGGCAGCAGGTGGAGGATGATCTACTTGTAGTATCAGATGGTCACAGGCATTACACAGAGGAGTGGACACTAGACTCTGCGTGCTCACATCACTACACACCACACAGGTCTTGGTTTACGACATACACCAAGACAGATGAGGGATCAGTGACTCTAGGCGACAATCATCCTTGCAAAGTGGCTGGGATAGGGACAGTCAAAGTGAGGATGTTTGATGAGATTGTGAGGACATTGACAAATGTAAAGCACGTCTCAGAGCTGGAAAAGAATCTGGTGTCACTAGGCTACTTGGAGCGCAGTGGATACAACTTCAGCAGTAGGGCTAGAAGCAGAGTACTGAACATCTCCAATGGAGCTATAGTAGTGATGAGAGGCAGGAGGTTGGACAATAACCTCTATCGCATGGAGGGATCTGTGGTGACCGAAGAGTCTGATGCAGCAGCTGCAGCACAGGACCAATAGGGGGCTTACAGGATGTGGCACTACCGCCTAGGCCATATGGATGACAAGGGGCTGAGGGAGTTGAGCAGGAGAGGACTCATCTTTGATCTGGAGGATGGTGCTACAGGGGAGATCTGTGAGCCTTGCCAGATGGGAAAGCAGAGGAGAGTTCAGTTCAACATCAGTACAACCCGCAGTGCAGCCCCTCTGGAGTTAGTACACACGGATGTGTGGGGATCAGCCCCAGTTTCAGCTAGGAATGGGGCCAGATACTTCATGATCCTGATTGATGATTTCTCAAGAAAACTCTGGATTTACTTCATGAGAGAGAAGTCAGAGATCTTCACCAAGTTCAAGATCTGGAGAGCTGAGGTGGAGAAGGAGCAGGGGAGGAGCGTGAAGTGTCTGAGGTCAGACAATGACGGAGAGTACACCAGCAGAGAGTTCTAGGACTACTGTGAGGAGTGTGGGATCAGGAGACACTTCTCAGTTAAGGGGACTCCACAGCAGAATGGGGTGGTCGAGAGGATGAACAGAACACTTTTGGAAAAGGCACGATGCATGAGGCTGCAGGCAGGGCTTCCAAAGGCGTTCTGTGTTGACACAGTTGATGCAGCGGGTTACTTGGTCAATCGGTCACCTCACACCAGGTTAGATGGCAGGCTTCCAGAGGAGGTGTGGTCTGGGAGGACAGTTGGGTTGGGCCATCTACGAGTATTTGGGTGCACGGCCTATGTGCACATTGGAGCTGGTGAGCGGAGCAAGCTAGACGCCAGATCATGCAAGACGGTGTTTCTAGGCTATCTGCGAGGAGTTAAGGGATACAGGCTATGGGATCCCTTGAAAAGAAGATCATCATTAGTCGGGATGTGACTTTTGATGAGGAGTCAATCCTACGGAGGTGAGCAGGCATGGAGGAGCAGCAGGAGCAAGAGGAAGTCCAGCAGGGTGCTGCTGGACAGCTTACCTCTTTGATTTTGCCTCTTGCAGGTACTACTAGAGGACATGACATTCAGGTGGAGCACCTACCTAAGGTATCTCCACAGGTGGAGAGGACTCGGATAGATGATCGAGGTGAAGAGGTCCAGTAGGAGCGAGCTGGATCGAGGACTGATATCAGTGTTGCCCTACACAAGCCCAAGAGGCAACCGGACCGATATGGCTTCGAGGAGACACTATCATATGCCCTGGTGACAGTGAATGGAGATCCATATACGTATCAGGAGGCTATTGAGAGCTAGGACAGAGAGCGGTAGGTCCAGACGATGTCCGAGGAGATGCAGTCTCTCCACCAGAACCAGACGTGGCGATTGGTGCAGTTGCCACAGGGGAAGAGGCCCATTGGCTGCAAATGGGTCTACAGTCGCAAAGAAGGGCCTTCAGAGCAGGGAGGTATCAGATTCAAGGTGAGGTTAGTGGCTAAGGGATACTCCCAGAAGGAAGGCATCGACTTCAGCGAGGTCTTCTCTCCCGTCGTCAGACATACTTCCATCAGAGTGTTGCTGAGCATTGTAGCAGCTCAGGATTTAGAGCTGGAGTAGATGGATGTCAAGACGGCGTTCCTCCATGGGCATTTGGAGGAGAGGATTTACATGGAGTAGCCACCCGGTTTCAGGGATCCAGGATCAGAGGAAAAGATTTGTTTGTTGCAGAAGTTGCTGCACGGGCTGAAGCAGTTGCCGAGGCAATGGTACAAGTAGTTCGACTCCTATGTGCACAGCATTGGACTTTTCAGGTGTGAGTTTGATCCCTATGTTTATGTTCAGTCTCTTGAGGATGGTTCTAGGGTGTTCCTACTCTTGTATGTGGATGACATGCTTATAGCATGCAAGAGTAGGAAGGTTGTGCAGGATCTGAAGGCATCCTTATCTCGAGAGTTTGAGATGAAGGATTTGGGCCCTGCAAGGAAGATCCTAGGCATGGAGATTTTCAGAGACCGAGCCCAGAGGGTGCTGCTGTTGGGAAATGTGTCCCAAAAAGCCAATCGTCAAGCTGTTGATGGTTGAGCAACCAAGTATTGTAATTGATTTGTTAATAAATAAAATATATTTGGCATCTTCATCATAAGCTTTCATCTTCTAATGAACTCCGTTGTTATGATGAAGTCCTTAGGACTATTTAGATTCGATAAAGAGAGGATTTATCGATTAGTCCTTAAAACTGTTCACGACCAAATGATAGGCTGTTAATAAGGACGACAGCTTCTATCAAGCATAGGTCCTGTAGGCCATATGAGTTGGTTGTCCTCTTAACCAAGGAGTGTGGAGACACTGGTATGGCATACAGGTGAGATGTAAGGGTACATCGTCATTGAACGTGACCAACTCCAGAGCATTCTGCTGTCGAGAATGTCTCTGATGGGATATAGGTATAAGTGTCCCTTAGACTTGAGATCGCCTCAGTGACTTGCAAGCAACTCACTGTGCTTTAGTACTGGACTAACTGAATTTTTAATTCAGGGACGGAAGGCTTCTGGGCACAGTCAAGTACTTGCGAAGTCAGAGTGTGATCGAGATGGGATTGACCACTCCAAGAGTTGGAGAAGAATGAGTCGCTGTATTTCAATTTAGCAAAACCTTGGCCAGGGTAATCCATCAGATGGATTTGATATTTTGAAATACAATGTGGACAACCTGATCAGAGTTGACAGTTGAGCTCTGGGGTGTCCTATGATCATTTTGGTCAAGGGGATGAATTATATGAAAACTATATCCACATGGGTTCTAAGGATGTTGTTCTACACATTCGACCTATCCGGACGTCGGGTACCATTGCTAGATGGTCACTTCGATTGGTATAAAAATTTATTTCTATGCTACCGGCTTAGGTTCGGACCTATGAGGTCACACACATTAGAGTTCATAATCCGATCAGATGGTTGATCAACGATTAAGAATCATTATAGGGTTAAATAATCAATACGATTGATATTTAACCCAGTGCAAGTGTTGCAGGAGGATCGATTAGCAATTTGATTGCTAATTGGCTTAATTTGATTAAGCCAATGGGCTGAGATTAAGTCTAATTAAATATAATTTAATTAGATTTAGTTTGGGCTTGATTGGATCAAGTCCAATTGGTTTATTGGATAAGCCAAGTGCAAGGAAAGACTAGTCCTAGTTCAACTAGGACTTGGGTCAATCTAATTTCTAATTTGATTAGAAAATTAAATCAGATTTAAATCTAATTTAATCTGATTAAATTAGGTTCTTAATTAGGTTAAGACCTATTTTAATTGGGTTGATCTAATTTTGATTTGATTTGGTTTGGGAAACCAAATTAAAATAAGTCATGAGACAGAATCCTAGTGGGACTAGGATTCCACCTTGCACCACATAAGCCTTCTCCACGCCCTCTCTCTTATTCAATGCCAATCTTCACTTATTTTGTGCGACAAAAGCCCTCTCCCAGATCTCTCCCACGTTCACAACGAGTTTCTTCGTGAAATTTTAAGGAGAGATAGATATTTGAGAGGCCTTTCTGCCATCCAAAAATCAGAGAGAAATACCTTTGGGTCGTGGAGATATAAAAGACGCAAGTTTGGGTGTCTAGAGAGAAAAACGTGAAGAAGAAGAGGGTCTTCTTCTAGGGTTTTTATTTTCATATCTTTCCTCCTTTCATCTTGAGTTTTCTGAGAGCGTCTTAGATCTGAAACTCCTCCTTCTACTTTCCATCTTTGAAAGAGTCCAAATCAAGAAGAAGGAGGCACTTGATCAACCATCAAAGAAGGATCAGCGCAGTACTAGCATACTGTGCTGATTTCCTGAAGCAGGACTTCTGATCGAGATTCGTGGGCTCGTGTGGACGACTCCTAGAGGCCGGATGCGTGTGCGGCTTGCAACATCATCCTTAAGCCCGGATCAGCGAGGTTAGAGCGTCTAACTTGCAAGGTAATAGATCTGATCTATTATTTAATACATACATTAGATGTAGCTAGTATAGAAACATGTTGATATGATCAACATGTAGTTCATACTATATTTATATATATTTTAATTTTTGATTTAATGCTATGTAATAATCATGTAATAGGATCTTAGATCTAGGGATTTTCTGATCTTAGAAAATAAATTTTGATTTATTTTAGTCTTCCGCTGTATGATCTTGAAAAAGTTTCAAGATCTAACCCTGAAACCCTAGATCTGGTTCCTACAATTGGTATCAGAGCCTAGGTTCTTTATTACATGATTATTTATACATGCTTAGATTATTTTTTAGATTAGATCTAATTTATAATCTGATTATTAAATCTGAAATTAAAATTTTAGATCAATCACAAACTGCAAGGTTGTCCTGCTGTAAGGTTTACCCCTTACAGTGCAAAGGTTGTCCTAGTTTGTGTAGATCTATCTTTAATCATAAATTTGTTAGATATGATCTAGATTAAATTTATGATTTATTAGATTTAAAAGATGTTTAAATCTGAAATAAAATCTCTTTGTTAATAATTTTTATGCAAAGAAATTATTTAAAGTTGAAATTGTTTCAATTACATGAACCTGTTTAGATTAGATCTAAAGTAGTTTCATGTTTATTTCACTTGCATCTTGATTATGAATCAAACATGCAATATGATTGGTAGAATCATATTGTAAAATTGTTTTACAAATATAAAAATTATTTTTTTGAAAAGCCGAACCCAACCCTCAGCCCAAAACTTAATTAAGAATTAAGAAGTTGTTTGATTAGGTTCTAGGATTGTGAATTGAAGAACCTAAGACACAAATCATAACACATTGGGTTAATGGGTTAGTGGAAATTAGGTCCATTAATTGGGTTAGACCTATGGTTAGATTAAAGATGGACTTAATTAGAGAATTGACTAAATCTAATCAATTGTTGTCTTAGATTAGGTCAAGGATTCTCTAGATCAATTACAATAGTTGTAGTTGGTCAAGTCCATGTCTTTAACGAGAACCAAATGGACTTGATTTTTGGCTAAGCGGTCTAGCACGAACTGTTAGGTTGATCTAATCGAAACTAATTAAACCAGTTGGTGTCTAAGGTAAACCAGACCGGTGGTTTTTAATTGGGAGCCCGCTTACCTGGCCATTTCTGATGGTGTCTAAGGCAAGCTTTGGTAGACCCTCCCACTGATCGAACTTACCTGGCCTCTTGGTGAAATTATGTTTTGATCGGATCACTTGACTATTCGAGCTGACCCATGTCAGCTAGGTAAATCAGTGTGACTGATTTAGGTGCTCCTAGACCAGCCCTGGTCTCCCTTAAGCTGACTTGGTGAAGCCAGTGGGAGGATCATGATAAGTTGGTTCATCTGACTTCATCCTCTATATTATTTAAATTCTCTAAAATTATTAGGTCCTTAAAATGATAAAGTTATGGAGATAACTGAGTCATAGCCTCCCATTAAGGTGTTTGATAATGAGTCCATTAACTCAATAATCATTGCAGACCCAAAGGCCTGGTGCTTGTTGACTAATGGAATTATCACTCATCATATGATGACTTGGAAGTGTCTCTCTAATGGTGGTTAGGAGAGCCAACCAAAGTTGGGCTTAATCATTCGTTGGTTAGATACACCAAGTATGATCATGTTAATGGTTGGACCTAACCGGATCCTTACAGTGGAGGCCAAAGCCTACTGATTAGGTTTCTGGGGCAAAATTAAAATTACTAGAAATTATTTAGAGAAACAATTGGTTATGAACCTACCCTTAGATGTACATGGGTTGACCAACCAAAGTTGGGCTTGTGTGCAGTCTAAGTGGATTCTAGTACCCGCTAAGGAATTAGGGTAATTCCTTGAGTTGGAGGTAGAGGCTACCAATTCGAATAAAATAGTGGGAGAAACTTTTTGATTAAAGTCCAAATCTTTAGGTTTAATGAATCAATTACTAATTAGGTTATGGTTCTCCTTTGTGCAAATATGGCCACTTCCCTATCGCTCCGATCATTGTTGGACAATGATAAGTTGGTGGGACCCAACTTCGGTAGCTGGTACCGAAAGTTGAAGATAGTCCTGGAGCATGAACGGATCCTATATGTGATAATGGATCCTGCCCTGAGGAGCCAGCTGTCAATGCACGTGGAACAGTCAGAGACACTTACCAGAAGTGGCTCAGTCACCAGACCACGGTGCGCTGTATCATGCTGGCTGCTATCATGAGTGACGAGTTCAGTCGCAGATTCGAGACGGCTCAGCCAAAGGACATGCTTCAAGTGTTGGAGGATACCTTTGGCACACCCGATGACGTAGAGAGGCACAAGACTAGTTGTGCCATCTTCAACGCCAAAATACGGGATGGAGTCTCTATCACTGATCATGTATTGTACATGATCGAGCTGATGGAACGATTGAGCAAGCTCGGCTTTCCCTTGCATGAGCAGCTTGGGAAAGATGCAATACTGAACTCGCTGCCCAAGTCTTGTCTCCCATTCCTCACTCATTATAGAATGACAAAGCCTGAAGTAAACTACCATGGGTTAATGGGGTTGCTTCAGAACTTTGAGAAGGATCACCAACTCCTCAAGGAGTCGGTGAACTCAGTGAACTCAGTGGGAGGTTCATCTTCTGGTTCTCGACCCTTTGAGAAAGGAAAGAAGAACAAGAAGAAGAAAGTCAAGAAGGTGCAAGTTCAGACTGGGACATCTGTGCAGAGCCAGACCAAAAAGATCAAGCCTGATAAGAGTCTATTCTACTGGCAAGCACCCTAGATTAGATAGTATGTCAAATATCTACTTATGGCATTGGAGGCTAGGTCATATAAATAAGAACAGAATAAACAGGTTGACTCAAGAGGAAATCCTCAAAGTCAGTGATTGTGAATCACTTGCAACCTGTGAGTTCTGTCTTCTTGGTAAAATGACCAAGTCACCTTTTACTGGAAAAGGTGAGAGAGCTACTGAGCTCTTGGGCCTAGTACATACTGATGTATGTGGGCCCATGAGCACCAGTGCTAGAGGTGGATATTTCTACTTCATAGCTTTCACGGATGACCTATACCTATATGGATATGTCTATCTGATGAAACATAAGTCAGATTCATTTGAAATGTTCAAACGATTCCGAAGTGAAGTGGAAAAACAAACTGAGAAGAGTATTAAAACTCTTCGATCTGATCGAGGAGGAGAATACCTTTCTAGTGAGTTTCTCACATATCTAGGAGAGAATGGGATTTTCTCCCAATGGACTCCTCCAGGAACACCACAGCATAATGGTGTGTTTGAAAGGAGGAATCAGACTTTGTTAGACATGGTCCGATCCATGATGGATTTTTGCTAGCTTGCTGATATCCTTCTGGGGATATGCACTCGAATCGGCCTGTTATCTGTTAAATAGGATTCCAAGTAAGTCTGTAATTAAGACTCCATATGAGATATGGACGGGACGTAAGCCAGCACTTTCACACCTTAGGGTCTGGGGGTGCCCGACCTATGTCAAACGATTAGTCACAGACAAACTTGGACCTAGGTCTGACAAATGCTCATTCATAGGGTACCCCAAAGAGACAAAAGAATATTTTTTCTACCATGCTGATGAACAAAAGGTGTTCGTCAGCCTTAAGGCAATCTTTTTAGAAAAGGAGTTCCTTGGTGAAGGAACCGTTGCCTCTAAGGTTGAACTTGATGAAGTTCAACAGGTAGAAGGACCGACACCAATAGCTGAACCTGAGTCGGATATGATTAGATCACATCCGGAGCCCAATATACCTGCACCATTAAGGCGATCCGGTAGAGTACCGCGTCAGCCGGACAGATACTACAGTTTCTTGATCCGGGACGGTGATCCCATCGAACTTGATGAGAATAATGAGGATCCGATCACCTATATGGATGCTATGCAGAGACCTGATTTCGAAAAATGGCTTGAAGCCATGAAATTTGAAATGGAGTCCATGAAGGTCAACGATGTATGGACATTGGTTGACCCACCTGAAGGGGTTAAACCCATTGGGTGTAAATGGGTCTTCAAAAGGAAGAGGGGCGCAGACGGAAAGGTGGAGACCTATAAAGCCCGTCTGGTTGCCAAGGGGTATCGTCAACGTTATGGTATTGACTATGATGAGACATTTTCCCCTGTGGCAATGCTCAAATCTATTCGGATAATGCTTGCAATAGCTGCCCATCTGGATTATGAGATCTGGCAGATGGATGTAAAGACAGCTTTCCTGAATGGAGAGCTGACTGAAGAGGTGTATATGATACAACCTGAGGGGTTTACATCCACAGATGAGTCCAAGGTGTGCAAGCTTCAGAGATCCATTTATGGATTGAAGCAAGCTTCTCGGAGTTGGAACATGCGTTTTGATAAGGTGATCAAAACGTATGGCTTCATGGAGAAGAGCCCTGCATCTATAAATGGGCAAATGGTCCAGTTGTGGTATTCCTTATCTTGTACGTGGATGACATTCTCTTAATCGGGAATGACATCCCCGCACTACAGGGAATAAAAGTTTGGTTGTCATCACAGTTCTCCATGAAGGACTTGGGTGAAGCATCCTACATCCTAGGGATGAAGATCTATAGGGATAGATCTAAAAGGATGCTTGGGTTATCCCAGTCCATGTACATAGATACTGTGCTGAAGAGGTTCAGCATGGAGAATTCCAAGAAGGGCTATCTACCGATAGGCCAAAGAATTTCTTTCTCTAAGAAGGATTGTCCGACAACTCCTGAAGAGAGAGAGCGTATGAGTAGAGTCCCATATGCTTCAGCCGTGGGATCTATCATGTACGCCATGACATGTACAACACCAGATGTGGCATACTCACTAGGAGTAGTGAGTAGATACCAATCTGATCCTGGAGAAAACCACTGAAAAGTGGTTAAAGCCATCCTTAAGTATTTGAGAAATACTAAGGACCAATGGTTGGTTTATGGCGAGTCAGATCTGAAACTTGTGGGGTTCACAGACTCCAGCTTTCAATCTGACCATGATGATAGCAGGAGTGTGTCGGGTTATATCTTTACTCTGAATGGTGGAGCCATCTGCTGGAAGAGTTCCAAGCAGCATACTGTGGCGGACTCTGTTTGTGAAGCGGAGTACATCGCAGCATCGGATGTCGCGAAGGAAGCTGTGTGGCTGAGGAAATTCATCAATGAGCTTGGAGTAGCATCCTCCTTCGATGGTCCAGTCCTGCTCTACTGCGACAGCACTGGTGCCATAGCTCAGGTGAAGGAATCTAAAGTACACCAGCGGATGAAGCACATCTTGCACCGCTTCCACCTGATCTGAGAGATTGTGGATCGAGGTGACGTCGACCTTCAGAAGATCGACGGAAAAGAGAACCTGGCCGACCCCTTTACTAAAGCCCTGGCAATAAAGGAGTTCGACAACCACAAGTCAAAGATGGGTATTAGATACTGTGCCGAGTGGCTTTAGGACAAGTGGGAGTTGTTGGGAAATGTGTCCCAAAAAGCCAATCGTCAAGCTGTTGATGGTTGAGCAACCAAGTATTGTAATTGATTTATTAATAAATAAAATATATTTGGCATCTTCATCATAAGCTTTCATCTTCTAATGAACTCCGTTGTTATGATGAAGTCCTTAGGACTATTTAGATTCGATAAAGAGAGGATTTATCGATTAGTCCTTAAAACTGTTCACGACCAAATGATAGGCTGTTAATAAGGACGACAGCTTCTATCAAGCATAGGTCGCTGTAGGCCATATGGGTTGGTTGTCCTCTTAACCAAGGAGTGTGGAGACACTGGTATGGCATACAGGTGAGATGTAAGGGTACATCGTCATTGAACGTGACCAACTCCAGAGTATTCTGCTGTCGAGAATGTCTCTGATGGGATATAGGTATAAGTGTCCCTTAGACTTGAGATCGCCTCAGTGACTTGCAAGCAACTCACTGTGCTTTGGTACTGGACTAACTGAATTTCTAATTCAGGGACGGAAGGCTTCTGGGCACAGTCAAGTACTTGCGAAGTCAGAGTGTGATCGAGATGGGATTGACCACTCCAAGAGTTGGAGAAGAATGAGTCGCTGTATTTCAATTTAGCAAAACCTTGGCCAGGGTAATCCATCAGATGGATTTGATATTTTGAAATACAATGTGGACAACCTGATCAGAGTTGACAGTTGAGCTCTGGGGTGTCCTATGATCATTTTGGTCAAGGGGATGAATTATATGAAAACTATATCCACATGGGTTCTAAGGATGTTGTTCTACACATTCGACCTATCCGGACGTCGGGTACCATTGCTAGATGGTCACTTCGATTGGTATAGAAATTTGTTTCTATGCTACCGGCTTAGGTTCGGACCTATGAGGTCACACACATTAGAGTTCATGATCCGATCAGATGGTTGATCAACGATTAAGAATCATTATAGGGTTAAATAATCAATACGATTGACATTTAACCCAGTGCAAGTGTTGCAGGAGGATCGATTAGCAATTTGATTGCTAATTGGCTTAATTTGATTAAGCCAATGGGTTGAGATTAAGTCTAATTAAATATGATTTAATTAGATTTGGTTTGGGCTTGATTGGATCAAGTCCAATTGGTTTATTGGATAAGCCAAGTGCAAGGAAAGACTAGTCCTAGTTCAACTAGGACTTGGGTCAATCTAATTTCTAATTTGATTAAAAAATTAAATCAGATTTAAATCTAATTTAATCTGATTAAATTAGGTTCTTAATTAGGTTAAGATCTATTTTAATTGGGTTGATCTAATTTTGATTTGATTTGGTTTGGGAAACCAAATTAAAACAAGTCATGAGACAGAATCCTAGTGGGACTAGGATTCCACCTTGCGCCACATAAGCCTTCTCCACGCCCTCTCTCTTATTCAATGCCAATCTCCACTTATTTTGTGCGACAAAAGTCCTCTCCCAGATCTCTCCCACGTTCACAAAAGGTCTCTTCTTTCTTACATGGAAGGTGATTTGGATCAAATCTAAAAGGAATAAGTTTGGATTTCGAATTCTATGACATAGAGTTTTAGAAATCCAAAACTCTTTCAATTTTGCACCGAATTTATCCAAATTTTTTTTGGAATTTTTGTGGCTTTTAGGGTTTACATTGTACACCCTTTTCTGGTGATCCATGCATGAAAATATGGAGGAGGTGCTCAAGAGTTGGGCGTCCCTTAACTTGCCATGTTTGGATAAGCCTTGACTAGGTGTTTGACCTAGACAAGGACTCTATCATATCTCTCTATATAAGACGAGGTTCTTCATGAAATTTTAAGGAGAGATAGATATTTGAGAGGCCTTTCTGCCATCTAAAAATTAGAGAGAAATACCTTTGGGTCGTGGAGATATAAAAGACACAAGTTTGGGTGTCTAGAGAGAAAAACGTGAAGAAGAAGAAGGTCTTCTTCTAGGGTTTTTATTTTCATATCTTTCTTCCTTCCATCTTGAGTTTCCTGAGAGCGTCTCAGATCTGAAACTCCTCCTTCTACTTTCCATCTTTGGAAGAGTCCAAATCAAGAAGAAGGAGGCACCTGATCAACCATCAAAGAAGGATCAGCGCAGTACTAGCATACTGTGTTGATTTCCTGAAGCAGGACTTCTGATCGAGATTCGTGGGCTCGTGTGGATGACTCCTAGAGGCCGGATGCGTGTGCAGCTTGCAACATCATCCTTAAGCCCGGATCAGCGAGGTTAGAGCATCTAACTTGCAAGGTAATAGATCTGATCTATTATTTAATACATACATTAGATGTAGCTAGTATAGAAACATGTTGATATGATCAACATGTAGTTCATACTATATTTATATATATTTTAATTTTTGATTTAATACTATGTAATAATCATATAATAGGATCTTAGATCTAGGGATTTTCTGATCTTAGAAAATAAATTTTGATTTATTTTAGTCTTCCGCTGTATGATCTTGAAAAAGTTTCAAGATCTAACCCTGAAACCCTAGATCTGGTTCCTACAGCTGCATCTATCTCAAGGGGGCTACATACAGAAGGTCTTAGAGAGGTTCGGGATGAAGGGAGCAAAGCCGGCGGAGCTGCCACTTGCCGGTCACTTCAGACTCTCGAAGATCATGGCGCCACAGACTGAGGTGGAGGCTCAGGAGATGGAGACGGTTCCTTATGCTTCAGGAGTTGGGAGCTTGATGTATGCGATGGTCTGTTGTAGGCCAGACATCGCCCATGCAGTGAGTCAGGTCAGTAGGTTTATGGCGCAGCCTGGCAGGGAGCACTGGAGGGCCCTGAAGTGGATATTCAGATACCTGGGGGGTTCAGTTGGAGTTGGCATCTGCTAGGGACAGCGAGGAGGTGTAGTGGGACACTCTGACATGTCCAGGGAGGCTCAGGGACTAATTGGCGGTTATGTAGATGCGACTTCGATGGAGATGTGGATACTCGGAGGTCTACGATAGGCTTCATCTTTAGCCTGTATGGAGGTCTTATTTCTTGGAGATTGAGTCTGCAGCCTATCACGGCCCTATCCACTACAGAGGCAGAGTACATCAGGCTGACAGAAGTAGCTAAGGAGGTAATTTGGCTGAAGGGTTTGTTGACAGAGATGGGCCTTACTCAAGAGGCCATTAGAATGCATTGTGACAGCCAGAGTGCACTTCTATTAGCACAGAACTCAGTCTATCATGCAAGGACAAAGCACATCGACATTCGATATCATTGGATCAGGGAGCTTGTGGAGGATGGCGAGGTGGAGCTGGAAAAGGTACACACCAAGGAGATCCCAGCTGATGCACTTACGAAGGTACTTCCACAGGACAGATTTCAGAGATGTGTTGAGCTGATACGGCTGATGGACAGAGTGGAGCTAGTTGAGGCTTTGGGACACCAAGGTGGAGATTGTTGTGATCCAGATGGTGTGCCCAAGGCCCAGGGGACCAAGGCTAAGGCCAAGGTCCATCATTCATGAGGGCTTCATGGAGGCTCTAGGGCTAGTTGGGCCCTAGGTTGAAAGGCTGTGGGCCTTTCGGGTTCTTGAGGTCTAGGTTATGTGGGCCTCAAGGGACCAACTCTTTATAGGCTAGGTCTGGGCCCAGGATAGGTGAGATTAGGTCGAGTCATGGGTGTACATGGGCTTGGGTTAACCTAATCTCCCATAGAGTTGGTCAAGAAAGTTTTGGGTTTGGGTCACTTGACCCTGTGTTTATATATACATGCACTGTATAGGTTTGATTAAGCCAAGGAATATAAAAACTCTTTCTCCCAAGTCTCTCTCTCTCTTCTCCCTCTCTCTCCAGCTATTCTCCATGCCCCAGGAGCAAGAAACCTTAGGGTTTCTTGCTGCCAGGTCCCAAAAAGGCAGGAGAAGAAAGGGGAGGTGCTAGTTTTTTGATCCCCTCCCCCTTTGTGCCGCCAACCAGATTGTCTCTCCCTCTTTTGCAGCCACCCAAACATCAGGTCCAGGACTTAAAATCTTTTGTGAAGAGGTTGGTACAAGTTTCTCTCAGATCTGGAGTTGATCTAAGGTCGTTTGAGATGCGGGTGAGATCTCCATCAACAGATCTACAAGAAAGGCTGCAACAGGACAGATCTACAAGGTCTGGTTCTATCTACCCTCTTCCCTATCTAGAATGCCCCGATTTGAGATCTACAAGTTAAAAGACCTCGGTCCACACCTGATCTGGTTGGGTACCAGATATTGGATTTTTTAGAGGTGATCTTAGAGGCGTTCTTCATCTGGAACGAAAGGCTGACGAAGAAGACAGCAACCAGGCTGATTTCGTCAAGGGCCTTTGATTGAGTCCAGAAGTCTCCAGATTTGTTCGTTGCTGGTTCCACTGCACCTAAGGTCCGTGGGAGGAGCCGGAATCATGCTCCAACATATATTACTTTTTGATTCAAATAAATTTAATAGAATTTTTACTTATATTTTAACTAAAAAAATATAGAATATATTAGAAGTTACTCATGAGAGTACTGAGCAAGTTAAAAAATCTAAAATCAATATGCTTGTACGTAAATATAATTTATTTAAATATAATAATATGAGTCAATATCTAAAATATTTACTAGATTTACTAATATTATTAATGGTTTGAAAAGCCTTAATAAATCATATGCTAATAGTAAACTTGTGCAAAAAAATTTTAGATCTTTGCTAAAAAGCTGGAAAGTCAAGGTGACAATCATCCAAGATGCAAAAGACTTCAACAAGCTAGTCTTGGAAGAGCATATCAACTTGCTCATAACTCGTAAGTTGAGCATACACCAAAACATAGAGGAAGAATCAAAGAAGAAGAAAATCATAGCCTTTAAATCAGTGGCCAAGGACAATAATGAAAGTGAAGAGTCAGAGAAAATCAACAATGAAGAGGAAATGGTGATGATAATAAGAAAATTTAGAAGATTTACATAGGAGAAGAGACAAGGGTTCAAGAAGAAGTCTTGGCTCAAATGGGAAGGTAATAAGGATGAAGAGAAGGAGGTCTTGTTCTATGAATGCAACAAGCCGAGATATTCTAAAGTTGATTGCCCCCATCTCAAGAGAATCTCCAAAAAGATGAAGAAAAAAGTAATGATGGCTACTTGAAGCAATAATGATAAGTCAAGCTCCGAGAAAGTGGAGAAAGGGATTGCCAATCAATGCCTCATGGCATATGAGGAAGAGGTAAATTTAGAAAAATTCACTGATTTTGTATTTGATGAACCTCAAAAAACTTTTTATGAACTTGTACATGATTTAAATAAATAAGGATAGAAAAATAGAGAATTTAAAAGACTAAATCAAACACTAGTCGAAGCTAGAAATAAAATTCAGAAAGAAACAGAAGAATTTCTTCGAGGGAAGAAAGAGCTTAATAGATGAAAATGAGCAATTAGAGAAACAAGTTGGCAAAATAAAACCTTTAGGTGATAAATTCACATTGAGTTATGAAAATTTCAAATGATTTTGTAAAGTCAAAATACCATTGATGAAGCTGGTTTAGGATATAATTCCTTAGGAAAGTAAAATTTTCAAAAAATATGTTTGTAAAACCCTCTTCAGAAATTTCTTCAATTACATGCTTTAAATGCAATAAAGTATACCATAAAGCTTTTGAATGTAATAGTAAGAAAATTAGCCATATTATAGTTAAGAAAATTTGGGTTACAAAAAGAACCATGATCACTAAACCTTAAAAGACCCAAGAAAGTTTGGATACTAAAATTAGAAAAATGATGTTTATTTTGCAAGTAAGCCTAGTATTCTGTGCATCAAAAAGAAGATAGTTTTCGAACAATGGATGCTCATGGTACACGATGGGGGATGAATCTCAATTCATCATCCTAGAAGCTAAAGATGGAGGGGAGAGAACATTTGGTAAAGACAAAATCATTGATATTGGTAATATGAGAATCACCCTTCTACATTTATAAAAAATAGATTGATTTTGATGAATCACTTTGTGTTGTCTTATTTATTCTTCATGCTCCAATTTTTGACAGTTGTGCTTGATACTATGATGCATATTATAATAGTCTAATATTTGATGAAACTCATCATTATTGACCCCATACTTGGTTTTGATTACATTTATGTAAAGTTTCTGAAATTTTTGAAACAAGTATACTTTTATACTTTGAAATATATATTTTTATAATCTTCTACTTTTTTATATCTTTATTTTAATAACTCAAATTGCACTATTATTTGAAATGAAGAAAGGTAAATCAAGTTGAGCCATGATGAATAAGAAGTATTCGTGCACAAATCTTGTAAATTAAGCAATAGCTGAAGTTTATGGCATTAAAAGTGATATAATTCTCATAAGATGTGATAAAGTGTCTGTCATTAATCTCACTAAAAATCCAATTTAACATTTAAGAACTAAAAACATTAAGATAAAGTATCTTTTCATAAGAAATCATATGTAAATAATGATAATATGCTTGATTTTGTGCCTACTTAAAATAATTAATTGATATTTTCACTAAATTCCTTAGTATGGATAGATTTAGTTTTATTAGAAGTAAATTAAGGCTTTGTAATCCTTTAGATAAGTCTTTCTTTAGAAGCTTTTATCTAAAATTTTCTCTCATTTCATTAAGCTTGATTTGATCTTTGATCTATGTTTTGATTGACCTTATACTTGGATCAAACTCTTTAGAGCTAACTCATGGTGTGAGGAGTCAATCCCTTAAAACTAAGGAAGAACAATTCTATGAGAAGTCAACTCGTGGTTTTACATGAGTCGACCTCTTATCAAGAGTTGACTCATGGTTTTGCAAGAGTCGATGCTTAAGTAGGGGAACGACCCTTTAAACAGAGTTGTCCCAAGGTCTATTCATCTCATTCCTATTCCATTCAAGCCTAAGCTCCTTCCAACCTCTTACCCTCCTTTATCCACTTACTCCACTCTCATTTTCATCCATTTTCTATTGGATTTGGTCCTCCATGGCTGCCCAAAAGTAGCTTGCACAAGATTGAAGCAGAATCAAATGATAGATCTGAGCTCTAAGGTTCTACCAAGCGAGCTTTCTGTGGTTGAACATCGAACAAATCGGAGATCCAATCCTCAGTACACCCCTAGAGCAGAGCTGGCACCCCTCCACCTCCCCCTCCACAGTTGACTCCCACCAAAGTACCCCTTTCCTCACATATTGTCACAATGGTTCAAAGTTTGACTTCGATTGTTTGGAGCATGAGGGGTTTTCCATAAAGAGGAAAATTAAGAAATATGGGGTGGGAATACATGCATTCACTAGACCTATCCACCAACCTAAATTTGGTGAGAGTTCTATGGAAATGTGAAATTCTGGGTAGGGAACCTAGAGTTGAAGATGAAGGGTGTGTAGATTGTAATAGACATTGGGAGCATTGGATGGATCGTTCAAGCGCCGACAAGCAGCAGCTCAGTAAACCATCTTGATTAGTGGAGTATTGGCTTGAGGTATATTTTGGATTGAGATGATATTAGTTAGATGGAGGAGGTGAACACCTACCAGTTGACAACCGGCATGCCTCCATCATATCACCAGTAGGACTTTCTTCCCTAGGATAGGGAGATTTGATTTTGTATTCGAGAGGGACATTATTGTGATGTATCACATCTTCAAAGAGTATCCACTATGCATGCCTTCTATATGATCCAAGAGATACATAAGGCAGTTAGCTAGTCAAAGGTCTCATTACCTTATGGCATCTCCTGACTCTTGTCTTCATAAAGCATGGCATAGAGCTAGAGGGGGAGACCTCCAGAGCCCTGATGCACACTAATATGTATGATGACCATTCGTTATACTGGATAGAATTTTAGAGAATTGACAATCATTGAATATGTAGAGGAGCAATTATGAGGAGGAGCTATTCAAGATGATGATGACCAGCCAGAGGTAGGACTCGATGCATTGATAATTGATCATGATTAGGGTTCCATGCCATTTGCAACTATAAAACTACCAAAGGGGCTTACAAAGTTAGATATTAAGATTGAGTAGACACAAACTAGCTTTGTAGCTTGAGAGACTCGATAGAAGCATTCATAGAGCAATTTTAGCAAGACCATCAAATAGAAGGCTAGCTAACTAAGAGAGGTAGTGGAGTAGCTAAGGAAAGTATTGGCTTTGAATGCTCTACACCGGGAGAAGAGTAGATATGACCATTAGACAAACCCTATAGCAACTAGGGATGATAGACAGATAATAGACTCATACCACATATGTCGACCCTTAATCAGATGATCATATAGTTGCAGCACGTGTCTCAATATTTATTCTTTGGTAGAGACTCAAATCCAAAGGACTGTAGACCTAAAGGTAGAGGTCAGATCTATCTATGCCCATTTGGAAAGTGAGAGGATTGAGATGAAGGATTTGTTACTCAGATCAAGGTAGATAGCACGTCTGACAAAGCTGACAGGGAGGTTGTCTAGTAGCTTGGGAGACCAGACCCACTCAGCCTTCTACCAGCCTAGACCATCTTTATTTGCTTAGCCTTCAGCTCGTCATAGGAGCCAGCCTTTTAGGAGAGCCTCCATTCACTCTCCTGATAGTTTTGCCTCATTCGACTAGAACTATAAGATTATATCTTGACTCTCAGTGTTTGTATCTTAGGTGTCTATGTTTTGGTATATTGGCACTCATGTATTATTATCTTAAACTTTTATAAAACATATACTGCTTATTTTACTTATAATAGAAATTATCTTTTCACTAAATGATAATGATACTTAATTCTTCTCTTTATGGCTCAGATACAAATTCTTTATAGATTTGATATATATTCTTACTTGTCTTTGCTCTGATACAAGTTACGTGTTAATTAATACTCATCCCTTCTTAGTTACTGTAATATGAATCTCTAATTCAAAATTGCTCTGATATAAGTTGAAAAGTTGGAGAGCAAGAGAAAAATACAAAAAGAGAATGTAAACTTTAAGAAGTAATGGACATAAACTGGAACATAAAGGGGGAGAAATTAATGAAAGAAGAATGAGCAAATCCTAATTGGTTAAGTAAATTGGATTAAATTAGAGTACAAATGGGGACAAAACTAAGCAAGTCTTTCTAATTAAATGAAATTGCATGAATTTCAAAAAAATAGGGGAAGATAAAACAAAATTGGATACGAAAGGGGGAGAAAGAATAAGAAAGATATAAGTAAGTGCAATCAATTTTGTTATCTTGGTTGTATACTCATTGACTTTTTCTTTTTTATATTGTTCTAATGCTAGCTACGTGCTGGCTATCATGATTAAATTATGTTAACCTTCTGGTTCTATTTTATTTCTCCTTATTATGACTTATATATCTATTTGTGCATCTTTTATTATGTAACCTTTTTGATAATGACAAAGGGGGAAGATTGGCATATAAAATATTTTTGAAAAGTAGTAAAGAATGAGATCAAGATAAAGTAGAGAAAGAATGAAATAAGAGAGTAATTGAAAATGTTATATTAAAAAAACTAAATTAAAAGAGTCGAGAATAAATATGATGAAACCCATTAATGTTAGGCTAAAGACTCTATCTATTTAAGCTTATGATGCATGATTAATATTTATTTGTCTTACACATATACTATTTTCTAGTATGGTACTTAAAGATTTTGTCATCATAAAAAGAAAGAGATTGTTGAGCAAATATTTGATTTTGATGATAACAAAGTAGTTGAGTACAATGGTACTAATTGTATGTTTTAAGAATAGCTGTAGGATCTCTCAGGTGCTCATAAAGACATATTAAATCAAAAAAAAAATCTATCAAAGAAGCTCAATCAAAAGGACTTTAAAGACAAATTACATAAGTTTTAGTTTAAAGGAAAAGACCATAGGACATTAGGAGTGGACCTTTGAATGCTTATAGGGTTAAAAAAGGCAGCTATTTTCTGGATGTTCAAGAGTCGACTCCAGAATTCATGAGTCAATCCTGTATATTGGAGTAGACTAGCATGCTACACAAGTCAACCCCAAGTTTCTAAGAGTCAACATCAGTATAGTATCAAACCAAAGATAGAGAATGTGCAGAAATAACCATTTGGAGAGTTAATCCCAAAGTCTTATGAGTCGACCCTAGATAGGGATGAGTCGACCACAGAATTATCTCAAACAATATGAAAAAATAGCCCATTTGAGAGCCGACCTTAGTGCTTCAAAGTTGACTCTTACTAGATATGAGTCAATCTGAAATTAGTAGAGTCAACCCCAGAGTGGCCATAGACACAACAAGAGGGTAGAAAAATCAAAGTGCTTCAAGAGTTGACACCAAAAAATGGTGAGTCAACCCCAATAGTGATAAGTCAATCCTTTTATGGCTGACAGCCTAATGGCTAGTTTTTTTGATAGTTTTTAGTGGACAAATTTCACTCTCAATGACTAGTTTGGCTTCTCCAATGGTAGTATACTTATTCCAGCTAAGTTTAAGGGTATTTAAGGCTGTAGAAGGAAGATAACCAAGAAAAAAAAAGAGAAAATTTAAATTCTTAGTTGAGTAGAATGAATATCTCTATGAAAGGTAAATTTAGAGGATTTAAGAGCTTAAATTGAGTCAGCTACCTAGAAAATATCCACAACAATCATAGAAAGCCCTCTTATTCATTGAAAAGAAGTCAAAGACTCAAAGAGCATCTACCAATGACGTCATTGCACTTCATCGAGTTATTTTTATTTGTTGAGCATTGGCTTAGTTTTCCTGTACTCTATTGCTTATTTTGCTTTCTTTGTAAGTTTCTAATTGGGATAGAAACTTATGGGATAGGCTTGTCTAAGTCCATAATTGGATAGTATATTGACTAAGTCTTGAGGTAACTTAGTTAGAAAGGTTTTAATTGGTGGGTCTGTACAAACCAATAGGGTTAATTGTGAGCCTGCTTAAAATAGTCAAATTGGAAGGTTTTAGTTAGTGAGCCTTTGCAAAATCAATTAGATTGATTATGAGCCTTGTTGGTAACTCCCTTGGCCATCATCGCCGCTATCTCCTTGGTCCTCATCCCTTGACCATCACCACCCATCATCCTCTCCTCCTCCCTTTTTCTCTTCTTTTCCCTCCTGCTCTTTCCTCCTTTTCTCCCTCTCCTTCTCTCTCTCTTTCCACACCTTGAGGATGAAGAGGATGTCAGCCTTGGGGCCATCAGATGACTTGCTCTATTTGAAAGAACAAATGGTAGTGGAGGAAGATGCTGAGTATTTTCTTCAGTGCATAGAGAACTAGGCATTTGTTGTATTTAAGATATGCTTTTGTGGTTGAATGCATCATCTAGCATTTCACCTTATTATTCTAATGGGTCCAAGTTCTTTTTTTTTTTTTTACTCACCCATGATAAAGCTACAAGTTTAATAGATTCCACATCTGCATCATTGTCCTTGCCTCTTCATGTCGAGTTTAAACCACAAAGTAGGATCGAAAGATATTTCATCCATTCTGTGCTTGTTAAATACTATTGACCTATTGTATTCTATTGAAAAATCTTATCTTGGTGTTCTCTTATGAATAGGCAACAAGATCTCTTAAAGAATATTATTGAAATTAAACTAGAGTGACAGAGCAAATCAAGCCTTTTAGGTCCAACATAGAGCGCAGATCAAGCCCATCTTTTCTACAAGAGTTTTGTCACCCAGGGATGATGAGTGGAGTTTGTAGAAATGCTCTTCTCCTACACAAAAACCATCTAAAAAGAAATTCTAGCTTTTACAAATCAAATTCCAATGTATGGGGCCCAAAGATTAGCAGGAAGAAAATTCATCCTCATAGACATCTAATGGCAAAGAAGTGGATGCTAAACCAAATAATGTTGTTTAGAAACTTATTAGGCTTAACTTATGAGAGCTCTAATAATGAATGACTAGGATCATGAAAGAAATTTAGTTGCACTTTTTTTTTCTCCCCTCCTCATCTATATGACTTCTTTTTATATTAAAAGAGAAAGAGAGAGATGAATTGAAGGTGCCATTGGTGTAAAAGATGGAGCTTTTCCTCATTGCACAAAATGGAAGCACTTATCTTTCTAATTCTTATATTCCATTGGTTGGGATTTGTAGAGAGAGAGGGGATGGAGAAGAGGAGGAAAGAGAGGAGAGAGGAAAGAGGAAGAGTAGAAGGAGAGAGGAAGAAACAAGTATGACGGTCGGAGAGATGAGGATGGGGGATATGGGTGGTGACAATAGTGGTCCAGGGTTATCAATGGGGCTGTGAGGCCATCTTAAGTGGAGGGTTAAAGGAAGGGATGGGGTCAAGGTTAGAGTTTGAGAATGGGTTTTGTTCATAATGGGAGGGGATGGGTCAAGGTTAGAGTTTGAGAGTAGATTTTGTTGATCCAAGAATTGATTTTGATAATAATAAATATTGAGTATAAATGATACTAATTGTATATTTCAAGAATAGTTGTAGAATTTTTTAGGTACTCATAAAGATACATCAAGTCAAGAAAGAAATTCTCTCAAAAAAGCTAAGTGAAAAGAGTTTCCAAGTTGAATTATATATGTTTGCATGAGCATAAACATTTAAAGAAATATGGAGAAGCTTAGAAGAATAAATTCTAAAGTTAGAAAAGTATTTGAAGTATTTTGAAAGTATTTTTCAAGTGGCACAGACCTCAAGTCGACTCTCTCAGAAAAAAATAAAGTGCAGATTTTTTAAGTGTAAACTTGAAGTCAACTCCTAAAGACTTCGAGTCAACTCGAAGATAACTCGAATCGACTCCAGATTTGCTTGAGTCAACTCGACTGCGAGGATAGCTAATGGCTAGTTTTTCTATAAATTTTAATGGCACCAATGGCTACTTTGACACTCCAACGGCTAGTGCATCTCCTTCAATTCAATTTAAGTGTATTTAAGATGTGAAATCAATGGGGGAAGTTGATCTAAGAGGAAAAAAAGAAAAAAATCTAAGTTTTTGCTGAGGACATTAAATATCTTAAGCAAGTCAAAAGGAGAAGAGTCAAGTATAATTAATTGAGTGAGCTTCTACGAGAACATCCTCACAATCAAAATTGAGCCTCTTATTTATTCAAGTGAAGAAGTCCAAGCTTCAAAGAGTAACCATCATCATCTTCAACCGAGCTTTAATGAGTTTTATTCTTTTTATGCTTTTAATTATTTCTTATAATTTCTATTGTATATATATCTTGTTCCTTTACAAGTTTTTTGGGATAAAAACTTATGGGATAGGCTTGTCCAAATCCATAATTGGACATTGTATTGATTAAATCTAGAGGTGACTTAGTTGAAAAGGTCTTGCTTCATTTTCTATGCAAATCAACTGGATTGATTGTGAGCCCGCCAAAATAATTGATTGAATGGATTGTAAGCTCGATTAAAATAATCATACTATAATCAAGAGGATTATAGCAAAATTTTCAAGTAAACAAATTTGGAGAGTAGACGTAGGTACTGGATTTGATATCAAATCACTATAAAACTTTATGTTGTGTATGCTCTTGCTTATTTTTATTTTGCTTCTATATACTTCAGTATATTTCTTATTTTGATTCATTATTTTCACTGCACACTCACTTAGTTTACCTTAATTGAGCACATACCTGATTTTTACATTGTAAAAGTTTTTGAAACCCATTCATCCCTCCTTTTGGGTAGTCTATTTGGGCAACAATTGATATCAAAGTAGGTGCTCATTTATCTTTTGTAGACTTAACCGTCTAGAGCTTAAGATCAATGAAAATCCTTGGAATATCTTTTAATGAAGGATACTCTCTTATAAGACCATCTCTTTTTTGGGGATTTAATTATATTTGTTGGAAAGCTAGAATAAAAATTTTTATTCAAGCACAATACTATGATTACGGAGTATTATAGGACATGGCCTACACACACCTACTAAAATTGTAAATGGAGTTCAAATTCTTAAACATGAAAATGAATGAAATAACAAAGAAAAGAAATTAGCTCAATTGAAAGCAAATGCAATGAATGTACTTTATTGTGCTCTTGATGAAAATTAATTTAATAGCATTTGTACATGTTCTTCTACTAAGGAAATTTGGGATATATTGGAAATAATTTATGAGAGTACTAATGAAATAAAAGAATCAAAAATTAATATGCTAGTACATAAATTTGAAATATTTAAAATAAAATCCTTTAATCTATTTCTATTATATTTCAAGATTTATGAATATCATTAATGATTTAAATTTACTAAAAAAATCTTATACTAATATTGATCTTATGATTAGAAAGATTCTTAGATCACTGCCTAGGATTTGGGAAGCAAAAGTTATAGCAATCCAAGAGGCAAAGGATCTAAATCAACTATCCTTGGAGGAGCTCTGAATTTTCTCATAACCTATGAGCAAACAATAAATGATCAGAATAATCAACTTCTTACTAAAAAGAAAGAAAGATTTGAAAATAAAAATAATGATTTGATAAAAGAAAACAGTGAACTAAAAGAGAAAGTTAATAAACTAAAACCTATAGTTGTTAAATTTACTTTGAGTTTTAAAAAATTATAAATGATTTGAATGATCAAAGAGTTGTTTTCGATAAAGTTGAACTTGGATTTAATCCTTTAAGAAAATAAAAATTTTGAAAAATATATTTATCAAGGTTTGTTTTAAAAATTCTTCAATGATTTGTTTCAAGTGCAATAAATTAGGTCATAAATTTTATGATTGTAATATCAAAAACATAGACTATACTATAACTAAAAAGATTTGGATTCCAAAAGGAGCCATATTTACTAACCCCAAAGGATCCAACAGAGCTTGAATATCAAAATTGAAAAAATAATTATTTTGCAGATGTGTCTGGTATCGATCCCATGCATAAAAAGGAGATGATACTTGGTTAATGAATGCTTAGGATGCATAATGAAAGGAATGATAATGCTTAGTAAAGGAAAAATTATTGAAACCATTCCTTCTATATTTATTGAAAATAGTTTGCTTAAATAGATTGATTTTGATGAATCTCTTTATGATACTCTATATGCTCTTTGTACTCAATACTTTGATATAGATTGTAATCTATGATATTTGCTGAAATTTATCAATGCTGTCCTTATATCAGATTTCAATTTTATTTTTATAAAATTTCTGATACTTTTTGAAGTAAATATGCTCTTATACTTTGAAATCTATATTTTCATATTTTGCTACTTTAGTATATCATGACTCCATTTGCAATTAAGAATGAGATAAATAGTAAGGGGGAGAAATAATTAAAAAAATTAAGTGGCATATACAAAGTGAAGCACTAATTATAAAGATAAAGAAAGAGAAATTAAAATTTTATTGATATGAAACATAAAAAAATATTCATAGTGTTGCATTGTGAGAATACCAAATTAAAAGAGTCAAGATCAAAAAACTCATTGGTATTAAGCTAAAAACTATATCTATTTGCTGTATAATTGGTACTTTCATATATCAAGTTATATCCAAATTGAAATTTACTCTGATATACTTTGTAAAACTTAAAGTTTGCTATTACTTGATATATTATGTGTTTTAATGCTTATCAATAGTGCTATGATCTTTGCCTTGATCATATTATAAATCAAATTGAAACCCTTATATTTGATGTTCTTAGTGCCAACGCAATTCATCTTTAATTATTCTACTGAAAAGGGGAAAGAAAGTTAGCTAACCATCTATAGTAGATAAATCCAGATTTTGAAGAACATTTGCTCTTGAGCCCAAGGTGCTTTGATATATTAATTTTGAAATAACTAGATGCTCTGAATTTGATATTTTATGCTTGTATCTGAAATTGGATTGGCAGAAACATGATTTGCTGTAGATTTCTTGATGCACTCCTAATATTGAAATGTAACTTTTTGAAGCTGTCAAAAAGGAGAAGAAGTTTAGTAGAGGATAAGTTGAGTATTTGCTTGAGCTAATCTGAATATTTTATGATTTGTTCATGAAGTATGTTCTTAGTACATTTGCTTATTTACTTCATGTTAATTAATGATGCATAATTCTAGAAGTGCATGATACTTTATTATGCATATCCTTAAGATTTTGTCATTATTAAAAAGAAGAAGATTGTTGACCCAAGGATTGATTTTGATACAATTATATATATGTTAGATAATTTTGATCATAATTTATCAAATATTTTTTTGACTATTTGATCTATGCCTACATTATGGTTTGTATTATATTGTTGCAAAAAATATTTGTGATCTTAAGTTAGATTCATAATATCTAATATATGCATCTAATCTTTGTATATGCACAAGGATAATGACACGTGGTGGATATCCAGACTTGGTTGAAATAGTAGTAAAAAAAGAGATGTATCTGGACAATAACTTCGAGATTCACAAGATGGAGGTGAACGTGATGGGATATTGGGAGACACCCAGAATGATCTATTCGTAGGCTATTTAACATACCTCTACCTGCTGAGGTGTATGGTTCATTGCCTATGGAGGAGCCCTCTATCAATCCTTCACCTCATGTGCCTCTTAGTATGGTTTAGTTGACCGTATGCACACAAGAGGCTCGAACCAGCCTGCTCTTAGCCAACCATTGAAGCAGATAAAATTTCCATCACAGTGAAAATGAATAAGTAGGTTTATAATTATATATTCTTATTTGATATCTATTTTATTGTTATTTGTATGATTAATTTCGTTGATGTTTAATGTGCATATTCATCGAGCCTGAGGTGTCACCGCAGATGAGTGTTTGACTGAAGCAGTGCTTTAAAAAAGCTTGGCCTTGGTGGAGAACGATAGAGCAAACAATCAAGGATGAGTTATTGCACGGATTTGAGGTGATGTATTAGGCTTTTACTTAGTTCATAATGTAAGTAAGTTATTACAATAACAAGGTATAAGTCATTGATGTATTTTGTAAGTAAGGTATAGATGGTCTCCAGTAGAAGATCATGATGTTAGGAAATGCTGAATGAGTATTAATAGACGTCTATTTACTGGCATGATGAGTGACGCATAGAAGAAATATGTTGATGAGTTAAAGGAGACAAATCCATGAGCCACACTTGCAGACAGAATCGGTAAAGTTCATCCAAGTTGGATGAAACAAGAGATAGGATGAATTGCGTGAGAAGCATTAGCTTATAAATCAATGACAGTAGAAGTCCAAAGCTACTCAAAAAAATTGAATGAAGCAAAATGAAGGATCGATCACCAAGCATTCAAGGGGTTTCATTCCCTTTGTGATGCAAAAGAGAAGGATGGTGATTTATTAAGGATTTCTCTATTGTTATTGATATTTATATTCAGTTATATATTTATGAAATAGTATTTGTTGTAGATGCAAGAGAATGGTGCAGAACCTACTATTGCAATGCTTTTTGACTGCACCTACAAGAAGAAGGGGATTGAGGAGTTCATGGATGAAAAAACTAAGAAAGTTAGCATAGGTTTTCAATTTTATATCTAAGTATATCTATATGTTAATATATATTAACATATATATGTATATCCATATGTATATCTATAAGTATATCCACATCCAAGAAAGGTTCTTTTGAGATATCTTATAAGTATATCTATTTGTATTAATATGGAGATTTCCTATTATAAATGCCCTGAATGTAGATTTGAAGTTGTTCTAATATTGGTTAAGAATTATTCTAGGAAGTGTTGTTATGGTGGTTGTTGCACGTTAAATTGAATGGTTGGTTTGCATTATTAAGAGGTTGTGTTTGCAATTTTGAAAAGTCATAATTTTAGTGTAAACTCTATCGGATTTTGAATATATAGGTTTGTAGAGTTGGGATGTTATATTAATAGCTAAATTATTGTTGTTCTATTTATCTTGTTTTTATGCATATCGTCCATGAAATAGAGATATTTGTTTATGTAATTTTTTTTAAAGACCGAACCTTTTCAATATATGACTGCAGGAGGCATATAAGGCTGCTCTTGCAGAAAAGTATAGCTCAGAGATTGAATCACAACTTTCATTTGATGTTACTATGTGGGTGGAAGCTACAGGAGATGTTTCTAAAAATAAAATGTACGGATTTGGGCTACATGCACATTCATCTAGTGTACTCATAAGGACCCCTACATCATGCTCTACTTCTCCACCAGACGACCTTCAGGGAGTGCATCACCACCTACTCTACTGTCCAAGGAACTATGGAGATTACACAGGAGCATATTATAGCAGTTTTGATTAATCCTCAATATAGAGAGATGCTGTGATATCTTATTTCTAATATTGGTTTTACATCCTTTGAGTAGTTGTCACCTCCTCCACAAAAAGAAACCGAGTCAGATAACCCTCCAACAGATCCTCCTTGTGATTGATGTTCGATTATGAACTTATTAGGTGTAGTCTTTGTTTGATGCTGGGTACTAACTAGAGTTGAATTGTTTAATGTTTTGATATATTGTGATTGCTTATGGATTGAAATCTTGATGGATGCTAAACTTATGTTTCGTAGAAGCTTTACTAAAATGTATTTGCTCAAAAGTATTGTTGTGTTGTTTTGTGTTATAAAAAATTAGGTTATGCCTGATATGTTGAGAATTAGGATATATATTGAGCTGCTATTATATTTACAAATAATTTTCCAAGTGAAAGTTTTACTAAAGAATTTGCAAGAAAAATAGAATGCTAAATGAAAACTTTACTAAGAGATTACCTTGTTAACAAACCTCAAACCATCCCCAAGGGATCGCCGAGGCTTATCACTGAGGGATCTATAAGGGGTAACTTCCTCACAAATTATTTAGCTGGCTAGTTTTTAGCGAGAAAAATTCTCTCGATGAATCCCTTGGCAATTACTAAGGGATTTCATAGTGCATTTTGGTTAATGAATCCATTGAAAAATATCGTTCTTGGCAAATGGCCTTAAGTTTTACCAAGAAAACTTCTCTTGCTGAAAGTTTTCGATTGCTTGGTAATTACCGAGAGATTTCGAAGGGAGACTTTCACCAACATCACATATTCCAGGCAATAGATTCCCTTTGAAAATCCCTTGGTGAATCTCTTTACCAAGGAATTTATGACTTTCATCAAGGGAAGTTACCTCTCGCTGAAAGGCTAATTTCTGGCAGTGAAGAATTTTTCACTGCACTAACAAATTAAATTATTATGATATGGACACTTAACGTAACAAAATTGCAAATTGCATGGTAGCCACTGCACTGTTGATCATTGTCTATACAAAACTTATTGACAATTATCGGTGCATCATAGCCACTGCACCAATAAATTTACAAGTAAACTAATCTGCACAATTTCACTTTGTAAATTGAGTAGAACATAGATTATCTATTAAAAGCTATCCCTACATAACAACAAGATGTAGACTTAATAAACCTCTAGTTGATTTTCTTTCTAGGTATTTTAGATGGTGAATTTATAGTCTCAATTCTTACTTTACATTCTTTTGACAATATTTGAATTCAAATTTTATTGTTAGGACAACAGTGCTGATCTCTTTTGGAGTTCATCATAGAAGTTTTATCCAAATTGGTGTTCCCCATTCCCATTATAGAAGCTGGTGCATGCATGGGTGTGGAGAAGCGGATATTTCAGAAGCAATTGAAGCAAGAAAGTTTTTATAAGAAGACCACAAAATGGTTGCATTGCCCTGGTTAGAAGATCCTAGCTACTAAGGGGCTAGTAAGATAGTAATTACAATCATGGCAGATACATAATTAAGAGAAGAACTAGAAAAGGAATGCATGGGATTTATCTCAGATATTTCATTTTAGCTTCAAGGGATTTTGGATGCCAAGTGAACAATCTTCTTCTAATTAAACAAAAGAACTTAGAGAGAGGAAAAAATGAAGTTTAGTGGAAAGAAGTAGATGGATTATGGATCATTAATATGGTTAAGAAATGGATGCAGCAGTGTTTTGGGATTATAGACCCAAATCCAAACTAGATTGGAGCCAAAACTAAATTTTTCAGGTTGGAGCCAGGTTATATATGGACCCCACTCGACCCAAATGATCCCATAGGGCAAAATTTTTGTCCATGGACCTAACCAGATCCTATCTTCTATTATATTTGGTGTGGGTCCAATAGTCGGACCTGATCAAGGAATCGATCATATCAAGATCAGTCATGGCCTGTTCCAATCCAACCCATTCGCACCACTATTAACAAGTCAGATATTTGTAGATGTAGCATGTCATCAACATAAGAATACTAAGTCAAGGAATTGTATAATATTGTAAGCATTTGGCATGCCAATTCCATGATGACAAGTAAAGCCATGTCCCATCTCTTGTAACATGTGAGCCATTTTTGTTAAACATAAACAATTCAATTACTAGTGCTAGAACCAGTTTGAGTAAAACTAGATTCTTTGTCTCTAATGAACCATCTTCATTGTACCTGGACAATCCTACATCTTTGGTTTTTGCAACTTGATATCAATCAAAACATGCTATGCAACGAAAATAGACCATTTTCCACCAGAATGAGATGTAATGCATGGGAGCACTTTGAATTTTGCATATTATGTGCGTATGATGCAATGCTAGAATCTCTTTGGTTTTCTAGTGCGCACTGCAGATATAATTTTACCATATTAGGCCCATATATATAGCATTATAATATAATATTCTATTATACTATGTTTATGATAATATATTATATTATCATAACATAACTATAACAACAAAATATAGTGATTGTAATAATATGATATATTATGCTTATAATAGAATAAGAATATATTATATTATCATTATGTATTTTACAACAACATAATATGTTATTCTATTAATTTAATAATATAATATAATATAACATAATATATAATTTATTATTATAATATATTTATAATATAATTATATAGGATGATATGATATGATATAAGATGTAGTTATGAGATTTGATGGTGGATGTTTTGATTAATAGAAAAAATTGATTAAAACCAAAACAACTTCTCCACATCGGATAGAGAACCTTTTGGGGAAGAGCTCTAAAATGAATCATTTCTCAAGTATATCTTTTTATCTTTCTGGCAAAGCCAAAATAGTTTTCAGATTTTTTTTTTACCAAATACAACTGTATCATCCAAAAATACTTTTGAAGGGTCAGAAAATACTTTTTGGCCCTCCAAAAGCTTTACCAAATTGGGTTTAATTGTTAAACTATTTTAACTATATGGGATTCGAAAATAAATTTTTAATCCATCAAAAAAAATAATATATAATCAATTTTATTAAATTGAATTTCGATGGATTTATAATTTTAGTAGTTTAATGTATTTAAAAAATTCATCTAGTGTCCAATCAAAATTATGTGGTATTAGATACATCTTATTATCCTCTAATCTTAATCTAACTTTGATAATGGTTGGCTTGATTTTAACTATACCAACCACAAAATCAAAATCCACCACATATGTGTTATTCAAATATTTTTTTGATTTACATTTTTATTGATGATATCACTACTTCGTCAACAATATATAAAATATTAATGATAACATAACAATTGGTACTAAAGATAGAATTTTAATGACCATTCTAGAAATCTTATCATTAATAGTATATACTTATGGTGACTATTTTAAAATATCATCGTAAAAAATATATACTTTAGTGATGAATAATAAAATCATCATTAATACATTGACCAATATTGATTTTAGTGCCACAAATTATGACAACATATTGTATCTCACCAAAGATATAGAGTTTTAATGACCATTTTATCATCTCATCATTTAAAGATATGTACATACAAGGACCATTTTAAAATATCATCACTAAAGATATAAATTTAATTATAAATTATAAAATTATCAATAGTGATTTGACAAACATTAGTTTCGACATCAAAATTATAACAACATAATATTTCACCACTAAAAATATAGATTTTTAATCATTACTCTCAAAGTTTTGTCATTAAAGATATATAACTACGATGACCATTTTAAAATATCACCACTAACGACATAAATTTAGTAATAAATTATAAAATCATCATTAGTGAGTTAATCAAAAATAATTTTTGCATTAAAATTACTGTCCTACCATACAAAAGCTCCATTTTTGGTAATCTACAAAAGCTCTATTTAATGATGAATTTTTATGACAAAATGAAAAATAGTCATAGAATGAAAAATATTACATTACCATGCATTAAATTAAAAGGTGCAACATCAACTCTGCAACTCATAGAAAATAAATTTTATAAGTTTTAAAGAAAGCACAATTTTAACAATTTGTGTGAACAGGTGAAATAAAACTCTTACTAAATGGCATTATAAAGTTTAAAGTCAACGGCAACCTATAGGATGTAGGTGGCCATGACAACAATGCTAAAAATTCCAAATTTTTTTGGAAAAGGGACATGAGTAATTGAAGAAGAAAACTAGAAGAAATGGCATGTCATCATCAATGTGGAGCATAAAGAGTCGTCCATGCCTACGCCCCTTCTCGATCATTTTTTGGGGTGCACCGATCCTAAACCAAACAACCAACACAAGAAAAATGGACTAAGCAATTATTTTCAACAAATCTACAAATAGAAATAAATTTTTGCTAGTTTTGCACATAAAAAACATTCAATAATGGAAATGAGTATCAGAGGTATATTGAATAACACCAATACCTAAAACTGATAAGTTTTCTCTATTGGTAGTTGTTATACGTGCATTAGAAGAGTTAAATTGAATAGAACAAAAATCTTCAATACCAACCAATCATATGATTACAGGCACCTGAATCTATAAACCAACTGAGATGAGAGATATTTTATATCAAACGTACTAGTAATAGAAAAAGTATTTAAGATAGCACCTAAAAAAGCATAAGCTACTTTACCAAAAAAAAAAAAAAAAAGCAAAAGCAATAGATTCTTGAATCATTTTCTAAATGGTTTTAGAAGTAAGAGAGGCTTGAATATCGAGAATAATATTGGTTGGGTTGGCTATCAATGTATGATAGGCTTTGTGCCCTTGTCTTCATTCACCCAAAAGGCGACATTCAAACATGAGGTAACCCATATCGGACAACAATTACAATAATGTCGCTTCTTACAATGTGAGACCGTGTGACTATATTTCTTACATTAATGGCACTAAAATGCTGTCAAGATCCTTTGTCTTTGGCTTCTTCCGATATCTTGATGAAAATAAAGCACCATCAAAATTGTTGTTGAATAATCAACTATGGCCTGTGCATGTAGCCAAGTTTCTTCTCGAAGGAGATCTGAAATGCAACATCTAGATCTAATATTATTTGACAAAATAATAATATTCACATGAACTGATTCAAATCCTGGATGTAGTTTCGTCAAAGTTGCATCACTCTACTCTTTTTGTATTCTTCCATGTTATGTTCAAAGGATGATCTTTGATAGATGTTGCTATAATGCATCTTATTAAGACCAAAGAGCCATGAAGCTAGAGTATATTTGAATATCTTTGTCGCCTTGATCGTACTGAGAGATGCCAAATTCTAGTTGGAACTCTCGTGCTTGGTTTAACTGAGAATAAATTTGCTTCAAGTAGTTCTACATCTCTAAAGCTTTTTCATAAGCTCGCAAGCTCATCACTTAAGAAGCCAAGTTGTAACATGAGCATTCATGGTTTCCATCTGCCCTTTTTCGTGCATCCATAGTTTTCGAACTTGTGTAATCTATGATCCCTAACAAATCACTGCCTTTGCAATCGCGAATTTGAAATTCTTGGATAGGATAATTCTTACCATCAAACTTCATAGAGATGACGTGGAATGACTATAGGAACAAAGAAATGATCAAATCAATAGCAATCACTAGCCAAGAAAATGCAGGGTTGAGAAAGAGATGAAATTTGCCAAAGATCAAAACTTTTGGCAAGATAATAGAAGAGGAATAGCTCTGATGTGAGGATAAAAAAATGGTAACTGTGGCTATACAAAAGTAGTATGTGTGGCTGTACAAAGTGATAAATATGTCTATGATAATTGTAAATATTTACATGCATAATCATAGAAAAAAATCAATGAAGAAATTCAAAGATAGCACTATTGATTATGACTTAAGTTTATCCATGATGCTAAGATTATGCTAAGATCATAGCTGATTCTTTCCTTTATTTCTAGAGATTCTATGAGAGAAAATTAAAGGAGAATAGTCAATGACAGTATTGTTAATTGTGGCTTTAATTTGATCCTTGATTGCTGAAATTATAGTTGACCCTTGATTGCCAAGATTCTGGATTAATTCTATCCTTGATTCCTAGCCTAGATTCCATTGACAACATAATGCTTCTTATAGAGTGTAAATATGATGGGCTTCTTCAAAGAACTTTATATAATGCGCATTATCATCTCTAGAACTCATCATTTATTATTTAATTTTTTAAAAAATAAAAACAATGATGTGAGGAAGCATGGCCAAAATAGAGCGAGCCATGCAAGTTAATATTTGAAGGCTCAAAAACTAATGAAGCCATAGGAGCAGGGATCCTTATCGTGTCTCCAACTAGAAAAAGGTTGCAGCTTCCTTTTCAACTAAGCTTTCCCTACTCAAACAACTAGCCAAATATGAAGCTTTAATGATTGAAGGACAATGGAATCTTAATGGTCAAAGTGATCATGGATTCCTAGATCATACTAAAGCAGTTGACTGACAAATATAAATACCATAGTGAAGCATTAATAAGATATCATATATGAACAAGCAAATTAATACAGGCCTTTTATTGAGGTAAAACTAGAATTTATTCCACAATCGGAGAACTAAATTGCCAATGAACAAGCTCCAATGGCATTGAGATGAGAATATGGAACACGTTTTAGAGAGACTTGTTGGAGTGGATAGAAGGCTATTTCCTTCCATGTTAGACAAATAGGATGAAATGCAATCAAAGCATGTATTTGGAGCTAACTCCTAGCTATTGGTGCTTTCCAATTTTCCAATATCGTAAATATCTGATTGTGAAGATCCATAAGAAAGAAGAACTTTGGAGGAGAAATTCACACAAATAGTTGCATTCTTTGATGAAGAGCTTGATTGGCATTGCAGGTGGTGGAGATTGGCCTTACTAAGTAAATTCTTTGGTTGTGATTGCCCCCTTGACTTCATACAAAAAGAGATGAAGGCTCGATGGAGCATGGATGGGGAGTTCCATGTTTTGCTTTTCTCCAAGGGTATCATCCTCTTCGATTTGCTGTTTGAGGAGGTCAAAACTCATACTTTGGTCTTCAGCCAAGCAATTACTAATATTAGAAAATCAAAGGCCAAACCTCAAGCCTAACTAGTACATAGAGTCTGGCAAGCTTATGTTTAGATCTGACCATCAGATCTTTGTCACAAACTATAGAAAAGGAGAGAATCTTAAAGATTGTAGCTTCAGCAAGCATCCCTCTATTTCTAGATGAATAGACTGAATCATCTCTGTGCATGGAATCTGTGTGTTGGTGTTTAGACCGACACCTCCAAGAGCTTATGATCGAGGGCTAAAGTTCGATTGAAGGACAATGCAAGAGTTTTATATATGAAGAGCTGTTCAACATGCACTATAACTATGCATGGTATGGAGCACTTAGAAACATGTACTTGCTCTGCTAAGAGGAAGGGTGTTCCAACCAGGCCGCTATTTGGACCATGGATCTGAGTGGCAAGGGTTGCCATTAATCCATTGTTGGCTCTAGAGACCAAATGATCTCCAAAGCTAAACCTATATATTGGACCAATAGTAGACCTTTGGCACTGCCGAGGAAAGTTTCCCAAAAATCTTCTTTAAAGAGGTTAAATATGGTTGAAGGTTTCCATAATACTATCCTATTTTGATCCATCAAGCTATTAAATCACATGCATAGAACAAGAACTAAAAAGGACAAGAAAAACATAGTAAGAAACAACATTAAATGCCAATTATAGAGAAGAAATATACCAAATATAACTATACCAAAGGTAGGAAAAGAATGTACATGGTGCAACACCAAATGATATTTCATTTGTAGAAAAGCTCATAGCATTTATCTGCTTCACATCAACTATAAATCAAAATAAAAGGTGAAAATAAACAATTAGATGCTAAAACAAATGGAGTGTAACTGTGAGTTTCTCTTAAATGCCAAGCATACAACAAGTTCTCCAATACCTAGAATATCTAATTTAAATCATTTATGATATTGCATTAGTATGAAGCAATAATTTCTATCATGTCAATACCTGGCTTTGCAGCATTTTGATTCATAATGATGGTGCTCGGTAGCGAAGGGTTAATTGGAGGAGTATGCTGAGTCTTTGTCTTCAGTGAAAGTATTTTCAGAGCAATTTTTCTTAGATATCAGGCTGCAGTATCAGAAAGTCAGACAAAATACTTTCCATGAGAGCCAACAATTCAAATTAATGAGAATGAGTGGAAACACAGATTATGCCTTTTTTTAAGAAAGAGAATGAACACATGCAATAAGAAGAATAACCAATCCACCTTATAGATGAATATATTCGCTTCACTTACAATTTGATTGGCTAGACTAGCTATCCAAATACTTACTTTGATATGTTCACAGTTTAAATCAAGCCTTTACAGCTAGCAGAATTTGATTATCTAAACCTACTATTCCTAACGAACAATACATAACAATTGAAATAAAAAAGTTCAAAAGCATGATTTGCAATATGAAAGGTTAGCAAACAGTAGATAGTTGCCAACATCAAGTAGATCAAACAACCATGGTCAAGTCAAGAAATATTTGCAAGTCCAGCAAGATCCGTAGGACATTTGATTTTTCATTCTTTTTCTCCATTGATTAAGATAAGCACTGACAAGTGACAAAACTATAATAGTTCCTACAATAAGCCACTCAGCATGCTAAATCAAATAGCCAGCCAACTCATTAATATACAAAAATCTAAATGTAGCTTCTCTCATATGTTTTTATTGAGATTTGACTACAAACCTAACAAATGCATCTTATAAGCATGGACCAATGATGTTCCAATTTTATCGATCAATTGAAACTCCTTTGATATCTTACCAGCCCCTCTCCCATTCTCCCAAAGACATGCAGAAAGCCATCGAAAAGGAAGGAAAACAAATGAATCATAAACAATTGAACATATCCTGAAAGGATGACTTGATCAACTTGGTTTATTGCTTATTGCACGAATAATCCATCTTGCATTATAAAATAATCATAAGAAGAGTTTGAGATTCGGGCAATGAACGAACCATGCTGTTAGCTGTCCTATATATCTTCTTTTCAAAACATACAGCAATTTTTTGAAGTTCATCCAAGTCTTCCGACACAAGAATAGGCAAGTGTCTCTTTAAAGTGCCAATTCTGCAAAAACATACAATAAATGCCATTAAGAATGGAGTTGAATTTCATGAAGAAACTATTAATGGGAAAACTTTGTGGCTACATGGATATTGTTGATGATGGAGACTCATCCGTGAAGGTTACTTTAAGAACAAGCTCAAACCCATAAACTCCCTCAAACCTATCGACTTAAAAAAAGATAAAGAGAAATATATAGTGACAGCGTTCAACCCAAAACCTCATCGCGCTGTCAAAAAATATTGTTCATCTACAAACGTAAAAACGCAAGAGGAAAAAAAGAGAAAAAAAAAAAAAGGTTCGAGATCTGCTTACATCTTATTGACGATCCTCTGACGCGCATCGTGCTGCAGCTGGCTCCGCCAGTCACGGGCCGCCAAGGCAGCGGCGAAGGACTCCCCTGGGCGGGCCTCCAGCTGTTCCCTTCCATCGTCGACGATCGGAAAGCTCGGCGGCGGCGGAGGTAACCCATCGGCAGAACAACCAAGTGGATGCAAGAGATAGGACGAAATGACAAGAAAGGGGAAGTGGGGTGAGCGCTAAAAACTGGGAAGAGTCATTCGGGAAGGAAGACAACTGCCCCTTATAAAAAGAGGAGATATCGTATCATTCTAATTGTGGATAGAAATTATTTCCTTGATTTTCTGGATGTTTACGAGCGAGTTTCGAATATTCTTATTTTCCTTTTAAAGACTCACCGAATTTATATGGGTATTTACCGATTTCCTAAAGAGTTATATTTGAATTCTAATTGGGTGTATAAATAAATGAATTTCCTAATTAAGGAGTAGAATATAATCTATTTCCTAATATAAGGAATTCAAATCCATGTCAACGATCCGATTCTTTTAATATAATCTATTTCCTAATATAAGGAATTCAAATCCATGTCAACGATCCGATTCTTTTAATATTTAGGCAGGTGTTGCAACTCTGTTTATTTATTATTTTGGAAAGGTTATAATATAAGCAAACGAGCTGGATTGAATATATTAAAGAAAAGCTTTAGTAGAAGCAATGGAGTCTGACTGAACTAGAGCAAAACTTAAGAGGTTGATTGGTCTAAATTTTTTTAGACTAAGATTGATAAAATTAATATGGACAGGACCCATGTTTAGACTTATTCACAAACCATACTATCCACTTGGCCACTCAAGTCCGCTCTATACCGAGCTTTGGGCTTCCAGGTTGAGCCTCAGGCTCCACTTGAGCTTTTTTCTTTCTTCAATCTCTCTGTTGACGGAGGAGGCCGAGAGGAGGAGAGGCAATAAAGAGGTAAGAAAAAGGCAGGGGCTTGGGGAGGACAAGAGGAAGAAACAAGGAGGTGGGGAGGATGCAAAGAGGAGGCTGGGGAGGACTTAAGGTGGAACACATTTTAATCAAACACCATGCTTATCTTCCTCCCTTGCCATCCTTCTTTGGAATCCCAGTAATTGGAGGAATGCTTTGCATGTTCTGCCTTCAAGGATGAAAACTTGTTGGGGAGAGCGGGGCATGCCTTGTTTCGGAGCACCAGCCTGTCAGTCAAAGGGAGGAGGATTAGCAATGGTACAGGAGTTAATGGCATGGGCCATAACGACCATAGCTTGGTTTCATGAAGTGGTCGTGGATCCATTGAACTGTAGACTCTTTTGGAGGAACTTCAAGAAACTGCAATGGTTGTGACTTTTGTATTTGATGTAATAGTTGATGAGCTCGATGGAAAAATTGAGAAAAAAAATGTAATGAACAAAAAAAAAAATGTGATGAAATTTATGTTCGCTATAAGAAAAAAGAGTTTTTGCGATGAAAATATTTTCGTCACAAATAATAAGAATTTACGATGAAAAATAAATTTCATTATAAATAATAAAATATTTATGATGAAAATAATTTTTCATCACCAATACTTTTATATTAGCAATGGAAAAGAAATTTCATCGTAAATAATTATTATTTGCGACGATAATTTTCATCATAAATAATAAAATATTTATTTTAATTTTAAATTTTTAAATATTCATGACGAAAATATTTTGATCATAAGTAATTTAAGTATTTACGATAAAAAATATTTTTTCATCAAAAATAACATTATTTCCAATAAAAAATTTCTTCGCTAATATTTAAAAAAATAAAAAAATTTAAAAATTAAAAAATTACAGATTATTTGTGACAAAAATTTTTTATCGTAAATAATCGAGTATTTGCAATGCAATGCTCTTTTCATCGCAAATCTCAATTATTTACGATGAAAAATTTCATCATTAATATTTAAAAAAATAAAAAATTTAAAAAAATTGAAAATTAGAGATTAATTATGAAAAAAATATTACATTGTAAATAGTAGATTATTTATGATAAAAAAAATTATTCCATCCTAAATTCTCTATTAATCATGATGAAAAATTTTCGTCACTAATATTTGATAAAAAATGAGATATTGTAAAAATTTAAAAATTATAGATTATTTATGATGAAAATATTATATCATAAATAATATAGTATTTATGATTAAAATATTTTTTCATCACAAATACTCATTATTTACGATGAAAAATTTTCATCGCTAATATTTTTAAAAAAATAAAAAATTTAAAAAATTTAAAAATTATAGATTATTTATGACTAAAATATTACATCATAAATAAATAATTATTTACGATGAAAAGGTCATTCTGTTGCTAATACTCTATTAATCACGATGAAAAATTTTCGTCGTTAATATTTGAAAAAAATGAGAAATTTTAAAAATTAAAAAATTATAGATTATTTATGATAAAAATATTATATCGTAAATAATTTATTATTGATGATGAAAGGATCATTCCATCATAAGTACTCTATTAATCATGATGAAAAATTTTCATCGCTAATATTTTAAAAAAAAATTTAAAAATTTAAAAATTATGGATTATTTATGATAAAAAAATTACATCATAAATAAATGATTATTTATGACAAAAAGGTCATTCCGTCACTAATACTCTATTAATCATGATGAAAAATTTTTGTCACTAATATTTTTAAAAAAATAAAAAATTTTAAAAATTAAAAAATTATAGATTATTTATGATGAAAATATGACATCATAAATAAATTATTATTTACAATGAAAAGGTCATTCCATCTCTAATACTCTATTAATCACGATGAAAAATTTTTATCGCTAATACTTGAAAAAAATAAGAAATTTTAAAAATTTAAAAATTATAGATTATTTACTATGAAAATATTACATTATAAATAATTTATTATTGATGACAAAAAGATTGTTCCATCATAAATACTCTATTAATCATGATAAAAATTTTCATCGCTAATATTTTAAAAAAATAAAAATTTTAAAAATTCAAAAATTACATATTATTTATGATTAAAATATTACATCATAAAAAATTGATTATTGACAACAAAAAGATCCTTGCATCATAAATACTCTATTAATCACATCAAAATTTTTTTATCACCAATATTTAAAAAAAATAAAAAATTTAAAAAATTTAAAAATTATAGATTATTTATGATAAAAATATTACGTTGTTAATAATTGATTATTAACAACGAAAAGATCCTTCCATTGTAAATACTCTATTAATCATGATGAAAAATTTTTATCGCTAATATTTGGAAAAAAAAAAAAATTTAAAAATTAGAGGTAGAGGCAATCAATTCGTATAAAATAGTGGGAGGATCTTTAAACTAAAGTCCAAGTCTTTAGGATTAAAAAATTTATATACTAATAGGTCTTTTATTTTTCTTTCAGTGATGGCTAGTAGTTTATCACTCCGCTCACTATTGGACAGTGATAAGTTTATGGGACCCAATTTTAATAATTGGTATCGAAAGTGAGAATAGTTTTCGAGCATGAGAGGATCCTATATGTGATTATAGATTCAACACCTAAAGTACCAGCTTCCAATTTAGATGTGATGGTTAGAGACACTTATCAGAAGTGGCTCAATGACTATACGACAGTATATTGCATAATGAGGACTGCTATGAGTGATGAATTTAGTTATAAATTTGATGATGCTCAACCAAAGGAGATGCTTCAAATTTTGAATGAGTCATTTGGCACACTTGAGGATTTGTCCTCAACATGGCATAGATCTTTTGCGAGAGAAAGAAAATGCAAGATGCAGAAAAATCATGGTGATTCTAAGCAGTCTAAGGTAGACTAGAGTCAGGCAGAAATGGATAGATCTAGGAAGAGATTAACAAAGGATTGCTGGATAAGGTACTTATATGATAACATCTTGTAATTTCTTTATCTATGATACTACTATCTGAATATTGGATATTGAAAGTCTAATTTATATCTGTAATTCATTGCAGGAATTTTAGGTTAGTAATGAATTTGAGAAGAGTGAACGATTCCTGAATGTTGGAGATAGAAGAGCTATTCCAGTTCTAGCTATAGAAAAAGTTCAACTTACTCTTAATTCAAATACCATTATTTTAGATGACTGTCATTATTGTCCATCTTTCCTTTGGAATATTATTTCCATCGACCTTTAGGCCAAGGATGGTTATAATTTTTCCACAAAAGAAAATTACCATGATATCATTATTAATGGTACCACAATTATGCGTGGATAATTGAAACATGGTATTTACACATTATCACAATCTGTTAGTGTAATGTACACATCGAACAAATATTCTAGAATAGATAATATCACAAATGCCTACCTTTGGCATTGTAAGCTTGATCACATAAATAAGAATAGTATAAATAGATTAGCTAAAGAGGAAATCCTTGATATCAATGATTATGAATTATTACCAACATATAAGTCCTATCTTTTTGGGAAGATGATCAAGTCATCCTTTACTAGAAGGGTGAATGAGCCAGTGATGTTCTAGGTCTAGTATACAGTGATAATATGTAGACTTATGAACATATAGCACCAAAGGAGGGTATTCCTACTTCATTATATTTACTGAGAACCTAACGAAAATATGGGTATGTCTACTTATGAAGTATAAGTCCGAATCATTTAATTATTCAAATGATTCCATAATAAGGTAGAAAAATAAACTGAGAAGAGTATTAAAATTTTTCGATCAGATCGAGAGGTGAATATCTTTTCAATAAATTTTTGATATATGTAGGAGAAGAATAAATTCTCTCCTAATATGATAAGAGCTAGTAGAGTCTAATCGCATCAATCTGTCTCCTCCCTGTGTCCAGCCGACAACATCAGAAGATCATCTGATAAGGGTTATGCATGGCACTCTAACTATTACTGACTTTATGATTTTATTTTTGGTCTGGTCATGAGATATAAGTGTAATATTCCAACCTAACTATAGGATATAAGTATAGTATTTTGGCTCCACCATAAGATAAGTGTGGTATTTCGATCTAACCACAGAACAAAAGTTTGGTATTCTAGCCCACCATAGGGTATAAGTATTGTATTCTGCCCAGCCATAGAGTCTAAGTGTGGAATTCCAGCTCAGCCATAGGGTCTAAATATAGCATTCTAATCCCACTGCAAGACATAAGAGTGGTCATAGTTAAAATGAAAGCTGATGAGTTGAATAGAATTTGCATTGATTCAGATTATTGAATATGATTGGTTTTAAGTCAGATATATAATTATGTATATGAATATTTAAAAGATATTAATATTACTGAATTTGTGTTTCATAAATTATTTTGATTATGTTTGTATATTGATTAATGATAAATTATATTTTGACTATCTATTCTATATTATCACATGAATTAACTAGTCAAGATATTCATTGCTTATTTAGTTGTCAAGCTCATTATTCTCTCTTTATTTTCTTAAATTCAGATATTTAGTTGTATCAACATAATTTAGAATTGAATTTATTACTATTTTTTACAGGACTATCATTTGAGGTTCAATGGATGTAAGATTTTTGAATTTTATTTATCAGTTGGGTTTACTAGATAATTGAATTTTGATTTTTAGTTATTTAATTAACTCTGCTGTGATGCATTTGATATCATGTTAATATACCTTGTATGCTTATAGGGAGTGTTCTCTATTAATATACAGTGGTTGCCATGATCCCTAGCTTGCGATCTCGGGTTAGGGACATGATAGTTATAAAATGCTGAAATTATGATTTACAATCACAAATCATATTTCATTTTCTGCTGATTGAAGCTGTTGTTTGGCTTACGTGCAGATTCTGTGAAGCATGCACGATAGTTCCAAACACATTGACAAGAGTCACTTTTGTTTGAGACTAATATATGAATAGTAGTTAACATGACTAGTCTTTCGTGGGGAGCAGTTGTCAATTGATCCCAAAATATCCAATGCAGCTTTCAGAACCATCTTGTACACTCACATGGGACACAGATTTGTTATATGGGTACTCACGTGCATATATATTTGTTATTAGTTTATATCTTTTTCCATGCAAGCAAGCTATATATCATGTTGTTAACAGATGGGATCTTTAGGCACCCTCCTCCAATTCTTTCTTGCTGTCCTTTCTCAGTACAGTGCATGTTTTATATTCCGTTATTAGTTGCAACATCAATAGTAGGGAGCTGAAACCATGCATTGTATAAGCAGATGTATGATAATGCACATAGTTTCCTTCTAAATCCATGTTTCGGCTGTGATTTAGTTTTTTCATGTTACTTTAGCTCTGCATCTCGGTAAACTCTGAAGTTTTATCATGTAAAACTAATATAACAATGCATATGCTAAATATCTAATTCATAATGAAGATGATATATTCTACTACTATCCACACTGGCAAGCTTTAGAAATGCAGTTGACGTTATGAAGCAAACCATAAATTAGCACCTATACATACATAAAGAAAAGAACCGGTTGCCTTCATGGCAAATTTTTTTCTGCAGCTGAAGGGCTTACAGCAAACTTGACCTCATAGGAATGAAAACTATGCAATTAATGCACAAGTAGTTATATGTCAGAACTGAATATATAGTCTTGGTAAAAATGTTATCAAAAAAAAAAAAAGTCATGGTTAAATTAATCCCTACAATCATGACAGCTTCCCATGTTCATTAAATATCAGATCTGTATGACACATGTCCAACACTCATTTATTTACTAGCATATAAGTTATCAAGAAAGTAACAATGTCCTAACTAGACATAATAAGGTGGTGTAGCCGTCAATATCTGCTGATCCTCGAAGAGACAAATTCCAAAGGCAGGGCACATACACAATATGCTCTACCAATGGCGGATGCAGCTCCCATGGAACACATGAGTGCATGCAGTGACACGCATCCCCCCCCCCTCCCCCGATGGTGAACTCTTCACCACACCAAGCAGGGTTTGCCTTCACCTAACGTCACAGCCAGTAGAGAGTTGTCATTGTAGCCAAGCATCTGAACTACCTGGTAATGATTACAGACTCCACAAGGACCAAGAACAGAATTCCCACAACCACAAAAGAATTCATAGAACCATATAACCATCGCACACAAGCAAAAATCTATGAGGAAGAGAGTGTGTGTGTGTGTGTGAGAGAGAGAAGGGTATGGTATCTATTGGAGCGGGTTGAAGGAACTTGGAATCAACTTTCTCCCATCCATGCATAGCCACCAAGTCAAGGAGGAGTCTATGCATGGATGGAAGGTGTGTCACAGCTGTAGGTTTGAGACCTGCAAGGGCCACCAATATTGTGGCTAAGGGCTAATGGCTCGGCATGTGAGTTATTGTCTACTCTGATCGATTGACTTTATGGTTTTATCCTTCTAGATTTCAATCCCAAAGTCATTTCATGTCGCTGTAGGTTTGAGACCTGCAAGGGCCACCAATATTGTGGCTAAGGGCTAATGGCTCGGCACGTGAGTTATTGTTGCTCTGGTCGATTGACTTTATGGTTTTATCCTTCTAGATTCCAATCCCAAAGTCGTTTCATGTAGAAAGGATGGCCCTTCCTATATAAGCCTGAATCCCTCTTGACTTATAAGCCTACTTCCATATTATCACCACATACAATCCAAAATTGGATCATCCAATCCTTTTGAGGATGATCCCAATTCTTGGTTCGGATTGTTTTGGAGGTTTTGGATCCTGATCATACGATCATTTTGGGCAAGTGTCAATATCAAGTCAAATATGCAAATATGGGTTTGGATTATATGCTTTGCATAAAAGAATGATTGATCTTCTTTTGCAACATCAATCATTGGATCATATTTTGCACCACCTTTTAATGCCCTCCAACCTTTCCTTCAAAGGATAATTGTTAGCATAGATCATGAGGTAGACGTCATAGTGAAAGTTGTGGAAAGCTTGATCTAATTGTTCGCGCTTGAAAAGAATATCATCATTCTTTTGCACAAAAGATATAACCCATAATTTGTAAACATTCACATCTAATCACTAATAGGCTACTTGAGGATGCAAGAGCAAAATTATCTAGAATCTACATATGTGCCTTTGTGCAAACTTGGTCATAATCAAGATAAAGTTTACACGAAGGTTGCTCAAGGCATTTTAGTATGACTCACACGAAACTCTATGTTATGTTAGATTCCCACAATATTACTTTCTAATTTATAACCCAAATTGCCAACAAGACTTTTTGTTCTCACTTTCCTATTGTTATGCAGAACATTTTTTTTTCCTTAACATTCCCTTTATGATTTATAGTGAAGTCAAAAGTTAAATATATTGACTTGCTAGTGCAGTACAAGGTCTCACTTTCCTGGTATTTCACACAGATCCATCATTGTTATTCTTTATGGTAAAGGATGGAGCAAAGCTTCATTAAGCAAAAGAGTCGAAGGAAACAATACAAGGTCTTAGGGATACATGACAAAGAGTAAAACATGAATATGATAAGATTTGCACTCCATATAATAAAAAGATCCAGAAGAACAATAAACCCAAACCTAATATCTAACAACCACTTCCTATCAAGATTAAGATCAGCCTGAAAACACTTGTTTCCCATATGCTCAAAATCGAACTCGACCCTGAATATCCTCCCTGAACCGCAACTCATAATCCTGAAAGGACTAAAATTGAGCTGGATCTTATGCCAATGACAAATGAAGGTTCCAATGCCGAGAAGATGATATCTCATCGGCCACCTGCAACCAAATTGAAACAATTTCATATTAAAGAAGATACCCCATTGTTCACCTTTGCTTGTCCACCCCTTGTACCCTATCCTCCATGCCAATAATATGAAAGGATCTGAGTTTAAATTGCAGTGATAGCATCTAGCATCCATAAGTATACAAAAAATCTATAGGTGGAAATTTAACAGGCTATATAGCAACCAAGCAAACCAACTATTGGAGAGTTGAGGACAAATCCCAGGCATAGCACTCAGTGACCATCGAAGGGATTTACAATATAAATTATTGATACAGCCAACTATACCTTGGCAAATCCCCCATCCTTTCATCTTTTGCCTGCCACTCATCAACTGATCTGGAATGTCCATAACTGAATCAGGTAGATCACAAAAAGAACAATAGTTATTTTGTATCAACGTCATCCTCGTTCATAGCAAATCTCCCTGGAGTCTGCCAGCAAAATATCAGCCAAATAATCAGCAGCCCTCGCCTTGTTAGCCAGATAATCAGCAGCTTTGTTTCCTTCAAGAAAAATGTGAGTTATGTGAAAAGTTTGAAAGCAGTTTCTCCGCACAAATTAGTCCTGGATGACAAGATCAAGGTAATTTCTCTCTGAAATTTAGAGAGCCACTGAATGACAGTTAGAGAGTCATCCTCCAACCAAAATTCCGATACATCCATCTCATATAAGGCAACTTTAACCCTCAACCATGCAGCTACTATTCCTACAAATGGCACCGTAGAGGGTGGCAAAATTTTGCCTCTAGCTCTCGAAAGAGTCCCCTTATTTATGACCCCTAATAGTGAAAGCAGTCGCAGCCTCATTAGAGGACACTGACGCATCAAAATTAAGGTCAAGAACCCCGATAGGAGGAGGTGATATCTACCAGGGCCGGAGGTGATATCTACCAAATCCAAAAATTCAATAATCCATTATCTTTCAGTCCACTTTATGAGAAACTCTTGGAAATTAAATGGAGCTAGATAAAGGCAGCATATTACTTTTGTACTTATAATGTTTGCTCAGTAAAATATTTTCAGTTTTTTGAAGGATGAATATATTGTTGCTTTTAGGAATTCTGTGGGGTACCAAATATGATCTACAATTAATATTTAATTATTAAGAGCACCTGAAGTTGGCTCTAAATGCACAGCAATCTCAAAAGAATATAATGATATTTAAAAGGAAACAAAGTAACTTCTACTTTGCATAAAACTTTCATTAATAGTGGAAACTATTAAAAGTAAGGTTTGAAAGCTTGGTTTAGGTTCTAAAAGACATCAGATGTAAAAAAATGTCATTCAATTTTTACCTTAAAGATTACAATTATAGATCATATTTTTGTTGTCATTTTCCCTGATGCGTTCAATGAGGTCAAAAAGTCATGGCCTCATGTTTTGTTCACTTATGAAAGAAAATCCTGGCTACCTTCTTTCTTTGTATTAAGATTATTTGCCATTTTCCAATTGCAAGCTCAAGTTAGTTAAGTCATCTTACTAAGTTTGCATTTAATGTTGATATGTGCATGTCCATGTTAGCACGTTTCCTTTTGCCTATCTATCTTTTGTAGGCTAATTATTCATTAATTCAAACCATATAATTTATTTAATGTCTCCAATGAATAATTTAAGTTCTTGCCGAAGCATGGTATAATATTTTGATGTGATACATTGCTGTCAAAATAATTTTTCTATTTTTCTTAATGAGATAATGAAAAAACATAGAGAATTAAATGACTTTTTCTTATAATTCCTTTCTTCTAGCAGATTTCTGCTTATGATACCCTTTTTTTGGTAACCAATGGAACTTGAAACTTGGATGAAGTTTCAGCAGGCAAGAAAGAGAGAGGTAGCTCGACCACTTCCAAAAGCAGGTAGGGATTCTTCAAAAAGTGGACTGGAACTGCTTCCGCATCTGGCACTCCCCAACCTTTTCTATCTATCTTTAGAATTAGGACGAGTGTCTAAAGACCGGGTTATCTCTTTGAATCTGCACTCCACTCGCCGCCAATGCGGAAGGATGCCGTCGAAAAGAATGGAATGCGGCTTCGCTCTGCTGGATGCATCCTCGAATAAGATGTAGCAACTTTTTTCTTTATTGATGAGTTGACCTGAAGCTGCTTCATAGAGGGGACATCGTATTACCCCCGAGCTTCATCTGTGAACCCTCTATACTTCTTTTGATGGACGGAGTGCCTATTTCACATTGAAACGTGACCTGCTATGCCGGTCGAGGCTCAAAACTGAGATTTAAAAGCAAAGTTGAAATCATGAATTCAGTACAAATATTGAAACAATATCTAAATGTATCTGGTAATATTGTTACCATTATGGTTAGATAAACCTAATGAAAATATAAAATTTGTCATGAATATCAAAATAGTTTTCTTCTTCGGCAAAATAATGGCGAGGTTCATACTTTGGAGTGAAGCATCCCAAAGAGTGTATTAGTTTTTTTTCTTTTTAAATATTTTAAAACTTGGACAAGATAAATCTTAGCTGAAATCTGAATGAGGGCAGTAGATTGTGCTGATAGAATATATATATATATATATATATATATATATATATATATATATATATATATATATATGTATATATATATATGTATATATATATATATACATATATATATATATATATATATATATATATATATATATATATATATATATATATATATATATACACATATATATATATATAGGTAGATAGATAAATTTATTTGGTTGCGTTACCAAAGGTTTTTGGTTCGAACAGCATATCCAATATGTACTCTTTGAATCATTGTTTGAATTACATAATTAAGTATGATCCTTCTAATGATGGGTCACATTTCTTTTCATGTTAAGTTGGATCTAGCCTAAGTTGAAGTCCTAAATAATTTTTTTTTACTAAATTAAATATTATCATGTATTGACAAATGTAGTCAGACTTAATTGGATTGCTTTCAAGTCATTGCAAGAAGATCATGCTACTATTCCATGCTTTAAAATAAAACCAAATCATATAAAGAAAATGTATTCAGTTTTGTATTCTTGATGTGGAAGTAAGAAGCATTTTGTTAAAGTATTATTTTCGATTCTTAGGCACATTAGATATTGTGGATCCATAATGACATGTGCTGCATCACTAGCTCATAAAAGCACAAGCTTGATGCATGTGATTATGATGGCATGTTAACAAAGATTTTGGAGTTAACTTATTATAGTGTTGGAAACAAAGTTATGTTATTTAGATGCGATTGGTATGATATTAAGAGAGGTATAAGAGTGCACCGTGATCATGGTCTCGTAGATATGGACCATAGATCATGACTGAATACCAATGAGCCTTTTATATTTGTACAACAAGCACAACAAGTATATTACATCACTTATCCATGCAATAGTAGGGAGACACATGATTGGTGGGCTATATATAAAAC
>NC_025995.2:62823639-62833639 GCF_000442705.2 Elaeis guineensis | reverse complement strand
ATGATTGCAGGAGGCATATAAGGCTATTTTTGCAGAAAAGTATAGCTCAGAGATTGAATCACAACTTTTATTTGATGTTACTATGTGGGTGGAAGCTACAGGAGATGTTTCTAAAAATAAAATATATGGATTTGGGCTACATGCACACTCATCTAGGATACTCATAAGGACTCCTACATCATGCTCTACTTCTCAACCAGGCGACCTTCAGAGAGTGCATCACCACCTACTTACTATCCAAGAAACTATAGAGATTACACAGGAGCATATTATAGCGATTTTGATGAACCCTCAATATAGAGAGATGCTGTGATATCTTATTTCTAATATTGGTTTTACATCCTTTGAGTACTTGTCACCTCCTCCACAAAAAAAAACCGAGTCAGATAACCCTCCAATAGATCCTCCTTGTGATTGATGTTTGATTATGAACTTATTAGGTGTAGTCTTTGTTTGATGCTGGGTACTAACTAGAGTTAAATTGTTTAATGTTTTGTTGTATTGTGATTGCTTATGGATTGAAATCTTGATGGATGCTAAACTTATGTTTCGTAGAAGTTTTACTAAAATGTGTTTGCTCAAAAGTATTGTTGTGTTGTTTTGTATTATAAAAAATTAGGTTATGCCTGATATGTTGAGAATTAGGATATATATAGCCCTGCTATTATATTTACAAATAATCTTCCAAGTGAAAGTTTTACTAAAGAATTTGCAAGAAAAATAGAATGCTAAATAAAAACTTTACTCAGAGATTACCTTATTAACAAACCTCAAACCATCACTAAGGGATCGCCGGGGCTTATCACTTAGGGAATCCTCACAAATTATTTAGCTAGCCAGTTTTTAGCGAGAAAAATTCTCTCGATGAATCCCTTGGCAATTACTAAGGGATTTCATAGTGCATTTTGGTTAGTGAATCCATTGAAAAATATCGTTCTTGGCAAATGGCCTTCAGCTTTACCTAGAAAACTTCTCTCACTGAAAGTTTTCGATTGCTTGGTAATTACCGAGGGATTTCTAAGGGAGACATTCACCAACATCACATATTCCAGGCAATAGATTCCCTTTGAAAATACCTTGGTGAATCTCTTCACCAAGGAATTTTTGACTTTCATCAAGGGAAGTTGCCTCTCACTGAAAGGCTAATTTCTGGTAGTGAAGAATTTTCACTGCACTACAAATTAAATTATTATGATATGGACACTTAACATAACACAATTTGCAAATTGCATGGTAGCCACTGCACTATTGATCATTGTCTATACAAAACTTGTTAACAATTATTGGTGCATCATAGCTACTGCACCAATAAATTTACAAGTAAACTAATCTGCACAATTTCACTTTGTAAATTGAGTAGAACATAGATTATCTATTAAAAGCTATCCCTACATAACAACAAAATGTAGACTTAATAAACCTCTAGTTGATTTTCTTTCTAGGTATTTTAGATGGTGAATTTTATAGTCTCAATTCTTACTTTACATTTTTTTGACAATATTTGAATTCAAATTTTATTGGTAGTATCACAGTCCTGATCTCTTTTTGGAGTTCATCATAGAAGTTTTATCCAAATTGGTGTTCCCCATTCCCATAACAGAAGTTGGTGCATGTATGGGTGTGGAGAAGTGGATATTTCAGAAGCAATTGAAGCAAGAAAGTTTTTATAAGAAGACTGCAAAAAGGTTGCATTGCCCTAGTTAGAAGATCCTAGCTACTAAAGGCTAGTAAGATAGTAATTACAATCATGGCAAATACATAATTAAGAGAAGAACTAGAAAAGGAATGCGTGGGATTTATCTCAGATATTTCATTTTAGCTTCAAGAGGTTTTGGATGCCAAGTGAACAATCTTCTTCTAATTAAACAAAAGAACTTAGAGAGAGGAAAAAATGAAGTTTAGTGGAAAGAAGTAGATGGGATTATGGATCATTAATATGGTTAAGAAATGGATGCAGTAGTGTTTCAGGATTATAGACCCAAATCCAAACTAGATCGGAGCCAGAACTAAATTTTTCAGGTTAGATCCAGGTTATATATGGACCCCACTCGACCCAAATGATCCAATAGGGCAAAATTTTTGTCCATGGACCTAACCAGATCCAGTCTTCTATTGTATTGGGTGTGGGTCCAATATTCGGACTTGAATCAAGGAATCGATCAGATCAAGATCACTCATGGCCTGTTCCAATCCAACCCATTCGCACCACTATTAACAAGTCAGATATTTGTAGATGTAGCATGTCATCAACATAAGAATACTAAGTCAAGGAATTGTATAATATTGTAAGCATTTGGCATGCCAGTTCCATGATGACAAGTAAAGCCATGTCCCATCTCTTGTAAGATGTGGGCCATTTTTGTTAAACATAAACAATTCAATTACTAGTGCTAGAACCAGTTTGAGTAAAACTAGATTCTTTGTCTCTATTGAACCATCTTCATTGTACCTGGACAATCCTACATCTTTGGTTTTGCAACTTGATATCAATCAAAACATGCTATGCAATGGAAATAGACCATTTTCCACTAGAATGGGATGTAATGCATGGGAGCACTTTGAATTTCATGCTCAGCATATTTATGTGCATATGATGCAATGCCAGAATCTCTTAGGTTTTCTAGTGCACACTGCAGATATAATTTTACCATATTAGGCCCATATATATAGCATTATAATATAATATTCTATTATACTATGTTTATGATAATATATTATATTATCATAACATAACTATAACAACAAAATATAGTGATTGTAATAATATGATATATTATGCTTATAATAGAATAAGAATATATTATATTATCATTATGTATTTTACAACAACATAATATGTTATTCTATTAATTTAATAATATAATATAACATAATATATAGTTTACTATATAATATATTTATAATATAATCATATAGGATGATATGATATGATATAAGATGTAGTTATGAGATTTGATGGTGGATGTTTTGATTAATAGAAAAAATTGATTAAAATCAAAACAACTTCTCCACATCGGATAGAGAACCTTTTGGGGAAGAGCTCTAAAATGAATCATTTCTCAAGTAGATCTTTTAATCTTTCTGGCAAAGTCAAAATAGTTTTCTGATTTTTTTTACCAAATACAACTGTATCATCCAAAAATACTTTTGAAGGGCCAGAAAATACTTTTTGGCCCTCCAAAAGCTTTGCCAAATGGGGTTTAATTGTTAAACTATCTTAACTCATGTGATTTATCCATCAAATAGATCCAATCAAAGTGATTCAAAAATAAATTTTTAATCCATCAAAAAAAACTAATATATAATCAATTTTATTAAATTGAATTCCGATAGATTTATAATTTCAGTAGTTTAATGTATTTAAAAAATTCATCAAGTGTCCAATCAAAATTATGTGGTATTAGATACATCTTATTATCTTCTAATCTTAATCTAACTTTGATAATGGTTGGCTTGATTTTAACTATACCAACCACAAAATCAAAATCCACCACATATGTGTTCTTCAAATGTTTTTTTGATTTACATTTTTATTGATGATATCACTATTTCATCAACAATATATAAAATATTAGTGATAACATAACAATTGGTAGTAAAGATAGAATTTTAATGATCATTCTAGAAATATTATCATTAATAGTATATACTTATAGTGACTATTTTAAAATATCATCATAAAAAATATATACTTTAGTGATGAATAATAAAATCATCATTAATACATTGGCCAATATTGATTTTAGTGCCACAAATTATGACAACATATTGTATCTCACCAAAGATATAGAGTTTTAATGACCATTTTATCATCTCATCATTTAAAGATATGTACATACAAGGACCATTTTAAAACATCATCACTAAAGATATAAATTTTAATTATAAATTATAAAATTATCAGTAGTGATTTGACAAACATTAGTTTCGACATCAAAATTATAACAACATAATATTTCACCACTAAAAATATAGATTTTTAATCATTACAAAGTTTTGTCATTAAAGATATATAACTATGATGACCATTTTAAAATATCAACACTAACGACATAAATTTTAGTGATAAATTATAAAATCATCATTAGTGAGTTGATCAAAAATACTTTTTGCATTAAAATTGCTGTCCTACCATACAAAAGCTCCATTTTTGGGTAATCTACAAAAGCTCTATTTAATGATGAACTTTTATGAGAAAATAAAAAATAGTCATAAAATGAAAAATATTACATTACCATGCATTAAATTTAAAGGTGCAACATCAACTCTGCAACTCATAGAAAATAAAATTTTATAAGCTTTAAAGAGAGCACAACTTTGATAATTTGTATGAATAGGCGAAATAAAACTCTTACTAAATGGCATAATAAAGTTTAAAGTCAACGGCAACCTATTAGGATGTAGGTGGCCATGACAACAATGCTAAAAATCCCAAACTTTTTTGGAAAAGGGGACATGAGTAATTGAAGAAGAAAACTAGAAGAAAATGGCATGTCATCATCAATGTGAAGCATAAAGAGTCGTCCATGGCTATGCCCCTTCTCGATCATTTTTTGGGTGCACCGATCCTAAACCAAACAACCAACACAAGAAAAATGGACTAAGCAATTATTTTCAACAAATCTACAATTAGAAATAAATTATGTAGCTAATTTTGGCACATAAAAAACATTCAATAATAGGAATGAATATTCAGAGGTACATGGAATAACACTAATACCAAAAACTGATAAGTTTTCTCTATTGATAGTTGTTATACGTGCATTAGAAGAGTTAAATTGAATAGAAAAAAAAATCTTCAATACCAACCAATCATATGATTACAGGCACTTGAATCTATAAACCAACTGAGATGAGAGATATTTTATATCAAACGTACTAGTAATAGAAAGAGTATTTGAGATAACACCTAAAAAAGCATAAGCTACTTTACCAAAAAAAAAAAAAAAAGCAAAAGCAATTGATTATTGAATCATTTTCTAAATGGTTTTAGAAGTAAGAGAGGCTAGAATATCATAATAATATTGGTTGGGTTGGCTATCAATGAATGATAGCCTTTGTGCCCTTGTCTTCATTTACCCAGAAGGCGACATTCAAAAATGATGTAACCCATATCAGACAACAATTACAATAATGTCGCTTCTTGCAATGTGGGACTGTGTGACTATATTTTCTTACATTAATGGCACTAAATGCTGTCGAGATCCTTTGTCTTTGGCTTCTTCTAATATCTTGATGAAAATAAAGCACCAACAAAATTTGTTGTTGAATGATCAACTATGGCCTGTGCATGTAGCCAAGTTTCTTCTCGAAGGAGATCTGAAATGCAACATCAAGATCTTGATGAAATAATAATATTCACATGAACTGATTCAAATCCTGGATGTAGTTTCATCAAAAGTTGCTTCACTCTACTCTTTTTGTATTCTTCCATGTTATGTTCAAAGGATGATCTTTGATAGATGTTGCTATAATGCATCTTATTAAGACCAAAGAGCCATGAAGCTAGAGTGCATTTGAATATCTTTGTCGCCTTGATCATATTGAGAGATGCCAAATTCTAGTTGAAACTCTCGTGCTTGGTTTAACTGAGAATAAATTTGCTTCAAGTACTTCTACATCTCTGAAGCTTTTCCATAAGCTCGCAAGCTCATCACTTAAGAAGCCAAGTTGTAACGTGAGCATTCATGGTTTTCCATCTTGCCCTTTTTCATACATCCATAGTTTTCAAACTTGTGTAATCCAAAATCTCTAACAAATCACTACCTTTTGCAAATGTGCAAATTTGAAATTCTTGGATAGGATAATTCTTACCATCAAACTTCATAGAGATGACATTGGAATGACTATAGGAACAAAGAAATGATCAAATTAAAAGCAATCACTAGGCCAAGAAAATGCAGGATTGAGAAAGAGATGAAATTTGCCAAAGATCAAAACTTTTGGCAAGATAATAGAAGAAGAATAGCTCTGATGTGGAGGATAAAAAAATGGTAACTGTGGCTATACAAAAGTAGTATGTGTGGCTGTACAAAAGTGATAAATATGTCTATGATAATTGTAGAATATTTACATGCATAATCATAGAAAAAAATCAATGAAGAATATTCAAAGATAGCACTACTGATTATGACTTAAGTTTATCCATGATTGCTAAGATTATTGCTAAGATCATAGTTTGATTGTTTCCTTTATTCCTAGAGATTCTATTGACAGAAAATTAAAGGAGAACAGTCAATGACAGTATTGTTAATTGTGGCTTAATTTGATCCTTGATTGCTGAAATTATAGTTGACCCTTGATTGCCAAGATTCTGGATTAATTCTATCCTTGATTCCTAGCCTAGATTCCATTGGCAACATAATGCTTCTTATAGAGTGTAAATATGATGGGCTTCTTCAAAGAACTTTTATATGAATGCGCATTTATCATCTCTAGAACTCATCATTTATTATTTAATTTTTTAAAAAATAAAAACAATGATGTGAGGAAGCATGGCCAAAATAGAGCGAGCCATGCAAGTTAATATTTGAAGGCTCAAAAACTAATGAAGCCATAGGAGCAGGGATCCTTATCGTGTCTCCAACTAGAAAAAGGTTGCAGCTTCCTTTTCAACTAAGCTTTCCCTACTCAAACAACTAGGCCAAATATGAAGCTTTAATGATTGAAGGACAATGGAATCTTAATGGTCAAAGTGATCATGGATTCCTAGATCATACTAAAGCAGTTGACTGACAAATATAAATACCATAGTGAAGCATTAATAAGATATCATATATGAACAAGCAAATTAATACAGGCCTTTATTGAGGTAAAACTAGAATTTATTCCACAATCGGAGAACTAAATTGCCAATGAACAAGCTCCAATGGCATTGAGATTGAGAATATGAGAACACGTTTTAGAGAGACTTGTTGGAGTGGATAGAAGGCTATTTCCTTCCATGTTAGACAAATAGGATGAAATGCAATTCAAAGCATGTATGTTGGAGCTAACTCCTAGCTATTGGTGCTTTCCAATTTTCCAATATCGTAAATATCTGATTGTGAAGATCCATAAGAAAGAAGAACTTTGGAGGAGAAATTCACACAAATAGTTGCATTCTTTGATGAAGAGCTTGATTGGCATTGCAGGTGGTGGAGATTGGCCTTACTAAGTAAATTCTTTGGTTGTGATTGCCCCCTTGACTTCATACAAAAAGAGATGAAGGCTCGATGGAGCATGGATGGGGAGTTCCATGTTTTGCTTTTCTCCAAGGGTATCATCCTCTTCGATTTGCTGTTTGAGGAGGTCAAAACTCATACTTTGGTCTTCAGCCAAGCAATTACTAATATTAGAAAATCAAAGGCCAAACCTCAAGCCTAACTAGTACATAGAGTCTGGCAAGCTTATGTTTAGATCTGACCATCAGATCTTTGTCACAAACTATAGAAAAGGAGAGAATCTTAAAGATTGTAGCTTCAGCAAGCATCCCTCTATTTTCTAGATGAATAGACTGAATCATCTCTGTGCATGGAATCTGTGTGTTGGTGTTTAGACCGACACCTCCAAGAGCTTATGATCGAGGGCTAAAGTTCGATTGAAGGATAATGCAAGAGTTTTATATATGAAGAGCTGTTCAACATGCACTATAACTATTGCATGGTATGGAGCACTTAGAAACATGTACTTGCTCTGCTAAGAGGAAGGGTGTTTCCAACCAGGCCCGCTATTTGGACCATGGATCTGAGTGGCAAGGGTTGCCATTAATCCATTGTTGGCTCTAGAGACCAAATGATCTCCAAAGCTAAACCTATATATTGGACCCTATAGTAGACCTTTGGCACTGCCGAGGAAAGTTTCCCAAAAATCTTCTTTAAAGAGGTTAAATATGGTTGAAGGTTTCCATAATACTATCCTATTTTGATCCATCAAGCTATTAAATCACATGCATAGAACAAGAACTAAAAAGGACAAGAAAAACATAGTAAGAAACAACATTAAATGCCAATTATAGAGAAGAAATATACCAAATATAACTATACCAAAGGTAGGAAAAGAATGTACATGGTGCAACACCAAATGATATTTCATTTGTAGAAAAAGCTCATAGCATTTATCTGCTTCACATCAACTATAAATCAAAATAAAAGGTGAAAATAAACAATTAGATGCTAAAACAAATGGAGTGTAACTGTGAGTTTCTCTTAAATGCCAAGCATACAACAAGTTCTCCAATACCTAGAATATCTAATTTAAATCATTTATGATATTGCATTAGTATGAAGCAATAATTTCTATCATGTCAAATACCTGGCTTTGCAGCATTTTTGATTCATAATGATGGTGCTCGGTAGCGAAGGGTTAATTGGAGGAGTATGCTGGAGTCTTTGTCTTCAGTGAAAGTATTTTCAGAGCAATTTTTCTTAAGATACTCAGGCTGCAGTATTCAGAAAGTCAGACAAAATACTTTCATGAGAGCCACAATTCAAATTAATGAGAATGAGTGGAAACACAGATTATGCCTTTTTTTAAGAAAGAGAATGAACACATGCAATAAGAAGAATAACCAATCCACCTTATAGATGAATATATTCGCTTCACTTACAATTTGATTGGCTTAGACTAGCTATCCAAATACTTACTTTGATATGTTCACAGTTTAAATCAAGCCTTTACAGCTAGCAGAATTTGATTATCTAAACCTACTATTCCTAACTGAACAATACAATAACAATTGAAATAAAAAAGTTCAAAGCATGATTTGCAATATGAAAGGTTTAGCAAACAGTAGATAGTTGCCAACATCAAGTAGATCAAACAACCATGGTCAAGTCAAGGAAATATTTGCAAGTCCAGCAAGATCCGTAGGACATTTGATTTTCATTCTTTTTCTCCATTGATTAAGATAAGCACTGACAAGTGACAAAACTATAATAGTTCCTACAATAAGCCACTCAGCATGCTAAATCAATAGCCAGCCAACTCATTAATATACAGAAATCTAAATGTAGCTTCTCTCATATGTTTTTATTGAGATTTGACTACAAACCTAACAAATGCATCTTATAAGCATGGACCAATGATGTTCCAATTTTATCGATCAATTGAAACTCCTTTGATATCTTACCAGCCCCTCTCCCATTCTCCCAAAGACATGCAGAAAGCCATCGAAAAGGAAGGAAAACAAATGAATCATAAACAATTGAACATATCCTGAAAAGGATGACTTGATCAACTTGGTTTATTGCTTATTGCACGAATAATCCATCTTGCATTATAAAATAATCATAAGAAGAGTTTGAGATTCGGGCAATGAACGAACCACTGTTAGCTGTCCTATATATCTTCCGTTGCATTAAAAATTATAGATTATTTATGATTAAAATATTGCATCATAAATAAATAATTATTTACGATGAAAAGGTTATTCCGTTGCTAATACTCTATTAATCACGATGAAAAATTTTCGTCGCTAATATTTGAAAAAAAATGAGAAATTTTAAAAATTAAAAAATTATAGATTATTTATGATAAAAATATTACATCATAAATAATTTATTATTGATGATGAAAGGATCATTCCATTGCAAGTACTCTATTAGTCATGATGAAAAATTTTCATCGCTAATATTTTAAAAAAAATTTAAAAAATTTAAAAATTATGGATTATTTATGATAAAATATTACATCATAAATAAATAATTATTTATGACAGAAAGGTCATTCCATCGCTAATACTCTATTAATCACGATGAAAAGTTTTATCACTAATATTTTAAAAAAATAAAAAATTTTAAAAATTAAAAAATTATAGATTATTTATGATGAAAATATGACATCATAAATAAATTATTATTTATAATGAAAAGGTCATTCCGTCGCTAATACTTTATTAATCATGATGAAAATTTTTATCGCTAATACTTGAAAAAAAATTAAGAATTTTAAAATTTAAAAATTATAGATTATTTACTATGAAAATATTACATTATAAATAATTTTTTTTATGGTGACAAAA
>NC_025995.2:62767360-62823539 GCF_000442705.2 Elaeis guineensis | reverse complement strand
TTAGTTGATGAACTAAAGAAACTAGGGATAAAGAACAAAGATCTAAAATCAAAAAATCAATCTTTATTAAAACAAAATGAAAGCATTTCAATTGAAAAATCCATCCTGCTTCAAGAAAATCAAAGTTTAAAGAATGAAATTGCCAAGTTAAAACCATTAGTTGAAAAATTCACCTTGAGTTCAAATAAACTTAATATGATTCTTGAAAATCAAAAGGCCGTGTATGATAAGGCTGGACTTGGCTATAACCCCTTGAAGAAATAAAAGTATCTGAAAAATATCTATATAAACTCTTTAAGTAACAAGTCTTCTAATATTACATGTTTCAAATGTGGTAGAGTAGGACATAAGTCATACACTTGCTTCTCTAACACATCTGCAAACTCAAATATAAAGAAAATATGGGTTCCAAAAGGAACCATTATGACTAACCAAAAAGGATCCAAGAAAGCTTGGGTACCTAAAACAAAAACTTGACTTTTGCTTGCAGGTGTGTCTAGCATCCCAAGGAGGAAACAAGAAATGATATCTTGACAGTGGATGCTCGAGACACATGACTGGTGATGAATCCCAATTCATCACTCTTGACGCTAAGAATGAAGGGATGGTCACCTTTGGAGACAATGGCAAAGGAAAGATCATCGATATAGGTAACATTGGTATCACTCCCTCCAAATACATTGAAAATATTTTGTTAGTAGATGGTTTAAAGCATAATTTACTAAGCATTAGTCAATTTTGTGATAAAGGATATAAAGTTATTTTTGAATCTTCTGTTTGCATTGTAACTAGTCCTATTAATGATGGCATTAAATTTATGGGACATAGACATGGTAATGTTTATATGGTAGATTTGAATGATCTATCCAAAATAAACATGCAATGCCTAGTATCCTTGAATGCTAAAATTAATGAGACTAGTTGGCTTTGGCATCGTAGGCTTGCACATATTAGCATGCATTCACTTTCAAAATTAATTAAGAAAGAATTGGTTCTTGGTTTGCCAAAATTGAATTTTGAAAAGAATAGAATTTGTGATGCATGCCAACTAGGTAAACAAACAAGAGTTTCATTTAAATCCAAAAATATTGTTTCAACCTCTAGACCTTTAGAGCTTTTGCATATGGACCTATTTGGACCTACTAGAACTACTAGTCTAGGAGGAAAACGATATGGTTTTGTAATTATAGATGATTACTCTCATTTTACTTGAGTTTTCTTTTTGGCATACAAAGATGAAACTTTTCAAGTTTTCACTAAATTTTATCGAAAAGTCACTAATGAGAAAGGATTTTCAATTCAAAATATTCGAAGTGATCATGGAACTGAATTTGAAAATCAAGACTTTGAAAAATTTTGTGATGAAAAAAGAATAGGCCATAATTTTTCTGCACCTAGGACACCCTAACAAAATGAGGTAGTAGAAAGGAAAAATAGAACCCTAGAAGAAATGGCCCGTACTATGCTATGTGAAAGCAACCTTTCAAGATACTTTTGGACGGAAGCTATTAACACAGCATATTACATTTTAAATCATGCTTTGATTAGACAAATTTTAAAGAAAACCCCCTATGAGCTTTGGAAAGAAAGAAAACCTAATATTACTTATTTTTATATTTTTGGTTGCCGATGTTTTGTATTAAATAATGGTAAAGAAAGACTTGAAAAATTTGATGCAAAATCAGATGAAAAATTTTTCTTGGTTACTCCACTAGTAAAGCTTTTAGAGTTTTTAACAAAAGAACCTTAGTAGTAGAGGAGTCGATACATGTTGTCTTTGATGAATCTAACGATCTTCCTTCAAGGAAGAATGAAGGTGTTGATGATGCAGATCCTCTTATAGAAGGAATGAAGGAGATCACTCTGAAAGATTCAACAATTCAAGATGATGAGGAACATGAAGACAAACAGGATGAGGGAGGTGAAGAACATCAAGAACAATCTCAAGGTACAAATGACCTACCCAAAGAATGGAGGTATGTTCACAATCACCCTAAGGAGCTAATTATTGGTGATCCTATGCATGGGGTAAAAACTCGTTCTTCACTTAAACATGTATTTAATCATTGAGCTTTTATCTCTCATCTTGAACCAAAAACTATTGAAGAAGCTGAAAATGATTATAATTGGATTAATGCAATGCAAGAGGAACTTAATCAATTTGAAAGAAATAATGTATGGACTTTAGTATCAAGACCTAAAAATTATTCAATAATTGGCACAAAATGGGTCTTTAGGAACAAATTAGATGAACATAAAAATGTAATAAGAAATAAAGCAAGATTGATTGCTAAAAGCTATAATCAAGAAGAAGGAATTGATTTTGATGAGACCTTTGCACCTGTTGCTAGATTAGAGACCATCAGACTTCTACTTGCATATGCTTGTTTTATGAAATTTAAATTATTTCAAATGGATCATGATGTCAAAAGTGCATTTTTGAATGGATATATAGCTGAAGAAGTCTATGTAGAACAACCTCTAAGTTTTGAAAATCATGCTTTTCCTAATCATGTTTTTAAATTAAATAAAGCTCTATATGGTTTGAAACAAGCACCTAGGGCTTGGTATGATAGGCTAAGCAAATTTTTACTAAACAATGGTTTTTCAAGAGGTAATGTAGATACAACCCTCTTCATTAAAAGAAATCAAAATGATATGTTAATTATACAAATATATGTTGATGATATTATTTTTGGGTTTACTAATGAATCTCTTTGTCAAGACTTTGCTAAGCTCATGCAGGGGGAGTTCGAGATGAGCATGATGGGAGAACTTACATTCTTCCTCGGACTCCAAATCAAACAAACAAAGGAAGGAATCTCCATCACTCAAAGCAAGTACACCAAGAAATTACTCAAAAGATTTGGAATGGAGAACTCCAAAGCAATTGGCACACCCATGAGCCCTTTATGTAAGCTTGACAAAGATGAAGGTAAAAGTGTAGACTTAAAATATTATAGAGGTATGATTGGCTCTCTATTATATTTAACTGCAAGTAGGCCTGATATCATGTTTAGTGTTTGTCTGTGTGCTAGATTTCAATCTAATCCTAAAGAATCTCACTTGAATGCTGTTAAAAGAATTCTTAGATATTTAAATGATACTCAAACACTAAGATTATGGTACTCTAAGGACTCATTAATTGATTTAATAGGATATTCAGATGCTGACTTTGCTGGATGTAGATTAGATAGAAAAAGTATTAGTGAAACTTGCCAATTTCTTGAAGTTAACCTAATCTCCTGATTTAGCAAGAAATAAAATTCGGTAGCACTGTCTACGGCCGAGGCCGAATATATTGCAGCCGAAAGTTGTTGTACTCAAATCTTGTGGATTAAGCAACAACTTGAAGATTTTGGTATCAAACTTAATGAAACACCCATAAGATGTGATAACACTAGTGCCATAAATCTTACTAAAAATCCAATTCAACATTCTAGGTCTAAACATATTGAAATCAGACATCATTTTATAAGAGAATATATTCAAAATAAAGATATAATTCTTGACTATATTTATACTGAAAATTAATTAGCCGATATCTTTACAAAGGCCCTAAGTGAAGATAGATTCTGTGAAATTAGGAGAGATCTAAGAATTCTTGATCCATTTGCTTAAATATCTCTCTAATTCCAAGGAATCAATGTCAAAATTTCTTTGAGCTCAATTTTCATCATCTCTCTTGGACCTAAAAGCTCAAGATTATCATTCTCACAACTTTTCATAGAGCAAAAATTCTTCTCCCAGAATTCTGAATTTTTTCAGAATTTATTCATATTTTTTCTAAAATTTTGTGAATCATGAGTCGACCCCCTAGGGTCGACCCAATGGCATACTTGTAATTTTCGGCCAAAATCGCACGGATTCCTCTCTTTTTGGTTAAAACCCTGTTCATAAGCCGACCCTCTCCATCTTCGTCTTTCTCCCTCCAAAACCTATAGTCCTCTTCTTGTTTCTCTCCAAATTCAAGGTCTAAGCCCAAGATCCTTCTCCCATCACCTCTCCACCTCAAATCGCCCCTTGGGAAAGGCGCTATTCCCATTTTTCTCCCTTGATTAGAGCGGTTGGAGAGTGCCCTAGCTTCCACCATTCTCCTCCAAATCGGGGTTTCTCTCCTCCAAAAATCCCTTTCCATCCCCTAATAACCCTCTATCTCCTCACACATTTGATCTTCCAAGTCTCCTTGCTTGTTCTGGTGGTGAGAATGTCTCCAAAAATGAAACTCCCTCAAAGAAAGAAATCGGTCCGTGAGTTGGAAGAGGGCATGCGCAGAAAAAGACAAGCTTCTCAGATCTCTTCTGCTTCCATTCCTGCTTCGGCATCTGCTCTAGGTTCCTCTCAGTCTCCTCTAAGCTCTAGTAAAATTTCTCTATCTGTCAGAAAGGTAGAACCCGGGAAAAATGTTGACTTCAGATTTTTTGAAAAAGAGGGGTTCTCCATTGGTTCAAAGATCAAAAACCAAGGTTGGAAATTTTACTGTTCTCTTAAAGAAGTTACATATGTAGATTTGGTTAGAGAGTTTTATCTGAATCTGTGCTATGGGAATGGAACAGTAACAACTACTGTTAAGGGTGTTGATATCTGTTTAGATCCTGTTATTCTGGGAGAGATTCTTCATTTGCCCTGTGAGGGATATTCAAACATGGAACTCCCAGTGAAGGAAGAAGGAATTAATGTAATTTTAGGAGGAACTTACTCGGGAAGCCTAAATAAACTTGAAGCCAAGATCCTGTCCATTGAAATGAGGATTCTACATCAATTGGTAACAAAGCTTTTCTTCCCAAGAAGTGGTAGACATGACCTTCTTTCAGGCCGAGACATTTGTATTATGTTTCATGTGATTACCCAAACCCCCCTAAACCTCCCTGCATTAATGATAGAAGCCATGAGGGAAACCCTGAATAGATCCAAGGCTCATCTGCCTTTTGGTATGGCCCTCACCTTGGTATTCAAGAGGTTTGGAGTTAGTTTTGAGGGGGAGGCATCTGCTAGGCTTTCTCACTCTGACACCATCAACCAACATACTTTGCACCGCATGGGATTTACTAGGACTGATGGTGGTTGGATTAAGGGTGCAGAAGAGAGAGTTGAGGACAGAGCTGAGGAAGAAGGTCCTTCATCACCTCTCCATGACATCAGGGCAGCATCTCCAGACATCCAGTTTGTTTCAGATCTAGAGGCTGGCCCTTCAGAATCCACTAGGAGGCACACTTCAGTCCAGCAGTCAGACAGCAGAGCATTTCCCTCAGAGATCAGATTGGCTGATGACCAGATTGAGATGATCTCACAGCGTGTGGCTTCCTTGCTTTCTCGACAGTGGAGCACTTCAGCTTTTGCACCGGGATCCACATCATTAGAGCATCTGATCAGACTTTGATCCCTCATATCTCCATTGTATTTCAGATGATCTCAGATCAGTCAGTTCGGATTCAGCAGCTCGAGGGTTACATTTTGAGACTGACTGGGAGGGTACTTGACTTGCAGGGGCAAGTATTAGTTCTGGCCCATCCACAGCCACAGGAGTGCACTACTGAGGTCTCAGACCTATCTATGGAGGCAGCCAGACTTAGAGGAGTATTGGAGAGTGGATTTGATTTTCTGAGGAGAGAGATCAGAGGCTCTAGTGAGCATGCATCCACACAGTTCACTGCACTGCTTCAGTCTGTTTCGAGAGCTCTGAACCTTCTTGACACCATCAGGCTCTCTCTTGCAGTTCAGTCTATTGCTTCTCAGCCTTCAGGATCATCTCGCCCACCTACTTGTGCCAGCACCTCCACTCGTGGCAGAGGCAGACAGGGTAGAGGATGAGTCCTTGGTCGTGATCCATCATCTCCCCACCCTATCTCCGATACATCTGATTCTGATCCATCCAGTCATGAGCTCTACTAGATCCTTGTAGTTAGTCTTGTCTTTTATCTTTTTCTAGGATCTATCTTTTGGGCCATGTAATGATGTTGACTGATTGACTTTTATGTTTTGGTATATGTATTGGAACCACTATGTGGTATCAGTCACTTTTTGATTATATATCTACTCCTTGACTTTTAATGTATGACCTTCAAATTTGATTGCTTTCAATTATGTGCATGCTTAAGATATTATGAATTGTAATATATGCTATCCATGATATCCAATGGTATATCTTTTATGTTTGTTGTATTCAGGGGGAGTAAACAAAAGTAATATTAGTAAAATTATTTCCATCAAAAGAAAAAAAAAGAGAAAATGTATTCAAAGAAAAAGGGGGAGTAAACAATCTTTTGTTGATGATGTCAAAAAGGGGGAGAAATGCTATACCAAAATGAAAGAATCAAAAGCAAATTGATGAAAGAATCAAAAGCAAATTGATGAAAGAATCAAAAGCAGATTAATAAAAGAATTAAAAGCAAAATGAGTAAATTGTTAAGCAAAAGCAAATGAGTAAACTTTAAAATTAATTCCTAGACATACTCTGGTACCAAAATTAAATAATCAAATGAGAATGAGCAAATTTTCAAGATGCTAAGCAATTTGAAAAACAAGCAAATGAGCAAATGAGATATTTTCAAATGAGCAATTTTCAAAATCCTTAGGTAAATTCTGCTTTGCTCTGATAACAAAAATAAATTTTCTGCTCTGATATCAAAATCATATAATCAAATGAACAAATTTTCAATCATTCAGCAATAGGCAAATTATTTATGCAAATGAGCAACACAAGCAAATGGGCACATGTATCGCATGCCAAAAGAATCAATCTTTTTTTCAAGCAAATGTATTTATAAGTAATTTTCAAGTTGGTTGTAAATTTTCTATTTATCCTCAAACTACCTATAATGCATTTCATTCCTTTGAAATTCATGCTCATTGATTCATATATATACTTTTGTTCAAGTGTTTTGTCATCATCAAAAAGAGGGAGATTGTTGCTCCTTGGATTGATTTTGATGATTACAAAGTATTTGAAGGAGTACTAATGATTTTCACTTGAAAAAGACTTATTGCTCTTCAGGAGCAAAATCATAATTTTACCAAAACCCTGATTTGAAAGCATCAAATGATAGAACAAAAGATTTGTGATCCATTGGTGAAAATTTTATTATTTTTGGACTTGTATTTTAAAATATATGCATGTTTGAAAAATATGAGTCGACCCATGAGTCAACTCATGGCACAATGAGCTGTTTGGCACGCAGATTTTTTGGCTTGGCACAACCTGTGAGTCGACCCATGAGTCGACCCCCAAGGCATGAGTCGACCCATGAGTCGACCCCTGCTGTTTTTAGGCCAAAAATCACAGAACCTTATTTTCTGATGATTTTCTGATGTTCTTCCACAGAGGTCGACCCATGAGTCGACCCCCAGGCATGAGTCGACCCATGAGTCGACCCCTGTGACGGAATTGTTCCACAACGACTAGTTTTTAACCCGTTTTAAGTGCTTTTAATGCTCATTTAATGTGGTCTAACGGCTCTATTTCAGTCCAGAATATTTTTCACCATTTTTTAAAGCTATAAAAGGGACAAAAAGGTGGGAATCAAAGAAGAGAATAAAGAAGAGAGTTTTTGAAAAAGAGATTTCAAGCAAACTTTTCAGCCCTAAGCAAGAGCTCGCTCAAAGTATTCAAGAAGCCTTTAATCCAAGCTCACCAACTCCTCAAGTGCACATTCAAGTCACCAACCACCTTGAAGAAATCAAAAAGAGTCTTCTTCTCTTTGAGTAAAGTGTATTTAAAGTCTCATTCGCTCATTAAAGGAGCTTTCTTTGTACTTACTTGTGCTATTCATTGTTATACTTTGCTTGAGTTATTATTTTTGTTTTGGAAGGATTCCAAAACAAGGGAAGGTTGATCCGAATCTTGAATCGGAGTGTATTGGGTTGGCTTGTACCCGAAAAATAAGTGGACTAGCTTGGGATAGCTAGAGTCAGAGTTTCCGACGTTTGTATTCGGGTTGAATACAAGTTAGTGGATTGAAATTTCCAAGTAGGAGCTTGGGAGTGGATGTAGGTGCAAGGTTGGCACCGAACTACTATAAATCCTTTTGTTTGTGGTGTGCCTAATTGCTCTTCTTTAACTCTTCATTATTCTCTTGCATTCTTGCAGTTAGTCATTAGCCTTGAATTAACTTTACTCTCCCTATTTATTTAGCTATTGTCAAACATTTTTTATAAGACATAAGTTAAGCTTAAATTTTTTAGAAACCCAATTCACCCCCCCTCTTGGGTTGCAAAGCTGGGCAACAAGAAGAGTGAACGATTCCTGAATGTTGGAGATGGAAGAGCTATTCCAGTTCTAGCTATAGAAAAAGTTCAACTTACTCTTAATTCAAATACCATTATTTTAGATGACTGTCATTATTGTCCATCTTTCCTTTGGAATATTATTTCCATCGACCTTTAGGCCAAGGATGGTTATAATTTTTCCACAAAAGAAAATTACCATGATATCATTATTAATGGTACCACAATTATGCGTGGATAATTGAAACATGGTATTTACACATTATCACAATCTGTTAGTGTAATGTACACATCGAACAAATATTCTAGAATAGATAATATCACAAATGCCTACCTTTGGCATTGTAAGCTTGATCACATAAATAAGAATAGTATAAATAGATTAGCTAAAGAGGAAATCCTTGATATCAATGATTATGAATTATTACCAACATATAAGTCCTATCTTTTTGGGAAGATGACCAAGTCATCCTTTACTAGAAAGGGTGAATGAGCCAGTGATGTTCTAGGTCTAGTATACAGTGATATATGTAGACTTATGAACATAAGCACCAAAGGAGGGTATTCCTACTTCATTATATTTACTGAAAACCTAACGAAATATGGGTATGTCTAGCTTATGAAGTATAAGTCCGAATCATTTGAAATATTCAAATGATTCCATAATAAGGTAGAAAAATAAACTGAGAAGAGTATTAAAATTTTTCGATCAGATCGAGGAGGTGAATATCTTTTCAATGAATTTTTGATATATCTAGGAGAGAATGAAATTCTCTCCTAAATATGATAAGAGCTAGCAGAGTCCAATCGCTATCAATCTGTCTCCTCCCTGTGTCCAGTCGACAACATCAGAAGATCATCTGATAAGGGTTATGCATGGCACTCTAACTATTACTGACCTTATGATTTTATTTTTGGTCTGGTCATGAGATATAAGTGTAATATTCCAACCTAACTATAGATATAAGTATAGTATTTTGGCTCCACCATAAGATAAGTGTGGTATTTCGGTCTAACCACAGAACAAAAGTTTGGTATTCTAGCCCCACCATAGGGTATAAGTATTGTATTCTGCCCAGCCATAGAGTCTAAGTGTGGAATTCCAGCTCAGCCATAGGGTCTAAATATAGCATTCTAATCCCATTGCAAGACATAAGAGTGGTCATAGTTAAAATGAAAGCTGATGAGTTGAATAGAATTTGCATTGATTCAGATTATTGAATATGATTGGTTTTAAGTCAGATATATAATTATGTATATGAATATTTGAAAGATATTAATATTACTGAATTTGTGTTTCATAAATGATTTTGATTATGTTTGTATATTGATTAATGATAAATTATATTTTGACTATCGTATTCTATATTATCACATGAATTAACTAGTCAAGATATTCATTGCTTAGTTAGTTGTCAAGCTCATTATTCTCTCTTTATTTTTTTAAATTCAGATATTTAGTTGTATCAACATAATTTAGAATTGAATTTATTACTATTTTTTACAGGACTATCATTTGAGGTTCAATGGATGTAAGATTTTTGAATTTTATTTATCAGTTGGGTTTACTAGATAATTGAATTTTGACTTTTAGTTATTTACATTAACTCTGCTGTGATGCATTTGATATCATGTTAATATACCTTGTATGCTTATAGGGAGTGTTCTCTATAAATATACAGTGGTTGCCATGATCCCTAGCTTGCGATCTCGGGTTAGGGACATGATAGTTATAAAATGCTGAAATTATGATTTACAATCACAAATCATATTTCATTTTCTGCTGATTGAAGCTGTTGTTTGGCTTACGTGCAGATTCTGTGAAGCATGCACGTTAGTTCCAAACACATTGACAAGAGTCACTTTTGTTTGAGACTAATATATGAATAGTAGTTAACATGACTAGTCTTTCGTGGGGAGCAGTTGTCAATTGATCCCAAAATATCCAATGCAGCTTTCAGAACCATCTTGTACACTCACATGGGACACAGATTTGTTATATGGGTACTCACGTGCATATATATTTGTTATTAGTTTATATCTTTTTCCATGCAAGCAAGCTATATATCATGTTGTTAATCGATGGGATCTTTAGGCACCCTCCTCCAATTCTTTCTTGCTGTCCTTTCTCAGTACAGTGCATGTTTTATATTCCGTTATTAGTTGCAACATCTATAGTAGGGAGCTGAAACCATGCATTGTATAAGCAGATGTATGATAATGCACATAGTTTCCATTCTAAATCCATGTTTCGGCTGTGATTTAGTTTTTTCATGTTACTTTAGCTCTGCATCTCGGTAAACTCTGAAGTTTTATCATGTAAAACTAATATAACAATGCATATGCTAAATATCTAATTCATAATGAAGATGATATATTCTACTACTATCCACACCGGCAAGCTTTAGAAATGCAGTTGACGTTATGAAGCAAACCATAAATTAGCACCTATACATACATAAAGAAAAGAACCGGTTGCCTTCATGGCAAATTTTTTTCTGCAGCTGAAGGGCTTACAGCAAACTTGACCTCATAGGAATGAAAACTATGCAATTAATGCACAAGTAGTTATATGTCAGAACTGAATATATAGTCTTGGTAAAAATGTTATCAAAAAAAAAAAAGTCATGGTTAAATTAATCCCTACAATCATGACAGCTTCCCATGTTCATTAAATATCAGATCTGTATGACACATGTCCAACACTCATTTATTTACTAGCATATAAGTAATCAAAAAAATAACAATGTCCTAACTAGACATAATAAGGTGGTGTAGCCATCAATATCTGCTGATCCTCGAAGAGACAAATTCCAAAGGCAGGGCACATACACAAGATGCTCTACTAATGGCGGATGCAGCTCCCATGGAACACATGAGTGCATGCAGTGACACGCATCCCCCCCCTCCCCGACGGTGAACTCTTCACCACACCAAGTAGGGTTTGCCTTCACCTAACGTCACAGCCAGTAGAGAGTTGTCATTGTAGCCAAGCATCTGAACTACCTGGTAATGATTACAGACTCCACAAGGACCAAGAACAGAATTCCCACAACCACAAAAGAATTCATAGAACCATATAACCACCGCACACAAGCAAAAATCTATGAGGAAGAGAGAGAGTGTGTGTGTGTGAGAGAGAGATGGGTATGGTATCTATTGGAGCGGGTTGAAGGAACTTGGAATCAACTTTCTCCCATCCATGCATAGCCACCAAGTCAAGAAGGAGTCTATGCATGGATGGAAGGTGTGTCACAGCTGTAGGTTTGAGACCTGCAAGGGCCACCAATATTGTGGCTAAGGGCTAATGGCTCGGCATGTGAGTTATTGTCTGCTCTGATCGATTGACTTTATGGTTTTATCCTTCTAGATTCTAATCCCAAAGTCATTTCATGTTGCTGTAGGTTTGAGACCTGCAAGGGCCACCAATATTGTGGCTAAGGGCTAATGGCTCAGCACGTGAGTTATTGTCTGCTCTGATCGATTGACTTTATGGTTTTATCCTTCTAGATTCCAATCCCAAAGTCGTTTCATGTAGAAAGGATGGCCCTTCCTATATAAGCCTGAATCCCTCTTGACTTATAAGCCTACTTCCATATTATCACCACATACAATCCAAAATTGGATCATTCAATCCTTTTGAGGATGATCCCAATTCTTGGTTCGGATTGTTTTGGAGGTTTTGGATCCTGATCATATGATCATTTTGGGCAAGTGTCAATATCAAGTCAAAAATGCAAATATGGGTTTGGATTATATGCTTTGCATAAAAGAATGATTGATCTTCTTTTGCAACATCAATCATTGGATCATATTTTGCACACCTTTTAATGCCCTCCAACCTTTCCCTTCAAAGGACAATTGTTAGCATAGATCATGAGGTAGACGTCATAGTGAAAGTTATGGAAAGCTTGATCTAATTGTTCACGCTTGAAAAGAATATCATCATTCTTTTGCACAAAAGATATAACCCATAATCTGTAAACATTCACATCTAATCACTAATAGGCTACTTAAGGATGCAAGAGCAAAATTATCTAGAATCTACATATGTGCCTTTGTGTAAACTTGGTCATAATCAAGATAAAGTTTGCACGAAGGTTGCTCAAGGCATTTTCGTATGACTCACACGAAACTCTATGTTATGCTAGATTCCCACAATATTACTTTCTAATTTATAACCCAAATTGCCAACAAGACTTTTTGTTCTCACTTTCCTATTGTTATGCAGAATATTTTTTTTTCCTTAACATTCCCTTTATGATTTATAGTGAAGTCAAAAGTTAAATATATTGACTTGCTAGTGCAGTACAAGGTCTCACTTTCCTGGTATTTCACACAGATCCATCATTGTTTTTCTTTATGGTAAAGGATGGAGCAAAGCTTCATTAAGCAAAAGAGTCGAAGGAAAAAATACAAGGTCTTAGGGATACATGACAAAGAGTAAAACATGAATATGATAAGATTTGCACTCCATATAATAAAAAGATCCAGAAGAACAATAAACCCAAACCTAATATCTAACAACCACTTCCTATCAAGATTAAGATCAGCCTGAAAACACTTGTTTCCCATATGCTCAAAATCGAACTCGACCCTGAATATCCTCCCGGAACCGCAACTCATAATCCTGAAAGGACTAAAATTGAGCTGGATCTTATGCCAATGACAAATGAAGGTTCCAATGCCGAGAAGATGATATCTCATCGGCCACCTGCAACCAAATTGAAACAATTTCATATTAAAGAAGATACCCCATTGTTCACCTTTGCTTGTCCACCCCTTGTACCCTATCCTCCATGCCAATAATCTGAAAGTATCTGAGTTTAAATTGCAGTGATAGCATCTAGCATCCATAAGTATACACAAAATCTATAGATGGAAATTTAACAGGCTATATAGAAACCAAGCAAACCAACTATTGGAGAGCTGAGGACAAAGCCCAGGCATAGCACTCAGTGACCATCGAAGGGATTTACAATATAAATTATTGATACAGCCAACTACACCTTGGCAAATCCCCCATCCTTTCATCTTTTGCCGGCCACTCATCAGCTGATCTGGAATGTCCATAACTGAATCAGGTAGATCACAAATAGAACAATAGTTATTTTGTATCAACATCATCCTCGTTCATAGCAAATCTCCCTGGAGTCTGCCCGCAAAATATCAGCCAAATAATCAGTAGCCCTCGCCTTGTTAGCCAGATAATCAGCAGCTTTGTTTCCTTCAAGAAAAATGTGAGTTATGTGAAAAGTTTGAAAGCAGTTTCTCCGCACAAATTAGTCCTAGATGACAAGATCAAGGTAATTTCTCTCTGAAATTCAGAGAGCCACTGAATGACAGTTAGAGAGTCATCCTCCAACCAAAATTCCGATACATCCATCTCATATAAGGCAACTTTAACCCCCAACCATGCAGCTACTAGTCCTACAAATGGCACCGTAGAGGGTGCAAAATTTTGCCTCTAGCTCTCGAAAGAGTCCCCTTATTTATGACCCTAATAGTGAAAGCAGCCGCAGCCTCATTAGAGGACGCTGACGCATCAAAATTAAGGTCAAGAACCCCGATAGGAGGAGGTGATATCTACCAGGGCCGGAGGTGATATCTACCAAATCCAGAAATTCAATAATCCATGATCTTTCAGTCCACTTTATGAGAAACTCTTGGAAATTAAATGGAGCTAGATAAAGGCAGCATATTACTTTTGTACTTATAATGTTTGCTCAGTAAAATATTTTCAATTTTTTGAAGGATGAATATATTGTTGCTTTTAGGAATTCTGTGGGGTACCAAATATGATCTACAATTAATATTTAATTATTAAAAGCACTTGAAGTTGGCTCTAAATGCACAGCAATCTCAAAAGAATATAATGATATTTAAAAGGAAACAAAGTAACTTCTACTTTGCATAAAACTTTCGTTAATAGTGGAAACTATTAAAAGTAAGGTTTGAAAGCTTGGTTTAGGTTCTAAAAAGACATCAGATGTAAAAAAATGTCATTCAATTTTTACCTTAAAGATTACAATGATAGATCATATTTTTGTTGTCATTTTCCCTGATGCATTCAATGAGGTCAAAAAGTCATGGCCTCATGTTTTGTTCACTTATGAAAGAAAATTCTGGCTACCTTCTTTCTTTATATTAAGATTATTTGCCATTTTCCAATTGCAAGCTCAAGTTAGTTAAGTCATCTTACTAAGTTTGCATTTAATGCTGATATGTGCATGTCCATGTTAGCACGTTTCCTTTTGCCTATCTATCTTTTGTAGGTTAACTATTCATTAATTCAAACCATATAATTTATTTAATGTCTCCAATGAATAATTTAAGTTCTTGCCGAAGCATGGTATAATATTTTGATGTGATGCATTGCTGTCAAAATAATTTTTCTATTTTTCTTAATGAGATAATGAAAAAACATAGAGAATTAAATGACTTTTTCTTATAATTCCTTTCTTCTAGCAGATTTCTGCTTATGATACCCTTTTTTTGGTAACCAATGGAACTTGAAACTTGGATGAAGTTTCAGCAGGCAAGAAAGAGAGAGGTAGCCCGACCACTTCCAAAAGCAGGTAGGGATTCTTCAAAAAGCGGACTGGAACTGCTTCCGCATCTGGCACTCCCCAACCTTTTCTATCTATCTTTAGAATTAGGGCGAGTGTCTAAAGACCGGGTTATCTCTTTGAATCTACACTCCACTCGCCGCCAATGCGGAAGGATGCCGCCGAAAAGAATGGAATGCGGCTTCGCTCTGCTGGATGCATCCTCGGATAAGATGTAGCAACTTTTTTCTTTATTGATGAGTTGACCTGAAGCTACTTCATAGAGGGGACATCGTATTACCCCCGAGCTTCATCTGTGAACCCTCTGTACTTCTTTTGACGGACGGAGTGCCTATTTCACATTGAAACGTGACCTGCTATGCCGGTCGAGGCTCAAAACTGAGATTTAAAAGCAAAGTTGAAATCATGAATTCAGTACAAATATTGAAACAATATCTAAATGTATGTGGTAATATTGTTACCATTATGGTTAGATAAACCTAATGAAAATATAAAATTTGTCATGAATATCAAAATAGTTTTCTTCTTCGGCAAAATAATGGCGAGGTTCATACTTTGGAGTGAAGCATCCCAAAGAGTGTATTAGTTTTTTTTCTTTTTAAATATTTTAAAACTTGGACAAGATAAATCTTAGCTGAAATCTGAATGAGGGCAGTAGATTGTGTTGATAGAATATATATATATATATATATATATATATATATATATATATATTATATATATATATATATATATATATAGGTAGATAGATAAATTTATTTGGTTGCGTTACCAAAGGTTCTTGGTTCGAACAGCATATCCAATCTGTACTCTTTGAATCATTGTTTGAATTACATAATTAAGTATGATCCTTCTAATGATGGGTCACATTTCTTTTCATGTTAAGTTGGATCTAGCCTAAGTTGAAGTCCTAAATAATTTTTTTTTACTAAATTAAATACTATCATGTATTGACAAATGTAGTCAGACTTAATTGGATTGCTTTCAAGTCATTGCAAGAAGATCATGCTACCATTCCATGCTTTAAAATAAAACCAAATCATATAAAGAAAATGTATTCAGTTTTGTATTCTTGATGTGGAAGTAAGAAGCATTTTGTTAAAGTATTATTTTCGATTCTTAGGCACATTAGATATTGTGGATCCATAATGACATGTGCTGCATCACTAGCACATAAAAGCACAAGCTTGATGCATGTGATTATGATGGCATGTTAACAAAGATTTTGGAGTTAACTTATTATAGTGTTGGAAACAAAGTTATGTTATTTAGATGCGATTGGTATGATATTAAAAGCGGTATAAGAGTGCACCGTGATCATGGTCTCGTAGATATAGACCATAGATCATGACTGAATACCAATGAGCCTTTTATATTTGTACAACAAGCACAACAAGTATATTACATCACTTATCCATGCAATAGTAGGGAGACACATGATTGGTGGGCTATATATAAAACTAAAGCTAAGAATTTCTTTAATATCCGTTTAGCAGATACAGGTGATGACAATATATTTTCGGATATTGATGTGTATCAAGAGGATGATATTGCAAATCTATTTGTAGTTCCGGCTAATGAAGAACTTGACACGCTTATTTGCAAGTTGATTTCTCTCAATTTGAAATACTAGATGATGACGAGATACATAAGTTACAATAAAGACTAAAAGAAGTGGTAGTAGAAGAGGAAGAGGAAGAGGAATAAGAAGAGGAGAATGAAGAGGATGCAGAGGATGAGGAGGAAGAAGAATTTGAAAACGATGATGAGTCTAGTGAGAAAGAAAATGAGTTTGAATTGTCTGATGATGATAATGATTGATTTGTTCAATGTTGCCATTCACATTTAAATTTAGTTGCCATGTAATGTATTATTACTTTTGATTGTTTACAATTATATATATATTAGATAATTTTGATCACAATTTATCAAATATTTTTTTGACTATTTGATCTATGCCAACATTATGGGTTTGTATTATATTGTTGCAAAAAATATTTGTGATCTTAAGTTAGATTCATAATATCTAATATATGCATCTAATCTTTGTATATGAACAAGGATAATGACACATGGTAGAGTATCCCGACTTGGTTGAAATGGTAGTAAAGGAAGAGATGGATCTGGACAATAACTTCGAGATTCACAAGATGGAAGTGAATGTGATGGGGATATTGGGAGACACCTAGAATGATTTATCCGTAGGCTATTTAACATACCTCTACCTGCTGAGGTGTATGGTTCATTGCCTATGGAGGAGCCCTCTATCAATCCTTCACCTTATGTGCCTCTTAGTATGGGTTTAGTTGACCCTATGCACACAAGAGGCTCGAACCAACCTGCTCTTAGCCAACCATTGAAGCAGATAAAATTTCCATCACAATGAAAATGAATAAGTAGGTTTTATAATTATATATTCTTATTTGATATCTATTTTTGTTGTTATTTCGTATGATTAATTTCGTTGATGTTTAATGTGCATATTCATCGAGCCTGAGGTGTCACCGCAGATGAGTGTTTGACTGAAGCAATGCTTTAAAGAAGCTTGGCCTTGGTGGAGAATGATAGAGCAAACAATCAAGGATGAGTTATTGCACGGATTTGTGGTGATGTATTAGGCTTTTACTTAGTTCATAATGTGAGTAAGTTATTACAATAACAAGGTATAAGTCGTCGGTGTATTTTGTAAGTAAGGTATAGATGGTCTCCAGTAGAAGATCATGATGTTAGGAAATGCTGAATGAGTATCAATAGACATCTATTTACTGGCATGATGAGTGAGGCATAGAAGAAATATGTTGATGAGTTAAAGGAGACAAATCCACGAGCCACACTTGCCGACAGAATCGATAAAGTTCATCCAAGTTGGACGAAATAAGAGATAGGATGAATTGCATCAGAAGCATTAGCTTATAAATCAATGACAGTAGAAGTCTAAAGCTGTTCGAAAAAATTGAATGAAGCAAAATGAAGGATCGATCACCAAGCATTCAAGGGGTTTCATTCCCTTTGTGATGCAAAAGGGGAGGATGGTGATTTATTAAGTATTTCTCTATTGTTATTGATATTTATATTCAGTTATATCTTTATGAAATAGTATTTGTTGTAGATGCAAGAGAATGGTGCAGAACCTACTATTGCAATGCTTTTTAACTGCACCCACAAGAAGAAGGGGATTGAGGAGTTCATGGATGCAAAAACTAAGAAAGATAGCATAGGTTTTCAATTTTATATCTAAGTATATCTATGTGTTAATATATATTAACATATATATGTATATCCATATGTATATCTATAAGTATATCCACATCCAAGAAAGGTTCTTTTGAGATATCTTATAAGTATATCTATTTGTATTAATATGGAGATTTCTTATTATAAATGCCGTGAATGTAGATTTGAAGTTGTTCTAATATTGGTTAAGAATTATTCTAGGAAGTGTTGTTATGGTGGTTGTTGGGCATTAAATTGAATGGTTGGTTTGCATTATTAACAGGTTGTGTTTGCAATTTTGGAAAGTCATAATTTTAGTGTAAACTCTATCAGATTTTTGAGAAATATCTAATAGATTTTGAATATATAGGTTTGTAGAGTTGGGATGTTATATTAATAGCTAAATTATTGTTGTTCTATTTATCTTATTTTTATGCATATCGTCCATGAAATAGAGATATTTATTTATTTAATTTTTGTTAAAGATCGAACCTTTTCAATATATGATTACAGGAGGTATATAAGGCTGCTCTTGCAGAAAAGTATAGCTCAGAGATTGAATCACAATTTTCATTTGATGTTACTATGTGGGTGGAAGCTACAGGAGATGTTTCTAAAAATAAAATATACGAATTTGGGCTATATGCACATTCATCTAATGTACTCATAAGGACTCCTACATCATGCTCTATTTCTCAACCAGACGACCTTCAGGGAGTGCATCACCACCTACTCTACTATCCAAGGAACTATGAAGATTACACAGGAGCATATTATAGCAGTTTTGATTAACCCTCAATATAGAGAGATGCTGTGATATCTTATTTTTAATATTGGTTTTACATCCTTTGAGTAGTTGTCATCTCCTCCACAAAAAGGAACCGAGTCAGATAACCCTCCAATAGATCCTCCTTGTGATTGATGTTTGATTATGAACTTATTAGGTGTAGTCTTTGTTTGATGCTGGGTACTAACTAGAGTTGAATTGTTTAATGTTTTGATGTATTGTAATTGCTTATGGATTGAAATCTTGATGGATGCTAAACTTATGTTTTGTAGAAGCTTTACTAAAATGTGTTTGCTCAAAAGTATTGTTGTGTTGTTTTGTGTTATAAAAAATTAGTGAGTTGGTACTTTCATATATCAAGTTATATCCAAATTGAAATTTACTTTGATATACTTTGTAAAACTTGAAGTTTGCTATTTACTTGATATATTATGTGTTTTAATGCTTATCAATAGTTGCTACGATCTTTGCCTTGATCATATTATAAATCAAACTGAAACCCTTATATTTGATGTTCTTAGTGCCAATGCATTTCATCTTGAATTATTCAACTGAAAAGGGGAAAGAAAGTTAGCTAACCATCTATAATAGATAAATCCAGATTTTTGAAGAACATTTGCTCTTGAGCCCAAAGTGCTTTGATATATTAATTTTGAAATAACTAGATGCTCTGAATTTGATATTTTATGCTTGTATCTGAAATTGGATTGGTAGAAACATGATTTGCTGTAAATTTCTTGATGCACTCCTAATATTGAAATGTAACTTTTTGAAGCTGTCAAAAAGGAGAAGAAGTTTAGTAGAGGATAAGTTGAGTATTTGCTTGAGCTAATCTAAATATTTTATGATTTGTTCATGAAGTATGTTCTTAGTACATTTGCTTATTTACTTCATGTTAATTAATGATGCATAATTCTTAGAAGTGCATGATACTTTATTATGCATATCCTTAAGATTTTGTCATTATTAAAAAGAAGAAGATTGTTGACCCAAGGATTGATTTTGATACAATTATATATATATTAGATAATTTTGATCACAATTTATCAAATTTTTTTTTTGACTATTTGATCTATGCCTACATTATGGGTTTGTATTATATTGTTGCAAAAAATATTTGTGATCTTAAGTTAGATTCATAATATCTAATATATGCATCTAATCTTTGTATATGAACAAGGATAATGACACGTGGTGGAGTATCCAGACTTGGTTGAAATAGTAGTAAAAAAAGAGATGTATCTGGACAATAACTTTGAGATTCACAAGATGGAGGTGAACGTGATGGGGATATTGGGAGACACCCAGAATGATCTATTCGTAGGCTATTTAACATACCTCTACCTGCTGAGGTGTATGGTTCATTGCCAATGGAGGAGCCCTCTATCAATCCTTCACCTCATGTGCCTCTTAGTATGGGTTTAGTTGACCCTATGCACACAAGAGGCTCGAACCAGCTTGCTCTTAGCCAACCATTGAAGCAGATAAAATTTCCATCATAGTGGAAATGAATAAGTAGGTTTTATAATTATATATTCTTATTTGATATCTATTTTTATTGTTATTTCGTATGATTAATTTCGTTGATGTTTAATGTGCATATTCATCGAGCCTGAGGTGTCACCGCAGATGAGTGTTTGACTGAAGCAGTGCTTTAAAAAAGCTTGGCCTTGGTGGAGAACGATAGAGCAAACAATCAAGGATGAGTTATTGCACGGATTTGAGGTGATGTATTAGGCTTTTACTTAGTTCATAATGTAAGTAAGTTATTACAATAACAAGGTATAAGTCATTGATGTATTTTGTAAGCAAGGTATAGATGGTCTCTAGTAGAAGATCATGATGTCAGGAAATGCTAAATGAGTATTAATAGACATCTATTTACTGGCATGATGAGTGAGGCATAGAAGAAATATGTTGATGAGTTAAAGGAGACAAATCCATGAGCCACACTTGCAAACAGAATCAATAAAGTTCATCCAAGTTGGATGAAACAAGAGATAGGATGAATTGCGTGAGAAGCATTAGCTTATAAATCAACGACAGTAGAAGTCCAAAGCTGCTCGAAAAAATTGAATGAAGCAAAATGAAGGATCGATCACCAAGCATTCAAGGGGTTTCATTCCCTTTGTGATGCAAAAGAGAAGGATGGTGATTTATTAAGGATTTCTCTATTGTTATTGATATTTATATTCAGTTATATATTTATGAAATAGTATTTGTTGTAGATGCAAGAGAATGGTGCAGAACCTACTATTGCAATGCTTTTTGACTGCACCCACAAGAAGAAGGGGATTGAGGAGTTCATGGATGAAAAAACTAAGAAAGTTAGCATAGGTTTTCAATTTTATATCTAAGTATATCTATATGTTAATATATATTAACATATATATGTATATCCATATGTATATCTATAAGTATATCCACATCCAAGAAAGGTTCTTTTGAGATATCTTATAAGTATATCTATTTGTATTAATATGGAGATTTCCTATTATAAATGCCCTGAATGTAGATTTGAAGTTGTTCTAATATTGGTTAAGAATTATTCTAGGAAGTGTTGTTATGGTGGTTGTTGCACGTTAAATTGAATGGTTGGTTTGCATTATTAACAGGTTGTGTTTGCAATTTTGAAAAGTCATAATTTTAGTGTAAACTCTATCGGATTTTTGAAAAATATCTAATAGATTTTGAATATATAGGTTTGTAGAGTTGGGATGTTATATTAATAGCTAAATTATTGTTGTTCTATTTATCTTGTTTTTATGCATATCATCCATGAAATAGAGATATTTGTTTATGTAATTTTTTTTTAAAGACTGAACCTTTTCAATATATGATTGCAGGAGGCATATAAGGCTGCTCTTGCATATAAGTATAGCTCAGAGATTAAATCACAACTTTCATTTGATGTTACTATGTCGGTGGAAGCTACAGGAGATGTTTCTAAAAATAAAATGTACGGATTTGGGCTACATGCACATTCATCTAGTATACTCATAAGGACTCCTACATCATGCTCTACTTCTCCACCAGACGACCTTCAGGGAGTGCATCACCACCTACTCTACTGTCCAAAGAACTATGGAGATTACACAGGAGCATATTATAACGGTTTTGATTAACCCTCAATATAGAGAGATGCTGTGATATCTTATTTCTAATATTGGTTTTACATCCTTTGAGTAGTTGTCACCTCCTCCACAAAAAGAAACCGAGTCAGATAACCCTCCAACAAATCCTCCTTGTGATTGATGTTCGATTATGAACTTATTAGGTGTAGTCTTTGTTTGATGCTGGGTACTAACAAGAGTTGAATTGTTTAATGTTTTGATGTATTGTGATTGCTTATGGATTGAAATCTTGATGGATGCTAAACTTATGTTTCGTAGAAGCTTTACTAAAATGTGTTTGCTCAAAAGTATTGTTGTGTTGTTTTGTGTTATAAAAAATTAGGTTATGCCTGATATGTTGAGAATTAGGATATATATTGAGCTGCTATTATATTTACAAATAATTTTCCAAGTGAAAGTTTTACTAAAGAATTTGCAAGAAAAATAGAATGCTAAATGAAAACTTTACTAAGAGATTACCTTGTTAACAAACCTCAAACCATCCCCAAGGGATCGCCGAGGCTTATCACTGAGGGATCTATAAGGGGTAACTTCCTCACAAATTATTTAGCTGGCTAATTTTTAGCGAGCAAAATTCTCTCGATGAATCCCTTGGCAATTACTAAGGGATTTCATAGTGCATTTTGGTTAATGAATCCATTGAAAAATATCGTTCTTGGCAAATGGCCTTTAGTTTTACCAAGAAAACTTCTCTCGCTGAAAGTTTTCGATTGCTTGGTTATTACCGAGAGATTTCTATGGGAGACTTTCACCAACATCACATACTCCAGGCAATAGATTCCCTTTGAAAATCCCTTGGTGAATCTCTTTACCAAGGAATTTATGACTTTCATCAAGGGAAGTTGCCTCTCGCTGAAAGGCTAATTTCTGGCAGTGAAGAATTTTTCACTGCACTAACAAATTAAATTATTATGATATGGACACTTAACATAACAAAATTTGCAAATTGCATGGTAGCCATTGCACTGTTGATCTTGTCTATACAAAACTTGTTGACAATTATTGGTGCATCATAGCCACTGCACCAATAAATTTACAAGTAAACTAATCTGCACAATTTCACTTTGTAAATTGAGTAGAACATAGATTATCTATTAAAAGCTATCCCTACATAACAACAAGATGTAGACTTAATAAACCTCTAGTTGATTTTCTTTCTAGGTATTTTAGATGGTGAATTTTATAGTCTCAATTCTTACTTTACATTTTTTTGACAATATTTGAATTCAAATTTTATTGTTAGGACAACAGTGCTGATCTCTTTTTGGAGTTCGTCATAGAAGTTTTATCCAAATTGGTGTTCCCCATTCCCATAACAGAAGCTGGTGCATGCATGGGTGTGGAGAAGTGGATATTTCAGAAGCAATTGAAGCAAGAAAGTTTTTATAAGAAGACTGCAAAATGGTTGCATTGCCCTAGTTAGAAGATCCTAGCTACTAAGGGGCTAGTAAGATAGTAATTACAATCATGGCAGATACATAATTAAGAGAAGAACTAGAAAAGGAATGCATGGGATTTATCTCAGATATTTCATTTTAGCTTCAAGGGGTTTTGGATGCCAAGTGAACAATCTTCTTCTAATTAAACAAAAGAACTTAGAGAGAGGAAAAAATGAAGTTTAGTGGAAAGAAGTAGATGGGATTATGGATCATTAATATGGTTAAGAAATGGATGCAGCAGTGTTTTGGGATTGTAGACCCAAATCCAAACTAGATTGGAGCCAAAACTAAATTTTTCAGGTTGGAGCCAGGTTATATATGGACCCCACTCGACCCAAATGATCCAATAGGGCAAAATTTTTGTCCATGAACCTAACCAGATCCTATCTTCTATTATATTTGGTGTGGGTCCAATAGTCGGACCTGATCAAGGAATCGATCAGATCAAGATCACTCATGGCCTGTTCCAATCCAACCCATTCGCACCACTATTAACCAGTCAGATATTTGTAGATGTAGCATGTCATCAACATAAGAATACTAAGTCAAGGATTTGTATAATATTGTAAGCATTTGGCATGCCAATTCCATGATGACAAGCAAAGCCATGTCCCATCTCTTGTAACATGTGAGCCATTTTTGTTAAACATAAACAATTCAATTACTAGTGCTAGAACCAGTTTGAGTAAAACTAGATTCTTTGTCTCTAATGAACCATCTTCATTGTACCTGGACAATCCTACATCTTTGGTTTTTGCAACTTGATATCAATCAAAACATGCTATGCAACGGAAATAGACCATTTTCCACTAGAATGGGATGTAATGCATGGGAGCACTTTGAATTTCATGCTCAGCATATTATGTGCGTATGATGCAATGCTAGTATCTCTTTGGTTTTCTAGTGCGCACTGCAGATATAATTTTACCATATTAGGCTCATATATATAGCATTATAATATAATATTATATTATAATATGTTTATGATAATATATTATATTATCATAACATAACTATAACAACAAAATATAGTGATTGTAATTGTTGGGTGTAAAACCCCCCCAGCCGAAGTTCGTGTCAGGAGTGACCCCTCGGGGATTCTACAGGAAAACTTCGTCCGGACTCCTACGGGAGCCGGACTCCGTCTCCAACTTTAACTGCAGACAAGCTTCGTCCGGACTCCTACGGGAGCCGGACTCCGTCTCCAACTTTGACTGCTGGCAAACTTCGTCCGGACTCCACGGGAGCCGGACTCCGTCTCCAACTCCAACTGCAGACAAACTTCATCCGGACTCCTACGGGAGCCAAACTCCGTCTCCAACTTCGGCTACAGGCAAACTTCGTCCGGACTCCTACGGGAGCCGGACTCCATCTCCAACTTCGGCTGCAGGCAAACTTCGTCCGGACTCCTACGGGAGCCGGACTCCATCTCCAATTTCAACTGCAGGTAAACTTCATCCGGACTCCTACGGGAGCCGGACTCTGTCTCCAACTTCGGCTACAGATAAACTTCGTCCGGACTCCTACGGGAGCCGGACTCCATCTCCAACTTCAACTACAGGTAAACTTCATCCGGACTCCTACGGGAGCCGGACTCCATCTCCAACTTCTACTGCAGGTAAGCTTCATCCGGACTCCTACGGGAGCCGGACTCCATCTCCAATTTCAACTGCAGGTAAACTTCATCCGGACTCCACAGGAGTCGGACTCCGTCTCCAACTCCAACTGCAAACAAACTTCGTCCGAACTCCTACGAGAGCCGGACTTCATCCCCAACTTCGACTACAGGAAGACCTCTTCCGAGCTCCTACGAGAGCCGGACTTCGCCTCTGACTCCAGCTACAGGTAGGATTTGTCTGGGCTCCCACGGGAGCCAGACTTCCACCCTGAATTCCTGTTGAAGGTCTCGGCCGAGGTTCCTCGACAAATGATCCCCATCCGGGCTTCCGTGGAAATCAGACTCCAACCGAACTTTGGCCGACAAGTCTGGACCCCCTAGCAGGCCGTAGTAACGGCCACGACTCTGCTCCACTCCCTGCGGAGGATCCTACGCAGCTCCATTACTCCCTGGCAAGCCACAGTAACGGCCACGATTCTGCTCCACTCTCTGTGGCGGATCCTGTGCAGTTCCACCACTCCCTGGCGAGTCGCGACAACGGACGCCGCTCCACTCCCCATAACTGATTTCACGTGGCGAGCCATGGTGACAGCCACGACTCCACCCCATTACTCTTCATGATAAATTTCTCCTGGCCCTGTACGGCCCATGATGAGACGATCATAAATAGTCGCTATCAATCCGCTGCTCCCCCCGTCTATAAAAGGGGATCCCAGATATGTTATTCTCTAAGCTCTGATATTTACCTAGAAACTCTGCTAAAATTTTCGTTCGAGCACTCCATTCTTGTTGAGGTAGAGAACTGACTTGAGCGTCGGAGGTCTTGCCGGAGCAACCCCACCTCCGATTTAGACTTCTTTTGCAGGTCCCAGCGGCGACCATGACTCCCTTGACTCCAGCTTCTCCGACGCAGGCGGATTTTTGCACCAACAGGATTGGCGCTAGAGGAAGGGCCTGTTTCTTCACAGTACCTTTGTTCTTAAAGGAGCGCTCAATGGGACCACCCCCGGGTATCTTTTCCGACGTCCTCTCCTCCTTCCTCCATTAGATTTTCACTCGATGCCTTCTCGCGAAGCATCCACACGGTGACCCACGGCCTCCGCGGCCAGATCTCAAGGTCCGGCCTCGCCTCTGGTTTCCAGGCCCCACATTCTCCGGCAACGGTCGCCGGCACGGAGCGGTCGGACAATCGGCCTCCGACGGATTTCGCCAACACCATCTCGGGAGGATCCCGGCAGGAAGCAACCAACGTACTGGCCGTACCCCCAAGCGATAAAAGATTGAGGAGCCCATAATCTTTACTGAAGAAGATGCTCAGGAAGTCCAATTCTCTCATAATGATGCGATTGTAGTTTCCTTGAATATAGCAAATTACGACATCCGCCGCATTCTTGTCGACAATGGAAGTTCGGCCGACATTTTGTTCTATGACGCCTTTTCAAGAATGTCCATCCTTGACGGCCATTTGAGGTCGATTACCTCTCCTCTAGTAGGGTTTACCGATGATGCTGTCCCGGTGGAGGGAGTGGTGACTTTGACTGTAGCTGCGGGTCGATATCCAAGATAATCCAGGGCTCTGGTAAATTTTTTGATGGTGAAGGCGCCGTCAGCCTACAACGCAATCCTCGGCCGACCTGGCCTCAATGCTCTTCGAGCCGTCGTGTCAACCTACCATTTGAAGTTAAAATTCCCTACCAACCAGGGGATCGGAGAGGTCAGAGGAGACCAAGCCCTGGCCAGACACTGCTACAACATAGCCTTGCAAAGAAGCGACCAATCCGACCCCTGTCCAGTTGATGGGCTGGATGCTCGCGACGACCTCACTGAAGAGAGGGGCGGCCCAATCGAAGATCTGGTACCGATCCCTTTGAATGATGGGAATGCAGAGCATGTGGCGATGATCGGCTCCAACCTGAGGGAAGAGGTGTGGACGCATCTCATCGATTTTCTATGAAAGAATGCGGATGTCTTCACTTGGGTTCTGGCGGACATGCCGGAGATTGACACGAAAGTCATGGAGCACCGTCTAGCCGTCGATCCAAAGCATCGACCGATGAAAGAAAAAATCTGAGGTCATGCACCAGAGAGGCAGAAGGCGATAGCCGAGGAAGTGGACAAACTCCTGAAAGTCGGATTCATTAGAGAAGTCAATTATCCTGATTGGATTTCCAACGTTGTCCTAGTCAAAAAGGCAAATGGCAAGTGGAGGATGTGCATAGACTTCAAAAAGCTGAATAAAGCATGCCCAAAGGACAGCTATCCTCTGCCCAGAATTGATCAACTGGTGGATGCGACCTCGGGCCATGAGCTCCTCACCTTTATGGATGCATTCTTCGGCTATAATCAAATCAGGATGGCACCGAAAGATGAAGAAAAGACTGCTTTCATTACTAATCGTGGCCTTTACTGTTACAGGGTCATGCCTTTCGACCTCAAAAATGCAGGCGCAACCTACCAGCGGTTGGTGAACAAAATCTTTAAGGAGCAGATCGGCCGCAACATGGAGGTCTATGTGGATGACATGCTCGTAAAAAGTAAATCTTCCATGAACCACGTCGCCGACCTCGAGGAGACCTTCGACGCCCTCTGAAAATATAAAATGAAGCTGAACCCGACTAAATGTGCTTTCGGAGTGACCTTAGGAAAGTTCCTGGGCTTCATGGTATCGGGGCACGGAACTGAAGCCAATCCGAAGAAATTTTGCGCCATCCAGGAGATGGCCACCCCAAAGTCGATAAAAGAGGTTCAGCGCCTTACAAGGAGGGTAGCAGCCCTGAATCGCTTCGTCGTGAGGTCGGCCGAACGGTGCTTACCCTTCTTCCAAATCCTCAAGCAACCGAAGAACTTCTGTTGGACCCCTGAGTGCCAACAGGCATTCGAAGAACTAAGGAGCTACCTTGGCTCACCTCCGCTGTTGGCAAAGCCAGAGCCTGGAGAGGAACTATTTTTATACCTGGCGGTCTCTCCCATAGCTCTCGCGGCAGTCCTTGTCAAAGAAGAAGCAAAAGTCCAACGGCTGATCTACTATGTCAGTCACGCGTTGAGAGACACCGAGACCAGGTATACTAAATTAGAAAAACTGACTTACGCCCTGTTGATTGCAGTCCGGAGGCTCCGACCCTACTTTCAAGGGCACACCGTAATGCTGCTCACCGACCAACCGATCAAAGCGATTCTACATCGGGCGGATGCCTCCGGGAGGATGGCAAAATGGGCGATCGAGCTCACAGAATTCGACATCAACTATCGACCCAGGCCAGCAGTGAAGGCCCAGATATTGGCAGATTTCATAGTGGAGTGTACTATCCCAGAAGAGGCCGAACCTGAACAAAGTGAAATTGACGGCCTGGAGTCCCTACCGAACTCCCCCAAAGAAGAAGCAGATCCCTCTGGTTGCTTTTGGGCCCTCTACATGGACGGGTCTTCCAACATGTCAGGCACAGGCGTGGGCTTGATCTTGATCAGTCCAGAGGGAGTCGTCACGGAGTATACTCTGCGCTTCGAGTTCTCCGCAACAAACAATGGAGCAGAATATGAAGCTCTGATCGCAGGACTGAGGATCGCCAAAGAGCTGGAAATAGATCGGCTCCGGGTCCACAGCGACTCTCAACTAATAATGGGACAAGTCAACGAAAACTACGAAGCACGGGAGGACAGCATGGCTAAATATCTTGAAAAGGTAAAGGAGCTCGTCCCTGCCTTCAGTAGCTTCAACATCAGGCAGATTCCGAGGTTGGAAAATACCAGGGCCGACCTTCTCTCCAAGCTGGCAACGCTGGCTCCAGCCGAATTGCCCAAGGGTATTCTCCTTGAAGTTCTAAAGTGTCCGAGTACGGAAGAATCATAGCCCGTGATGGAAATTGACCACGAGTCCAGCTGGATCGACCCACTGATAACCTATCTCAGAGACGGGGTTCTCCCCCAAGATGCAAAAGAGGCTCGGAAGCTCAGAAATCAAGCCTCCCGATACATCCTTTATGAGGGCAAGTTGTACAAGAGATCATACTCTTTACCCCTTTTAAAATATCTCCGACCTTCGGAAGCTGACTACGCCTTGTGGGAGGTGCATGAAGGAATCTGCGGAAGCCATCTGGGGGCTAGATCTTTATCCCACAAGTTGCTCCGCCAAGGATATTACTGACCGACGATGCATCATGACTCGATTGAATACGTCAGAAAGTGTGATCGATGCCAGAGATCTTCCAACATCCAGAGACAACCCACCACTGAGCTTACACCCTTGAGTGCCCCATGGCTATTTGCGCAATGGGGGATGGACATCCTTGGACCCTTTCCCGTGGCGTCGGGGCAGAGGAAGTTTCTCCTGGTAGCGATTGACTACTTCACCAAGTGGTCGAAGCCGAACCACTGGCAAAAATCACAGAAGCTAAAGTGCAAGATTTCGTCTGGAGGTCAATCGTATGCAGGTTCGGTCTGTCAAGGACCCTAATCACTGATGTTGGGTATAAAATACCCTCAGTCGAAGTTCTTAACAGGATTGACCCTCCCAGGACTCCTCTGACTTTCGACCGCAGATGGTATCTCTCCGGACTTCTCCAACAGTCGGATTCCCACAGTGCTGACTGAATTTTCCCGACAGACGAACTCCCACTACACCACCCGAGCTCCTTCAACATGAGTTCCCCCAGTTATCTATTAAGCCGCCCTAAGCGCTCACTAAGCTCCGCCGCCAGCCGACTTTCTATGAATATCAGCTGTTCCCCGAATCCCTTCCAGACTTCTTCCAGCCAGGTTCAACTCCAATCCGAACTACCCCGGACTTCGCCAATGGCTGAACTTCTCCAACGATAGATTCCTACAACTATCAGATTTCAGCCCGGGCTCCTACGGGAGCCAGATCTCGTCTCCAGCTCCAGCTGCGGGAAGACTCCGCCCGGACTCCTACTGGAGCCGGGCCTCGTTCCCAATTTCGGCCGCACGCGGACTTCGCCCGGACTCCTACGGGAGCCGGGCTCCACCCACAACCCCGACTGCTGGTAAACTTCGTCCGAACTCCTAAGGGAGCCAGAATTCACCCCTGATTTTGATTGCAGGTGGACTTCGCCCGGGCTCCTACGGGAGCCAGACCTCATCCCCGACCTCGACTGCGGAGAGGCTTCGCCCGGACTCCTACGGGAGTCGGGCTCCATCCTCGACCCCGATTGCTGGTAAACTTCGTTCGGACTCCTAAGGGAGCCAGACTTCATCCCTGACATTGATTGCAGGTAGACTCAGCCTGGACTCCTACGGGAGCCGGATCTCATCCCCGACCTCGACTGCGGAGAGGCTTCGCCCGGACTCCTATGGGAGCCAGGCTCCGTCCTCGACCCCGATTGCTGGTAAACTTCGTCCGGACTCCTAAGGGAGCCGGACTTCACCCCTGACTTTGATTGCAGGTGGACTTCGCCCAGGCTCCTACGGGAGCCAGATCTCGCCTCCAGCTCCGGCTGCGGGAAGACTCCGTCCGGACTCCCACGAGAGCTGGACTTTGGGCTCCTCTAAAATGGGTAGCTAAGCACCTCTCCCCGCCAGACACTCTAGCCGAGCTTCAGCCGACAGGCCTGCACTCCCTGGCGTGGCCGCAGTAACGACCACGACTCTGCCCCACTTCCTGCGATGGATTCCATGCGGCTCCATTACTCCCTGGCCAACCGCTATGATGCCCACGATCCTGCTCCACTTCCTATGACGGATGCTGTGTGATTCTTCCATCCTCTGGCAAGTCGCGACAACGGACGCCGCTCCACTCCCCACGACAGACTCCACGTGGCATGTCCCGGTGATAGCCACGATTCCACTCCACTACTCTCTGCAACAAACTCCTCCTGACTCTGGGCAGTCCACTGCCAGACGGTTACAGATATCGCTATCAGTCTGTTGCCCCCTCCGCCTATAAAAGGGGGACCCTAGATACATTATTCTCTAAGCTCTCATTTTTACTTAAAAACTCTGCTAAAATTTTCGTTCGAGCACTCCATTCTTGTTGAGGCAGAGAACTGACTTGAGCATCGGAGGGTCTTGCCGGAGCAACCCCACCTCCGGTTTAGACTTCTTTTGCAGGTCCCGACGGCGATGCGACCCCCACAACTCCAACTTCTCTGGCGTAGGCAGATTTTTGCACCAACAGGATTGACGCTAGAAGGAGGGCTTGTGTCTTCACAGTACCCTTATTCTTAAAGGAGCGCTCAACGGGACCATCCCCGGGCATCTTTTCCGGCATCCTCTCCTCCTTCCTCCACTTGGTCTTTGTCCGATGCCTCCCCGCAAGGCATCCACGCGATGATCCATGACCTCTGCGGCCAGATCTCAGGCTCCGGCCTCACCTCCAATTTTTCAGCCTCCTCCTCCTCCTCCGGCAACGGCGGTCGGCACGGAGTAATTTGATTTGCTGGCGCAGTAGGTCAGAGGCCTCACTGAAGCTGTGCAGGCCATGCAGCAGCAGCAGCAGCCGCAGGCATCAGTGCGCCTGAAAAGAGTGTCACCGGAACACCAGAATCCGATGGTAGGGCGGGCCACTTGGGCCAGCCGCCTCATCTTTCCTGAGAAGATGAACCCGAGGGTGGAGAGCCCTCAGTCGGATCACGACTCCACCCCTGGAAGATCTCTACCCCCATTCTGCCAGAGGACCCTCGAGACCCTTAGTCGAGAGGATTTCCTGGATCGGAGGCTCCAGGAGATGAACCGACGGATCGAAGAGCTCCGCCACGCTCCCCCCGCTTATGGTGAGGATATTTGCACTGACCCTCCCTTTTCTTAAATGGTCATGCAGGAACCGATCCCGCCAAACTTCAAACTCCCCCAGTTCAAGAGCTACGACGGGACTTCAGACCCGATTGACCATCTAGAGGCCTTCCAGATGATGATGCTGCTTCATGGCGCATCCGACGCCATTCTATGCCGAGCCTTCCCATCCACCTTGAAGGGAGCGGCGAGAAACTGGTACTCGATGCTGAAGTCGGGTACCATCTTTTCCTTTGATCAGATGAGCCACCAATTTGTGGCCCATTTTGTCAGCAACCGGCATCCCCGGAAGGGTTCGGAGTCCCTCATCAATATCAAGCAGAGGGAGGGGGAGTCCATTCGGGCCTACATCAACCGTTTTAATGTCACAGCACTGGAGGTCCAAAATTTGGACCAATCGATAGCAATGGCCGCTCTGAAGGGCGGCCTTCAGAAGAATGACCTTTTGTTCTCCCTGGACAAGAAGTACCCCAGGGATTTTCCTGATCTATTGGCTCGGGCTGAAAGGTACGCCCGAGCGGAAGAAGCCTTCAAAATGAAGGATGAGGAGACTGCGAGAGAGCGGCAGGCGGGAGACTCGAGTAAGCCCACAGTCGAAAAAGGGCCGAGAGAAGCTCGGCCACGTTCTCGAACTCCTCCTGGACACAAGCGTGTCCATACTCCTCCCCGGGTACGTAGGCAGAGAAGTCCAGACCACGGAGTTTGGCGGGGTTCTCCACCGGGAAGATTCCACAACTACGCCCCCCTCAATGCCTCGAAGACCCAGGTACTGATGGAGGTCAGGGAGCAGCTCTCTAGGCCAGGGAGGATGCGCACACACCCCGAGAAGCACAACCCCAACAAGTTCTGTCTCTACCATCGCGACCATGGCCACGACACAGAGGAATGCATCCAGCTCCGAGACGAGATCGAGGAGCTCATCCGCGAGGTCGACTCGATAGGTTCATTCGACGCTGGCCTGAGGGTAGAGAAGATAGGCTAAGGGCCCTGTCGTAATCTGAACCACCAAGGAGGGAGGAGCAGCCCGAGATCGGCCTCCAATCGGGACCATCGACTCCATCACCGGAGGGCCTTAAGGAGGAGCAGACCTTCCACGACCATGGGACTCGAGAAACCTATAAATGCACTACTCATGACTTTGCTTTGAATCAAAATTCTTTTCGACTTTGCATGTCTTTCCCTTTTGGCATGGACTTGTTACGATTGGGGATAACCCCTTCAAACAATTAAAACAAGGTCATGTTAGGAACAGGAGGAGAACCTCGTCCTAACATGAGCAAAATGAAAGTCTGATTATTTTAAGATTGGATCGGGGGAGAGGCCCATATAACGGCCCTTAAGCGCCCCCATGGTCATGTTCGGAACAGGAAGAAAATCTCGTCCTAACATGAGCAAAATGAAAGTCCGATTATTTTAAGATCGGATTGGGGGAGAGGCCCATATAACGGCCCTTAAGCACCCCCATGGTCATGTTAGGAACAAGAGGAAAATCTCATCCTAACATGAGCAAAATGAAAGTCCGATTATTTTAAGATCGGATCGGGGGAGAGGCTCATATAACGGCCCTTAAGCGCCCCCATGGTCATGTTAGGAACAGGAGGAAAATCTCATCCTAACATGAGCAAAATGGAAGTCCGATTATTTTAAGATCGGATTGGGGGAGAGGCCCATATAACGGCCCTTAAGCGCCTCCATGGTCATGTTAGGAACAGGAGAAAAATCTTGTCCTAACATGAGTAAAATGAAAGTCCGATTATTTTAAGATCGGATGGGGGGAGAGGCCCTACAACATCCTAATGTGCCCCCACAGCCATGTTAGGGACAGGAGGAGAACCTCGCCCTAACATGAGCCAAAGTCAAAGGCCCCGATTCTTTTAGACCGGGATGGGGGGAGAGGCCCTACAACGCCCTAATGTGCCCCCACAGCCATGTTAGGGATAGGAGGAGAACCTCGCCCTAACATGAGCAAAGTCGAAGGCCCGGTTCTTTTAGATCAGATGGGGGGAGAGGCCCTACAATGCCCTAATGTGCCCCCACAGCCATGTTAGGGACAGGAGGAGAACCTCGCCCTAACATGAGCAAAGTCGAAGACCCGGTTCTTTTAGATCGGATGGGGGGAGAGGCCCTACAATGCCCTAATGTGCCCCCACAGCCATGTTAGGAACAGGAGAAACCTCATCCTGACATGAGCAAAGTCGAAGACCCGATTCTTTTAGATCGGATGGGGGGAGAGGCCCTTGCAATGTCCTTTATGTGCCCCCACAGCCCTGTTGGAAATAGAAGGAGAACCTCATCCTAACCTGAGCTGAGATCGACTACGTCAAGGACAGAAGGAGGACCTCGTCCTGACGATGACAAAAATCTGATCACCCAACATGATTGGATAAAGGGAAAAGTCCCCTCAATGGCACCTCCACACCTCTATGTGACCCCACGAAAAGCAAGAGGAGGACCCTCACTTAGAAAAGAGAAGAAAAATTAAAAAGAAAAAGTGATGAACTACATCGGCAACAGATGAAAAACAAACTACACCAAAAATATAGGGAACTTCGTCTCAACAAAGACGGGAGCTCCTACCGAGCATCCCTGGTCTCTAAGAAGGCTCTCGACATGGGTCAAAAAAATAATGACTCCTCCAAGGTAATGCGAAGTTCAGACCACGAGCTCGAGCCTATGACCATGGACGACAAGAAAAGCAAATCAACGTGGCGACGACTGGGCACCTCCGAACGACACCGACGTCAAACAAGTCAAGAGACGAAAGAAGTTTGGCGGATGACGATTCAATGCGACACGTGGACGAGGTAACACAAAATCTCCTTTTCATTTCATCCACAAAATATACACTACAAAGCCCAGCAGGCTAAAAGAAGGAAAGCAAAACAACAAGAACAAGATAAAACAACAAAAGAAAAGATATATACATGGGAAGACGGAAGGACAAAAAGAGCCCTAAGGGGACCCAGCTTCCTCCGACCTCGGACTTTCGGCTTCGGCCCTCGCCAGGGAACCCCTTAAACGTCCGACTTCTGCTTCCAATTCTCTCTCTCTCATTAATATCTCCATGTATCTTCGATGAAATCGCTGGCTTTCGCTCTCCGCCTCTCGACGCCTTTTTCTCAGGACCTCAGATTCTGCCTCCATGTCCTTGACGGCCTGCTGCTCGCATACCAGCTGGATCTTCAATTGCTACAGCTCAGCCTTTCCCTCCCCAAGAGCGATGGATAGTTCTTTTGTGATCCTTCTCAGGGATTGGAGTTCGTCGGAATCCCGAGTGGAGGTGGTTTGAGCCCCCTCGGTTAGCTGTCTTCGGAGGCGGGCAACTTCGTCGGTCGCCATCCGGAGCCTCCCCTTGTATTCGTCCACCTGCTTGCGCCAGCCAGCCCGATACGCATCGTACCTTGCCTCGACATCCTGGAGCTGCTGCTGGAGGTCGGAGACCTTCTTCGACCACTCCCGGTCACTGTCGGCCTGAGTCAAAAGTCAGGATGAACTTTCCTCCAACTGGCCAATCCTCTCCCGGGCAGCCGACAGCTCCACCCTGAGGAAACTGATTTTGGCAGCTTGAGCCCAAATTTGATCGCTGGCACGCTTCTTGTGTACCTCAAGCTCCTTCTCAAAGTTCGTCTTCCTCCGGCTGTACTCCATGATCCCCTTCACGTGGAGATTCTGAAAGTAGGTGGCCTCCGCGGTGGCTTCGGAATGACTCTCCCTCAACCTGCGAAGCTCGCCTTCCGTCTTCTTCGACCTTTTTGTTAAATAGAGGACTTCCTTCTTCAGCCGCTGGATTGTAGACTTCAGCAGAATCCCCTGAGGCAAGGGAAGCGCTTCGGCGGGGCGCTGCCATCGGGAGGTCAACGCGTTAAAACGCAGCTCATTACAAAGAAGAAGAAAGAAAGAAAGAAAAAGAAGAGAAGAAAAGTCCCCGCAAGGAGGAGACCAATTTTATTGACTGAACGTTTCTTGAAGACAAAAGAAAGAAGAAAAATGGCAATAAAGGAAGAATACAAGGTTAGAGGTCTTGGATCTCTGGATCAACGGAGGGACTCGGCACCTCTGGGGGGTGGACCGCGGCAGCTGCAACGGCAGTGGAGGGTCCGGCTTCATCCTCGGATGCCTCATCCAAGAAGCTGAGGTCGAGCTCGGGGAATTTCACGACCATCTTCTCCTGGCAGAGCTCGAACCCTCTATTGAATGCGGCTTGGCCGAACTCAACCTTCAACTTCTTCATTTCGATGGAAGTCTTGAACTCCTCCACCGCTTGACTCCTGGCCTCCGAGACCAGGGTCGGGATCTGTTCCGCCATGTTGAAAACCTCGGCCTCTGCCCTCCTCACCATCTCCTCCAGGTCGGCCTTCTGTTCCACCGAGGTCTGTCTCTCTCTCTCAAGCGCCTCTGGAGACCAGCCACCTCGAGGGCCATTTTCTTAAGGCGGGCAGCCTCGGCCTGCTGACCTTCCACCGCCTTGTTTGTCGTCTCGATGTTGGCGAGGAGTTGGTGCCCGAGCTGCAAGGGTGATTGGAGAGTCAGAATGGGAGCTGAAAAGTTAATTAAATGAAGAAGCGAAAGAAAAAAGGAGGACGAATCTACTTACCTCGAGGAAGGCCCCCAGCGAGTCCCAGACTCGTTGTGTAGGATCGACGCGGACGATCCTCTGGATGACTTCGGGCAGTGAGCACCCATCTACCAGCTTTTTTATTAGATCCCTATCACTAAAGGGATCATCCCCCTGCTCCTCTTCAGAGCCGCGGGACTCTTCAGTGGCAGCCCGACGACTGCCGACCTTGCGGGCCAAGGTCTTCCTCCTCTTCCTCCTCTCACCCCCTGGCACCTCCTCAGGACGGGTCTCTGAAGCGGGGACCTCGGTAGGAGAACTCAAACCCCTCGAGGAGGCCTGGGCGGCGGGACGCTCAGTGTCTGGAAGGATGTCGGCAGCTGAGGTCGCTTGGGTGGGCACGGTCGAACTCGCCCCTCCGCTCTGGCCCTCTTCGTCGGCCCGGAGGCCGCGGCGCCCTTTCTTTTGAGAGCCTTCAGGCCCCTAACAAGCATCTGTGCTTCTTCGGCGTCCATGCCTAAAAAAAAAAAAAAAGAGAAAGAGAAAAGAAAAGGAGGGCGTGAAAAAGAAGAAAAGAAGAGAAGTAGGAGAAAGAGAGGAAAGGAAAAGATAGAAAAAAAAGGAGAGATGAAATACTAGCGGGATCCAGGGGGCTCAAGTCGATGTTGAACAGAAACTGCTCCTTCAGGAGGTTGGGGAGAGAAAGAGTTGGATATTTGAGGAGTTTCTGGGAGGCTTGATGGTCATCTCCCTCCAGGCTGGGTGCCCGACAGACGGAGTCCCTCAGGGAGCCCCAAGGGGGCAACTCTAGCCTCGATGTCGGGCATCGAACATAAAGAAACTTCCCCTTCCAGTTATGGATAGAAGAAGGGGCACCCTTCAGTAACCCCTTCCTACCGAACTGTGGAGAGAAGTACCACCAATCCTTCACCGTGGGATGACGCTTGAAGGTGTAGAAGTATCTAAACAAGGAAAGGGTGGGCTGGACTTCGACTACATGACAAAGAGAGAGGAACCCTATCAAAAATCTAAAGGAGTTCGGTGCAACCGAAGCCAGAGAAATGTCCAGAAATCAAAAAAGAGCAATGACAAAAGGCAGCAGAGGAAGCCGGAGTCCGGCACGGAAGGCTTCCTGGTACAGGCAGAAGCAATTGGGGGGAGGGGCATTAGCCCGGTCGGACGGGCCAGGAAGTTCCAGTTCGTACTCTGGAGGAACCCCATACTAAACTCTTATCAGTTGAAGTTCGTCCGGAGTTAGAGAACAAGGAATGACGTCCGGTGCAAAAATCGGACGAGGTTCAGCTCTACCTACCGGTTCATCTACCGCCTGAGGACTCTGGGAGACCGAGACAGACGAACTCTTAGAGCCGCTAGAAGAAGAACCCCTGAAAGATATCTAGAATCACACGAAGACCACTTACAGAGGCAAAATCCCTAAAAATCGAGAAAAATCACGGACAAGGTCTCAGGGGACTGATGTGCAGAGCAAGAGGAAGAAAGATCGAACGGCAAAAGGAAGAATAAAAAGAGGAAGGAGTTTCGAGACTAACCTAGGCGATTCGGAGAAGTACGAAGGTGCGAAAATGGGGACGGCTCGAGGAATGTCTAAGGCTGGAAAGGGCGCTGAGAAAAATTGAAGTTCTCAGGAAGAAGAAGGATGCCAGAACGAGACCGTCGGATAGAGCGGGACTCTTGGAGGAGGAGTGTGGGTTTAAATAGGCCTTGAGATCCGGCATAATGACGATTGCGAATCCCCTCTAGCCGGTCTCTTTTTGCCGCGTGTCCCACTCACCACAGCGGGCGGTTAAAAAGTGACAGACAGCTGACAGTGCCTTTATTGCACCACGCCTTGAGCACCGTTCCACTGCAGGTTCCAAAAGAGCCTCTTCGGATTGCCTCGATTTGAAAAGACCCCAGCGCACGCGCATTAAATGCCAAAATATCAGAGGATGATTGCGTGCGGACATCGAGGGAGCAACTTTGGCTGTGACAATCTTTCTGTACTTCCTTCATTCAAAATTCGAACTCGAAAGTAGGGTGACTGGTGTTGGGTATAAAATACCCTCAGCCGAAGTTCTTAACAGGATTGACCCTCCCAGGACTCCTCCAGCTTTCGACCGCAGATGGTATCTCTTCGACTTCTCCAATAGTCGGATTCTCACAGTGCTGACTGAATTCCCCCGACGGACGAACTCCCACTACACTACCCGAGCTCCTTCAACATGAGTTCCCTCAGTTATCTATTAAGCCGCCCTAAGCGCTCACTAAGCTCCGCCGCCAGTCGACTTTCTACGAATATCAGCTATTCCCCGAATCCCTTCCAGACTTCTTTCAGCCAGGTTCAACTCCAATCCGAACTACCTCGGACTTCGCCAACAGCTGAACTTCTCCAACGATAGATTCCTACAACTACCAGATTTCAGCCCGAGCTCCTACGGGAGCCAGATCTCGTCTCCAGCTCCAGCTGCGGGAAGACTCTGCCCGGACTCCTATGGGAGCCGGGCCTCGTTCCCAATTTCGGTCGCACGCGGACTTCGCCCGGACTCCTACGGGAGCCGGGCTCCACCCACGACCGAGACTGCTGGTAAACTTCGTCCGGACTCCTAAGGGAGCCGGACTTCACCCCTGATTTTGATTGCAGGTGGACTTCACCCGGGCTCCTACGGGAGCCAGACCTCGTCACCGACCTCGACTGCGAAGAGGCTTCAGCCGGACTCCTACGGGAGCCGGGCTCCGTCCTCGACCCCGATTGCTGGTAAACTTCATCCGGACTCCTAAGGGAGCCGGACTTCATCCCTGACTTTGATTGCAGGTAGACTCAGCCCGGACTCCTACGGGAGCCAGATCTCATCCCCGACCTTGACTGCGGAGAGGCTTCGCTCGGATTCCAATGGGAGTCGGGCTCCGTCCTTGACCTCGATTGCTGGTAAACTTCATCCGGACTCCTAAGGGAGCCAGACTTCACCCCTGACTTTGATTGCAGGTGGACTTCGCCCAGGCTCCTATGGGAGCCAGATCTCGCCTCCAGCTCCGACTGCGGGAAGACTCCGTCCGAACTCCCACGAGAATCGGACTCCGGGCTCCTCTAGAACGGGTAGCTAACCACCTCTCCCCGCTAGACACTCCAGCCGAGCTTCAGCCGACAGGCCTGCACTCCCTGGCGTGGCCGCAGTAACGGCCATGACTCTGCCCCACTTCCTGCGATGGATTCCACACGGCTCCATTACTCCCTGGCCAACCGCTATGATGCCCACAATCCTGCTCCACTTCCTATGACAGATGCCGCGCGATTCTTCCATCCTCTGGCAAGTCGCAACAACGAACGCCGCTCCACTCCCCACGACAGACTCCACGTGGCATGTCCCGGTGATAGCCACGATTCCACTCCACTACTCTCCGCAACAAACTCCTCCTGACTCTGGGCAGCCCATTGCCAGACGGTTACAGATATCGCTATCAGTCTGTTGCCCCCTCTGCCTATAAAAAAGGGGACCCCAGATACCTTATTCTCTAAGCTCTCATTTTTACCTAGAAACTCTGCTAAAATTTTCGTTCGAGCACTCCATTCTTTTTGAGGCAGAGAACTGACTTGAGCGTCGGAGGGTCTTGTCGGAGCAACCCCACCTCTGATTTAGACTTCTTTTGCAGGTCCCGGCAGCGACCGCGACCCCCACAACTCCAGCTTCTCTGGCGTAGGCGGATTTTTGCACCAACATCTGATAATGGGCGGCAATTCGCCGGAGCAAGATTCATCGAATTCTCTGAAGATCTAAACATCTCCCACAACTTCACATCAGTAGCCCATCCTCAGACGAACGACGAAGCTGAAGTGACCAACAGAACCCTGCTGCAGGGGATCAAGACAAGGCTTGAAAAGGTGAAGGAAACTTGGGCAGACGAACTTTATCATGTGCTGTGGGCGTATCGAACTACCCAAAGACTACCCACGGGGAGACCTCTTTCGCTTTAGCCTTCAGAATAGAGGCCGTCATCCCAATTGAGCTTAAACTCCCGTCGGCGCGAGTCGTGGCATTCAATGAACATCATAATTTGTAAGGTCTTAAAGCCAACCTCGACTTGCTGGAAGAAAAGTGGGAGGTAGCTCAAGTTCGAATGGCAGCCTACAGACAGAAAGTCACCCGCTATTATAATTCTCGGGTCAAGAATAAAGCTTTTAGAGTAGGAGATCTAGTGCTTCAATGAGCCGCTGTCTCGTAACCTCAGGATCGAGGGAAGCTCGCCCCAAACTGGGAAGGCCCGTATGAGGTCAAAGAAGTAGTCTGGCCCGAAACTTATTACCTCAAGGAGCTCAGAGGAGCAGACCTCCCACGATCATGGAGCTCGAAAAACTTACGAATGTATTACCGATAACTTTATTTTAAAGTTGCATATCTACATATCTCCCCTCTTGGCACTAGCTTATATCGACAGGGCAGTCAAAACAAACTGTGTCGGAAGCGGGAGGGGAACTTCATCTCGACAAAGTCGAAGGCCCGGTTCTCTTTAGACCGGTGGGGGAGAGGCCCTGCAACGCCCATATGCACCCCCACAGCCCTTTAGGGACAGGAGGAGAACCTCGCCCTAACTTGAGCAAAGTCGAAGGCCCGTTCTCTTTAGACCGGATGGGGGAGAGGCCCTGCAACGCCCATATGCCCCCCACAGCCCTATTAGGGACAGGAGGAGAACCTCGCCTAACTTGAGCAAAGTCGAAGGCCCGGTTCTCTTTAGACCGGATGGGGGAGAGGCCCTACAATGCCCATATGCGCCCCCACAGCCCTGTTAGGGCAGGAGGAGAACCTCGTCCTAACTTGAGCAAAGTCGAAGGCCGGTTCTCTTTAGACCGGATGGGGGCAGAGGCCCTGCAACGCCCATATGCGCCCCCACAGCCCTGTTAGGGGCAGGAGGAGAACCTCGCCCTAACTTGAGCAAAGTCGAAAGTTCGGTTACAGCTAGACCGGATGGGGGGAAGGGCCCAGCAACATATGTGCCCCTACAGCCGCATTAGAGACAGGAGGAGAACCTCATCCTAACCAGAGCTGAAACCTGTTACGATGGAAATAGGGGAAGAACCTCGCCCCGACATCAATTAAGGTCTGGTCATTCAAGACCAGATGAGAAAAAGGGGGACCTTCCCAGCGGCCCCTTCGCAATAAGACTCTGTCCCGACTCCTATGGGAGCCGAACTTCACCCTCGACTTTGATCGCAAGAAGACACCGTCCGAACTCCTACGGGAGCCGAACTTCGTCCCCAACTTCGACCACTGGTAAGCTCCATCCGGACTCCTACGGGAGTTGGATTTCGCCTCTGACTTCAATTGCAGGTAGACTCCGTCTAGACTCCCACGGGAGCCGGACTCCCGCAGCCCCACCAAGAACGGAGGGAAAAATCCCACTCGAAAAAGAAAAAGGAGAGAGAAGTTAAAAAGAAAAGCGATGGACTACATCACTGACGAATGGAAAATAAACAGCATCAAAGATGTAGAGAACCCCATCTCAGCAAGGATTGGGGTTCTTATCAAGAACCCCAGCTTTCAAGGAAGCTTTCAACGCAAGCCCGAGATAAGATGACATCCTTAGGGTGACGGAAGCTCAGACCTCCGAGCTCGAGCCCTGATGGGGGACATCAAACCCGAGCGGTCCCAGACAAATCTGCGGCCATGGACGAAAAAGATGGATCGATACGATGGCAATCGGATACCTTCGAACGACGCAAAGGCCGAAAAGAAGCTCGGCAAGCGACAATTCAACACATGAGTAAAAGAGGTAGCAGAAAATTCTCTTCTCATATTATTCATCAAATATGCATTATAGAGCCATTAAGGCTGAAGGAGAAGGATAACTAAAAGACGAGCCGACGTGACAACAACCGGTAACCTCCGGACGACGTCAAAAAAAAAAAAGAGAAGAAAAAGAAGAAAAGAAGAGAAAAAGAGAGAAGGGAATACAACAATAACAATGGTAAAGGAAAGAAGTTCGGCAGGCAGCAATTTGACGCAAAGTGCGGACGAAGTAACAAAATCTCCTTCTCATTTTTCGATTAACAAGATGTACGTTACAAGATCCGGAGGGCCAGAAAAAGAAAACATTATTACAAGACTCAAAAGGGATACACCGGAGACCACTTCAAGCTGTAGACTTCTCTTCCCGGTTCTGTCCTTCCCAGCAGTATTTTCCAGTACGTGTGATAAGCCTCTCGGCTCTCGCCCCCCGCCTCGTTCCGCTCCATCTCCGTAACCCCAACCCTAGGGGGAAAAGGATGGGATAGAATTCAGGGGGCAGCGAAGGCAACGGCAGCGGCGACGACGACCTGCTTCAAGAAGAATCGAAAGTACCCCAGAGACCGCGATGGCACCGGAGGCATGCACCACCACCGCGTGCTCCACGACAACCACCATCCTAGGTACTCCGACAAGATCGACGTGCGCTACTTCTACTGTCTCCGCAACAAGTTCTACTGCCCCACCGTCGGTGCCGACCGCTTCTGGTCCCTCGGCCCCGACGACGTCAAGAATCCCACCACAGTTTGTGACGACAACTCTGACCCCTTGACCGGTGTCGCTCCATTCAGCTACTCCAAAATTCTCGGGCGGAATGCCCTCACCGGTTGTCCCCATTATTAAACCCCTGTTGTTGAAGAAATTCTCCCTCGAGCCCCCTTTAAGGTGACGAGAACCCTTGGTGACAGTTTGACAGTCGGAGAACTCGCGGGCCGCTGTTTCCCTCCCCACACTCCTCTTGGTCCGTGGCATCCTCTCGAGGTTGGCCTCCGGGGTGGGGGCCCCGACGGGAGAACTCCTCGGAGAGGCTAGGGGACTGAAGATGACGGAGAGCCAGTGGGGATGGTGAAGACTGGTGTGAAGGGCGCTCGAAGATGAAAAGGGCACCGATGGAGTGGCTGAGTGGCTAAACTCTCAGGCAGAAGAAAGGCGTCGACCCTCAGGCGAAGTGAAGCCCCTGGAGGAAAGGCGGGGGCTTAAATAAGTAACGGGGCCTGGCGCAGTTATGGTGGCAGATATCTCAAGGCCAGCCAGTTCCCACCACGTGTCCCACTCACCGCGGCATAGGGTTGATCGTTCGCGGACCATTATGGCATGACGCTTAGGATTACGTCCTGGTGGGAGTTCCGAAAGGACTCTTCGGGTCGCCCTAATCAAAAAAAGGCTCCAGCATGCGTGCATTAAATGCCAAGATTTTCGAGGGCGGTCGTGTGCAGAATTCAAAGAAACGACTTCGGCTGTGAAAATTTTCTGTACTTCCTCCGATCGAAACTCGAACTCGGAAGTAGGGGGACTGGTGTTGGGTGTAAAAGCCCCCCCAGCCGAAGTTCGTGTCAGGAGTGACCCCTCGGGGATTCTACAGGAAAACTTCATCCGGACTCCTACGGGAGCCGGACTCCGTCTCCAACTTCAACTACAGACAAGCTTCGTCCGGACTCCTATGGGAGCCGGACTCCGTCTCCAACTTCGCTGCAGGCAAACTTCATCCGGACTCCATGGGAGTCGGACTCCGTCTCCAACTCCAACTGCAGACAAACTTCGTCCGGACTCCTACGGGAGCCAAACTCCGTCTCCAACTTCGGCTGCAGGCAAACTTCGTCATGACTCCTACGGGAGCTGGACTCCGTCTCCAATTTTAACTGTAGGTAAACTTCATCCGGACTCCTACGGGAGCCGGACTCCGTCTCCAACTTCGGCTACAGGCAAACTTCATCCGGACTCCTACGGGAGCCGGACTCCGTCTCCAATTTCAACGCAGGTAAACTTCGTCCGGACTCCTACGGGAGCTGGACTCTGTCTCCAACTTCGGCTACAGGTAAACTTCGTCCGGACTCCTACGGGAGCCGGACTCCGTCTCCAACTTCAACTACAGGTAAACTTCGTCCGGACTCCTACGGGAGCTGGACTCAGTCTCCAACTTCTACTGCAGGTAAGCTTCATCCGGACTCCTACGGGAGCCGGACTCCATCTCCAATTTCAACTGCAGGTAAACTTCGTCCGGACTCCACAGGAGCCGGACTCTGTCTCCAACTCCAACTGCAAACAAACTTCGTCCGACTCCTATGGGAGCCAGATTTCATCCCCAACTTCGACTGCAGGAAGACCTCGTCCGAGCTCCTACGGGAGCCGAACTTCGCCTCCGACTCCAGCTATAGGTAAGATTTGTCCGGGCTCCCACGGGAGCCGGACTTCCACCTTGAATTTCTGTTGAAGGTCTCGACCGAGGTTCCTCGACAAATGATCCCCATCCGGGCTTCTGTGGAAATCAGACTCCAACCGAACTTCGGCCGACAAGTCTGAACCCCCTGGCAGGCCGTAGTAACGGCCACGACTCTGCTCCACTCCCTGCGGTGGATCCTATGCGGCTCCATTACTCCCTGGCAGGCCGCAGTAACGGCCACGATTCTGCTCCACTCCCTGCGGCGGATCCTGTGCGGTTCCACCACTCCCTGGCGAGTCGCGACAACAGACGCCGCTCCACTCCCCGCAACTGATTCCACATGACGAGCCATGGTGGCAGCCACGACTCCACCCCATTACTCTTCATGATAAATTTCTCCTGGCCCCGTACGGCCCACGACGAGGTGATCATAAACAGTCGCTATCAATCCGCTGCTCCCCCTGTCTATAAAAGGGGACCCCAGATATTTTATTCTCTAAGCTCTGATATTTACCTAGAAACTCTGCTAAAATTTTCATTTGAGCACTCCATTCTTGTTGAGACAGAGAACTGACTTGAGCGTCGGAGGGTCTTGCCAGAGCAACCCCACCTCCGGTTTAGACTTCTTTTGCAGGTCCCGATGGCGACCGTGACTCACTTGACTCCAGCTTCTCCGGCGCAGGCAGATTTTTGCACCAACAGTAATAATATGATATATTATGCTTATAATAGAATAAGAATATATTATATTATCATTATGTATTTTACAACAACATAATATGTTATTCTATTAATTTAATAATATAATATAATATAACATAATATATAATTTATTGTTATAATATATTTATAATATAATTATATAGGATGATATGATATAATATAAGATGTAGTTATGAGATTTGATGGTGGATGTTTTGATTAATAGAAAAAATTGATTAAAACCAAAACAACTTCTCCACATCGGATAGAGAACCTTTTGGGGAAGAGCTCTAAAATGAATCATTTCTTAAGTAGATCTTTTTATCATTCTGGCAAAGCCAAAATAGTTTTCTGATTTTTTTTTTACCAAATACAACTGTATCATCCAAAAATACTTTTGAAGGGTCAGAAAATACTTTTTGGCCCTCCAAAAGCTTTACCAAATTGGGTTTAATTGTTAAACTATTTTAACTCATGTGACTTATCCATCAAATAGATCCAATCAAAGTGACTCGAAAATAAATTTTTAATCCATCAAAAAAAATATATATAATCAATTTTATTAAATTGAATTTTGATGGATTTATAATTTCAGTAGTTTAATGTATTTAAAAAATTCATCAAGTGTCCAATCAAAATTATGTGGTATTAGATACATCTTATTATCCTCTAATCTTAATCTAACTTTGATAATGGTTGGCTTGATTTTAACTATACCAACCACAAAATCAAAATCCACTACATATGTGTTATTCAAATGTTTTTTTGATTTACATTTTTATTGATGATATCACTATTTCATCAACAATATATAAAATATTAATGATAACATAACAATTGGTACTAAAGATAGAATTTTAATGACCATTCTAGAAATCTTATCATTAATAGTATATACTTATAGTGACTATTTTAAAATATCATTGTAAAAAATATATACTTTAGTGATGAATAATAAAATCATCATTAATACATTGACCAATATTGATTTTAGTGCCACAAATTATGACAACATATTGTATCTCACCAAAGATATAGAATTTTAATGACCATTTTATCATCTCATCATTTAAGGATATGTACATACAAGGACCATTTTAAAATATCATCACTAAAGATATAAATTTTAATTATAAATTATAAAATTATCAATAGTGATTTGACAAACATTAGTTTCGACATCAAAATTATAACAACATAATATTTCACCACTAAAAATATAGATTTTTAATCATTACTCTAAAAGTTTTGTCATTAAAGATATATAACTACGATGACCATTTTAAAATATCACCACTAACGACATAAATTTTAGTGATAAATAATAAAATCATCATTAGTGAGTTAATCAAAAATAATTTTTGCATTAAAATTACTGTCCTACCATACAAAAGCTCCATTTTTTGGTAATCTACAAAAGCTCTATTTAATGATGAATTTTTATGACAAAATGAAAAATAGTCATAGAATGAAAAATATTACATTACCATGCATTAAATTAAAAGGTGCAACATCAACTCTGCAGCTCATAGAAAATAAAATTTTATAAGTTTTAAAGAAAGCACAATTTTGACAATTTGTGTGAATAGGTGAAATAAAACTCTTACTAAATGGCATAATAAAGTTTAAAGTCAACGGCAACCTATTAGGATGTAGGTGGCCATGACAATAATGCTAAAAATCCCAAACTTTTTTGGAAAAGGGGACATGAGTAATTGAAGAAGAAAACTAGAAGAAAATGGCATGTCATCAACAATGTGGAGCATAAAGAGTCGTCCATGCCTATGCCCCTTCTCGATCATTTTTTGGGTGCACCGATCCTAAACCAAACAACCAACACAAGAAAAATGGACTAAGCAATTATTTTCAACAAATCTACAAATAGAAATAAATTGTCGCTAATTTTGGCACATAAAAAACATTCAATAATGGGAATGAGTATTCAGAGGTATATGGAATAACACCAATACCTAAAACTGATAAGTTTTCTCTATTGGTAGTTGTTATACGTGCATTAGAAGAGTTAAATTGAATAGAACAAAAATCTTCAATACCAACCAATCATATGATTACAGGCACCTGAATCTATAAACCAACTGAGATGAGAGATATTTTTACTAGTAATAGAAAAAGTATTTGAGATAGCACCTAAAAAAGCATAAGCTACTTTACCAAAAAAAAAAAAAAAAGCAAAAGCAATAGATTCTTGAATCATTTTCTAAATGGTTTTAGAAGTAAGAGAGGCTTGAATATCGAGAATAATATTGGTTGGGTTGGCTATCAATGTATGATAGGCTTTGTGCCCTTGTCTTCATTCACCTAAAAGGCGACATTCAAACATGATGTAACCCATATCGGACAACAATTACAATAATATCGCTTCTTGCAATGTGAGACCGTGTGACTATATTTTCTTACATTAATGGCACTAAATGCTGTCAAGATCCTTTGTCTTTGGCTTCTTCCGATATCTTGATGAAAATAAAGCACCATCAAAATTTGTTGTTGAATAATCAACTATGGCCTGTGCATGTAGCCAAGTTTCTTCTCGAAGGAGATCTGAAATGCAACATCTAGATCTAATATTATTTGACAAAATAATAATATTCACATGAACTGATTCAAATCATGGATGTAGTTTCGTCAAAAGTTGCATCACTCTACTCCTTTTGTATTCTTCCATGTTATGTTCAAAGGATGATCTTTGATAGATGTTGCTATAATGCATCTTATTAAGACCAAAGAGCCATGAAGCTAGAGTATATTTGAATATCTTTGTCGCCTTGATCGTACTGAGAGATGCCAAATTCTAGTTTGAACTCTCATGCTTGGTTTAGAATTTGAACTCTCATGCTTGGTTTAACTGAGAATAAATTTGCTTCAAGTAGTTCTACATCTCTATAGCTTTTTCATAAGCTCGCAAGCTCATCACTTAAGAAGCCAGGTTGTAACGTGAGCATTCATGGTTTTCCATCTTGCCCTTTTTCGTGCATCCATAGTTTTCGAACTTATGTAATCTAGGATCCCTAACAAATCACTACCTTTTGCAAATGCGTGAATTTGAAATTCTTGGATAGGATAATTCTTACCATCAAACTTCATAGAGATGACGTTGGAATGACTATAGGAACAAAGAAATGATCAAATCAATAGCAATCACTAGGCCAAGAAAATGCAGGGTTGAGAAAGAGATGAAATTTGCCAAAGATCAAAACTTTTGGCAAGATAATAGAAGAGGAATAGCTCTAATGTGGAGGATAAAAAAATGGTAACTGTGGCTCTGATTATGGATTAATTCTATCCTTGATTCCTAGCCTAGATTCCATTGACAACATAATGCTTCTTATGGAGTGTAAATATGATGGGCTTCTTCAAAGAACTTTTATATGAATGCGCATTTATCATCTCTAGAACTCATCATTTATTATTTAATTTTTTAAAAAATAAAAACAATGATGTGAGGAAGCATGGCCAAAATAGAGCGAGCCATGCAAGTTAATATTTGAAGGCTCAAAAACTAATGAAGCCATAGGAGCAGGGATCCTTATCGTGTCTCCAACTAGAAAAAGGTTGCAGCTTCCTTTTCAACTAAGCTTTCCCTACTCAAACAACTAGGCCAAATATGAAGCTTTAATGATTGAAGGACAATGGAATCTTAATGGTCAAAGTGATCATGGATTCCTAGATCATACTAAAGCAGTTGACTGACAAATATAAATATCATAGTGAAGCATTAATAAGATATCATATATGAACAAGCAAATTAATACAGGCCTTTATTGAGGTAAAACTAGAATTTATTCCACAATTGGAGAACTAAATTGCCAATGAACAAGCTCCAATGGCATTGAGATTGAGCATATGAGAACATGTTTTAGAGAGACTTGTTAGAGGGGATAGAAGGCTATTTCCTTCCATGTTAGACAAATAGGATGAAATGTGATTCAAAGCATGCATGTTGGAGCTAACTCCTAGCTATTGGTGCATTCCAATTTTCCAATATCTTAAATATCTGATTGTGAAGATCCATAAGAAAGTAGAACTTTGGAGGAGAAATTCACACAAATAGTTGCATTCTTTGATGAAGAGCTTGATTGGCATTGCAAGTGGTGGAGATTGGCCCTACTAAGTAAATTCTTTGGTTGCGGTTGCCCCCTCGGCTTCATGCAAAAAGAGATGAAGGCTCGATGGAGCATGGATGGGGAGTTCCATGTTTTGCTTTTTCACCAAGGGTATCATCCTCTTCGATTTGCTGTTTGAGGAGGTCAAAACTCATACTTTGGTCTTCAGCCAAGCAATTACTAACATTAGAAAATCAAAGGCCAAACCTCAAGCCTAACTAGTACATAGAGTCTGGCAAGCTTATGTTTAGATCTGACTATCAGATCTTTGTCACAAACTATAGAAAAGGAGAGAATCTTGAAGATTGTAGCTCCAGCAAGCATCCCTCTATTTCTAGATGAATAGACTAAATCATCTCCGTGCATGGAATCTGTGTTGGTGTTTAGACCGACACCTCCAAGAGCCTATGATCAAGGGCTAAAGTTCGATTGAAGGACAATACAAGAGTTTGTATATGAAGAGCTGTTCAACATACACTATAACTATCGCATGGTGTGGAGCACTTAGAAACATGTACTTATTCTGATAAGAGGAAGGGTGTTCCAACCAAGCCACTGTTTGGACCATGGATCTGAGTGGCAAGGGTTGCCATTAATCCATTGTTGGCTCTAGAGACCAAATGATCCCCAAAGCTAAACCTATATATTGGACCAAATAGTAGACCTTTGGCACTGCCGAGGAAAGTTTCCCAAAAATTTCTTTAAAGAGGTTAAATATGGTTGAAGGTTGCCATAATACTATCCTATTTTGATCCATTCAAGCTATTAAATAACATGCACAGAACAAGAACTAAAAAGGACAAGAAAAACATAGTAAGAAACAACATTAAATGCCAATTATAGAGAAGAAATATACCAAATATAACTATACCAAAGGTAGGAAAAGAATGTACATGGTGCAACACCAAATGACATTTCATTTGTAGAAAAGGCTCATAGCATTTATCTAATTCACATCAACTATAAATCAAAGTTAAAAGTGAAAATAAACAATTAGATGCTAAAACAAATGGAGTGTATCTGTGAGTTTCTTTTAGATGCCAAGCATACAACAAGTTCTCCAATACCTAGAATATCTAATTTAAATCATTTATGATATTGCATTAGTATGAAGCAATAAGTTCTATCATGTCAATACCTGGCTTTGCAGATTCATAATAATGGTGCTCGGTAGCGAAGGGTTAATTGGAGGAGTATGCTGAGTCTTTGTCTCCAGTGAAAGCATTTTCAGAGCAATTTTTCTTAGATAATCAGGCTGCAGTATCAGAAAGTGAGACAAAATACTTTCCATGAGAGCCAACAATTCAAATTAATGAGAATGAGTGGAAACACAGATTATGCCTTTTTTTAAGAAAGAGAATGAACACACGCAATAAGGAGAATAACCGATCCACCTTATAGATGAATATATTTGCTTCACTTACAATTTGATTGGCCTAGACTAACTATCCAAATACTTACTTTGATATATTCACAATTTAAATACAAGTCATGGTTAAATTAATCCCTACAATCATGACAGCTTCCCATGTTCATTAAATATCAGATCTGTATGACACATGTCCAACACTCATTTATTTACTAGCATATAAGTAATCAAGAAAATAACAATGTCCTAACTAGACATAATAAGGTGGTGTAGCCGTCAATATCTGCTGATCCTCGAAGAGACAAATTCCAAAGGCAGGGCACATACACAAGATGCTCTACCAATGGTGGATGCAGCTCCCATGGAACACATGAGTGCATGCAGTGACACGCATCCCCCCCCCTCCCCTGACGGTGAACTCTTCACCACACCAAACTGGGTTTCCCTTCACCTAACGTCACAGCCAATAGAGAGTTGTCCTTGTAGCCAAGCATCCGAACTACCTGGAATGATTACAGATTCCACGAGGACCAAGAACAGATTTCCCACAACCACAAAAGAATTCATAGAACCATATAACCATCGTACACAAGCAAAAATCTCTGAGGAAGAGAGAGTGTGTGTGTGTGAGAGAGAGAAGGGTATGGTATCTATTGGAGCGGGTTGAAGGAACTTAGAATCAACTTTCTCCCATCCATGCATAGCCACCAAGTCAAGGAGGAGTCTATGCATGGATGGAAGGTGTATCACAGCTGTAGTTTTGAGACCTGCAAGGGCCACCAATATTGTGGCTAAGGGCTAATGGCTCGGCATGTGAGTTATTGTCTGCTCTGATCGATTGACTTTATGGTTTTATCCTTCTAGATTCCAATCCCAAAGTCGTTTCATGTAGAAAGGACGGCCCCTCCTATATAAGCCAGAATACCTCTTGACTTATAAGCCTACTTCCATATTATCACCACATACAATCCAAAATTGGATCATCCAATACTTTTGAGGATGATCCCAATTCATGGTTCGGATTGTTTTGGAGGTTTTGGATCCTGATCATAGGATCATTTTGGGCAAGGGTCAATATCAAGTCAAATATGCAAATATAGATTTGGATTATATGCTTTGCATAAAAGAATAATTGATCTTCTTTTGCGACATCAATCATTGGATCATATTTTGCACACCTTTTAATGCCCTCTAACCTTTCCCTTCAAAGGACAACTGTTAGCATAGATCATGAGGTAGACGTCATAGTGAAAGTTGTGAAAAGCTTGATCTAATTGTTCACGCTTGAAAAGAATATCATCATTCTTTTGCACAAAAGATATAACCCACAATCTGTAAACATTCACATCTAATCACTAATAGGCTACTTAAGGATGCAAGAGCAAAATTAGCTAGAATCTACATATGTGCCTTTGTGCAAACTTGGTCATAATTAAGATAAAGTTTGCACGAAGGTTGCTCAAGGCATTTTAGTATGACTCACACAAAACTCTATGTTATGTTAGATTTCCACTATATTACTTTCTAATTTATAACCCAAATTGCCTACAAGACTTTTTGGTCTCACTTTCCTATTATTATGCAGAACTTTTTTTTTTCCTTAACATTCCCTTTATGATTTATAGTGAAGTCAAAAAAGTTAAATATATTGACTTGCTAGTGCAGTACAAGGTCTCACTTTCCTGGTATTTCATACAGATCTATCATTGTTTTTCTTTATGGTAAAGGATGGAGCAAAGCTTCATTAAGCAAAAGAGTCGAAGGAAAAAATACAAGGTCTTAGGGATACATGACAAAGAGTAAAACATGAATATGATAAGATTTGCACTCCATATAATAAAAAGATCCGGTAGAACAATAAACCCAAACCTAATATCTAACAACCACTTCCTATCAAGATTAAGATCAGCCTGAAAACACTTGTTTTCCATATGCTCAAAATGGAACTCGACCCTGAATATCCTCTCTGAACCACAACTCATAATCCTGAAAGGACTAAAATTGAGCTGGATCTTATGCCAATAACAAATGAAGGTTCCAATGCCGAGAAGATGATATCTCATCGGTCACCTACAACCAAATTGAAACAATTTCATATTAAAGAAGATACCCCATTGTTCACCTTTGCTTGTCCACCCCTTGTACCCTGTCCTCCATGCCAATAATCTGAAAGTATCTAAGTTTAAATTGCAGTGAAAGCATCTAGCATCTATAAGTATACAGAAAATCTATAGGTGGAAATTTAACAGGCTATACAGTAACCAAGCAAACCAACTATTGGAGAGCTGATTACAAATCCCAGGCATAGCACTCAGTGACCACCGGAGGGATTTACAATATAAATTATTGATGCAGCCAACTACACCTTAGCAAATCCCCCATCCTTTCATCTTTTGCCTGCCACTCATCAGCTGATCTGGAATGTCCATAACTGAACTAGGTAGATTAGGAAAAGAACCAACGGTTATTTTGTATCAACATCATCCTCGTTCGTAGCAAATCTCCTTGGAGTTTGCCCACAAAATATCAGCCAAATCTGGATGTAGAGAGTGACTTGGACCAATATCAAAATTAGCAGCCCTCGCCTTATTAGCCAGATAATTAGCAGATTTGTTTCCTTCACAAAAAATGTAAGTTATGTGAAAAGTTTGAAAGCAGTGTCTCCACACAAATAAGTCCTGGATGACAAGATCGAGGTAATTTCTCTCTGAATGACAGTTAGAGAGTCATCCTCCAACTAAAATAAGGCAACTTTAACCCCCAACCATGCGGCTGCTAGTCCTACAAATGGCACCATAGAGGGTGGCAAAATTTTGCCTCTAGCTCTCGAAAGAGTCCCCTTATTTATGATCCCTAATAATGAAAGCAGCCGCAGCCTCATTAAAGGACACTGATGCATCAAAATTAAGGTCAAGAACCCCCGTAGGAGGAGGAAGCCAACACACCAACTTAGGATATTTAGATTTCAGATGAGCTGAATACATAGCTTCCTAGATCAATGGACGGTCCTTTAGCTGCAATGAATTGTTAGGCCAGTTGTAACGAGTTAGGTGCATAGCTCTCCTAATCAACTGTGAAGGAGTCATACTTTGATGCTACAAGATCCTTTCATTACGAGTCTTCCAAATTAACCAATCTGTGCAAGCCACAAGGAGCTGCAACCTCCTCTCTACCTGGGAACCGAGAGTCCACTACTCTAGATCCAACAAAGAAATCGGTAGAAACAGCATCCCAGTCACATTTGAAAAGGCCAACCAGCATTTCTTAGCCCTTGAACAACCAACCAATATACATGATAACAGTCCTCTATGTTTGTAGTACATAAATCACACCATCGCGGTCCATAGGGATAATGTTCCGATGGCACAGCAATTCTTTACAAGGCAGTCTTGTACACAATAATCTCCACCAAAATGTTTTTACCCTCGTTGGCACTTCTAACTTCCAGAGCCCCTGAAACAATGAATTCTCCAACTGTGCCTCAGGTTGCCTCATCAAATAATACATACCTGTGAGCCTCACCCTCTGTGTTCTATTCCTCTCCCGACAAAGTTGATCAGACCAAGTTCCATGAGAAATTGGAAGAGCTGCAATTTGGTTCATCATTTCAAGTTGGAATAGAAATGTTACCATGTCCCAATTCCATTGCCGATCTGTGGTTATAATTGAGATCTCTAACTTTCCAATTATCAGAAAGAATATCCATGTTGATGAAAGTGAGGCTCATAATCAAAGGGACATTAGTTAGCCAAGGATCCTACAGCACACTAATTAAACCTCCAGAACCTATGCTCCAGAGTAAATGAAATCAAACTTTTCTCCATGGGACGCAATCTTAGCCCATATATTTGAACACGGCCATCTTATACCAAGATCCCTGAATTTATATTTAGCACCAACCAAATAGGCCCAAAGCGATTCAGGATTAAGGAGTAATTGTGCAGCTAACTTACAAAGCAGTAATTCCTTCCTCTCAGACAGAGAATCCACCAAACTGTTTAGAAGCGCAAATCTGTTTCCAAGATGCAAGACGGAGTCCTCTGTGATCTAATGAATAGGCCCAAAGAAAAGCTCTAAAATCTGACTCAATTTTTTGCAAAATAGCCATTGGTACATGGACAGTTGACATACAATAAAGTAATTGAGAAGTCAACATAGATTCAAGGGTCATTCTACCAGCAAAGGATAGAGCAGTCCCACTCCAACTGTCTATTTTTGAGGTTGTGGTCTCCCAAAGATGATTTAAATCTGAGGCTACCAGTTGTTTTTTAGATAAGGACACACCCAAACATTTTCAATTTCCACTGTTCTCTTGCATATAAAGTGCAGCACAAATTGTACGTTTGATCCTTCTCATTGTGGAGGGTCTAAATGTTATGTTAGATTTTGCGGCATTCACCGCTTGCCCAGACATAGAACAATATATGCATCCAAAATTGTACGTTTGCTCAGTAAAATATTTTCAGTTTTTTTGAAGGATGAATATATTGTTGCTTTTAAGAATTCTGTGGGGTACCAAATATGATCTACAATTAATATTTAATTATTTAAGCACGTGAGGTTGGCTCTAAAATGCACAGCAATCTCAAAAGAATATAATGATATTTAAAAGGAAACAAAGTAACTTCTACTTTGCATAAAACTTTCATTAATAGTGGAAAACATTAAAAGTAAGGTTTGAAAGCTTAATTTAGGTTCTAAAAAGACATCAGATGTAAAAAAATGTCATTCAATTTTTACCTTAAAGATTACAATTATGGATCATATTTTTGTTGTCATTTTCCCAGATGCGTTCAATGAGGTCAAAAAGTCAAGGCCTCATGTTTAATTTGTTCACTTATGAAAGAAAATCCGGGCTACCTTCTTTCTTTGTATTAAGATTATTTGCCATTTTCCAATTGCAAGCTCAAGTTAGTTTAGTTATCTTACTAAGTTTGCATTTAATGCTGATATGTGCATGTCCATGTTAGCACGTTTCCTTTTGCCTATCTATCTTTTGTAGGCTAACTATTCATTAATTCAAACCATATAATTTATTTAATGTCCCCAATGAATAATTCAAATTCTTGCCGAAGCATGGTATAATATTTTGATGTGATGAATTGCTGTCAAAATAAATTTTCTGTTTTTCTTAATGAGATAATGAAAAAACATAGAGAATTAAATGACTTTTTCTTATAATTCCTTTCTTCTAGCAGATTTCTGCTTATGATACCCGTTTTTTGGTAACCAATGGAACTTGAAACTTGGATGAAGTTCCATTTAAAGCCAAAGTTGAAATCATGAATTCAGTACAAATATTGAAACAATATCTAAATGTATGTGGTAATATTGTTACCATTATGGTTAGATAAACCTAATGGAAATATAAAATTTGCCATGAATATCAAAATAGTTTTCTCCTTCGGCAAAATAATGGAGAGGTTCATATATATATAATTTGCATTAGTTTTTTTTCTTTTTAAAAATTTAAAAACTTGGACCAGATAAATCTTAGCTGAAATCTGAATGAGGCTAGTAGATTGTGTTGATAGAATATATATATATATAT